>NC_137926.1:3522119-3649619 GCF_963457725.1 Sprattus sprattus | reverse complement strand
TGTTGTAGTCATTGCATGTCGGAATAGAGTGTGTGGAGTAATGTTTGTTTCTCATATTCGGCCCTTGAGTTGTTCATGACGTAAATAACAACTCGAGAGCATCGATTGCATAATGACTGAATGTCTATTTCTAGCTTCTCATTAGGTTATTGCTCACACTTCTAATATTCCATTTCAAACATTATTTCATAAGACGTTGATATGCATCTGCACTTGTTTTGATCACTTTAAAGAAGCATTTCACGTGTAGGCGTCATGTTTATTCCACGTGTTCCATATGCGGAAAAGTCCTGACGTTTCTCCGAAAAGCACTTGGGAAAATCTTAGGTCCAGAGAAGTGCCTTGACCTCACCATTGTAAATTGTTTGTACAAAAACCCTTGGCGTAGGTTAACAGGATTCTCCATTTGCGTATGCAGGCCGGTGAGGAAGTGACAGCGAAGCCTTACTCAGGCAGGGATCTGTATGACACATAGACAGCAGTCAGTTTGGTCCTCAGGATGATTCTAAAAATGGCTTGTCACTGTGACGCTGTTACAAATTTGTAAAATTGTGAAAATTCCAGCAATGGATTTGCCACATAGACACACACACACACATACAAACACACACACACAAACACAAACACAAACACACACACACACACACACAGACACACACACACACAAACACAAACACAAACACACACACAATTTTCATTACATTTAATCAGGCCACTTTGAGCTGGTCAAGTAATTGCCAGTACAGAGCTTTGCCAACCATATTGGCCATAGTGGTAAGATGTGCCGAGACTGACACACACACACACACATACACACACACACACACACACACACACACACACACACAGACACACACACTCATATGTGCCATATTGGTAAGATGTGCCGAGCGTTCCTGCGCTGAGGCTATGCTATGAGTAGATGTGTAATGAAGATGATGAGGAAGAATACTTCTTGCATCAAGAACATGTAATAATAATAATAATTAATTTAATTTGTAACACACTCTGAGATATATTCACTGAAAGGTTGCGTAATCAACCAGGCATAGTACCCACTATGACCAATATTAAATATTAAATATCGCCAGGGAAGAACCAGCACTAAGAGACAAGCGTACCAATGTTTCCACAGTGTTGCATTTACAAAGGCTATAGCTGTTTGTGCATTGAAAATGCCTGTGGATAAGGAAATGTGGTTGTTACATACCATACGACCAAACGATCAAAACACATTTCCTTTCTGTGAGCCTGTAACACATAGATAGATAGATAGATAGATAGATAGATAGATAGATAGATAGATAGATAGATAGATGGATACTTTATTAATCCTGAGGGAAATTTAGGTCATCCAGTAGCTTATACACTCACAGACATACACATACATAAATCACATACACATAGGGAGACCATGTACACAAGGAGTAGGGTGTTTACAGATACAGGAATGGATCTGACCCTATGGTACCGTATGCATAGATTGTGAGAGTGTTGATGTCCACGAGGAAAGTGTTCTTATGCTGCAAGTGTGGATATGCAAGGAGATAGTGTTTATGTGCTTGTTTGGACATAACGTTGTGGCAAAAACACCAGAAACATCTATCCACTCCAACACTCGGGACAGACGGCATCGTAGACCAGGGGTTCAGACTTCCGCAGGTACAGTTCTGGATGTGTGTTGGTCTCGTAGACCAGGGGTTCAGACTTCCGCAGGTACAGTTCTGGATGTGTGTTGGTCTCGTAGACCAGGGGTTCAGACTTCCGCAGGTACAGTTCTGGATGTGTGTTGGTCTCGTAGACCAGGGGATCAGACTTCCGCAGGTACAGTTCTGGATGTGTGTTGGTCTCGTAGACCAGGGGATCAGACTTCCGCAGGTACAGTTCTGGATGTGTGTAGGTCTCATAGACCAGGGGTTCAGACTTCCGCAGGTACAGTTCTGGATGTGTGTTGGTCTCGTAGACCAGGGGTTCAGACTTCCGCAGGTACAGTTCTGGATGTGTGTTGGTCTCGTAGACCAGGGGTTCAGACTTCCGCAGGTACAGTTCTGGATGTGTGTTGGTCTCGTAGACCAGGGGATCAGACTTCCGCAGGTACAGTTCTGGATGTGTGTTGGTCTCGTAGACCAGGGGATCAGACTTCCGCAGGTACAGTTCTGGATGTGTGTTGGTCTCGTAGACCAGGGGATCAGACTTCCGCAGGTACAGTTCTGGATGTGTGTTGGTCTCGTAGACCAGGGGTTCAGACTTCCGCAGGTACAGTTCTGGATGTGTGTTGGTCTCGTAGACCAGGGGTTCAGACTTCCGCAGGTACAGTTCTGGATGTGTGTTGGTCTCGTAGACCAGGGGTTCAGACTTCCGCAGGTACAGTTCTGGATGTTTGTTGGTCTCGTAGACCAGGGGTTCAGACTTCCGCGGGTAAAGTTCTGGATGTGTGTAGGTCTCATAGACCAGGGGTTCAGACTTCCGCAGGTACAGTTCTGGATGTGTGTTGGTCTCATAGACCAGGGGATCAGACTTCCGCGGGTAGAGTTCTGGATGTGTGTTGGTCTCGTAGACCAGGGGATCAGACTCACAGGTAGAGTTCTGGATGTGTGTAGCAACCTCCTTAGTCCCTCTGTGGGCTAGTGGTCTTTCTGCTCCACTGGTTGTTATGTAAACAAAAAGGGTTCCCTTGCTTTAAAACACTGCATCCCTGTCAATACAATTTTCCAGGATTACACGTAGACACAGAGGTTCTTATGAGAACATTTGAGCAAATAGTCTTGTGTACACTAAAGCTTACAATTTCCTTCAGGTTAGTTTTAATGAGCAAAAGCATAGCATTTGAGTCGTTGCCGGCACTCATGCAGTTTCACGTGCTGTCACATTCACCATCATTAGCATCTGCTGCTGTTTGCTACCTGGGCAAGTAGACTACCTTGATCTTTCCACACAAAATATGGCAAGACCAGAAACATTTACTTGTTAAATCAAAGGCAACAACTGTCACTTTAAGACGAGCTTTGTTTCCTCCTGTGTCCGGATGACGCTCCTGTCCTGGCTTGTGTTGTGTTCAGCATCATTCAGGGATCTTCCGTGGGTCGTGGGTGGAATACATTTCCAATTGGCCATGGGATTATGGCAGTTAGCACACGCTCCACACACACACACACACACACACACAGTTAGCACACGCTTCAGCGGATTCCGTGCCACCGCAGTGCCGTGTTAGTACACTCCCTGCTCCTTTGTTTCCGGCACATTCCACAGTCTATTCTGTCTTCTTTTTTTCTTCCTGGAAAAAGGTATATCCCTGTGTGTGTGTGTGTGTGTGTGTGTGTGTGTGTGTGTGTGTGTGTGTGTGTGTGTGTGTGTGTGTGTGTGTGTGTGTGTGTGTGTGTGTGTGTGTGTGTGTGTGTGTATGTGTGTGTGTGTGTGTGTGCTTGTCTCTCTGGTGTGTGTGTGTGTGTGTGTGCTTGTCTCTCTGGTGTGTGTGTGTGTGTGTGTGTGTGTGTGTGTGTGTGTGTGTGTTTCTGTGTGTTTCTGTGTGTCTGTGTGTGTGTGTGTGTGTGTGTGTGTGTGTGTGTGCTAGTCTCTCTCCTGTGTGTGTGTGTGTGTGTGTGTGTGTGTGTGTGTGTGTGTGTGTGTGTTAACTTACTAGAAAGGGCCACACCAGCAGGTACCCCAAGAGCAGAGAGTACCTTGAAGTGCAAGTACCTGCCCATTCCTTGAGTGTGAGTGTGAGTGTGAGTGTGAGTGTGTGTGTGTGTGTGTGTGTGTGTGTGTGTGTGTGTGTGTGTGTGTGTGTGTGTGTGTGTGTGTGTGTGTATGTGTGTGTGTGTGTCAACACACCCATGGAGCAAAACTGTCAGATATAAAACGTAACAGCCTTTCTTAAGAGTAACCTTTTTTCAGGAACATGCCACTACTTGAAGAGATGGCAAATACAGCTAGCAACACTTGACAATACATATCAAACTATGTGCTATGATGTGCATCTCATGTCATTGAGGATAAGTGGTCGGACAGCTTTCTGAAACGTGTTTATGAAACCTAGTTATGAAGCATGTTTATGAAACATGTTTATGAAACCTATCGCTAGTTGATATATCTAAACTAAAGGTATATTGTCATCCCTACTAATTATTGAGTTCATCACATAGAAAGACTCCATGGGAGGGGCTGTAGACGTCCAGTCATAGGAATAAATCTTTCACGGAAGAAAGCGAGTGAGAGTACATACAGGCTGGGTCTCTCGAGTACACACAGGCTGGGACACCTAATATGCCAGAAACCTGCAGTGATAGCAACAAAACATTACAGCTGAATCTGACTTTCATTTACACTACTTAATTGTACCTTTATTTTCTAATCCCGTAAGAACACAGTGTAGAAGTTGTCAATGGCAGGGCTTCCTCCCCAGGACAGGCCCAGTCAGGTAGAGACACGGGCCTGACGTCAGACCTCCTTTCAGGCATTCATTGGGGTACAAGAAGATACTGTATGACTCAGCGGCTTGCACAACACTCACAAAAGTGAGAATGCACATAAAACCTGCCTTTTACTAAGTAACCTTTAACACATATAAATATGGGGGGTAATTATCCCTATTTTCCCAAATTCAGAATGAATTTAGAAATAAATATGGCTCACAATGAAATTAACCTTAGTATAAAAGTAAAATAAGAATGTAACTCACTATATTAGTTTATAGAACTGTTCACTATCCACTCATTTGTGTTACAGTGTCCCAGAGCCCATTGAGCAAATAGCACCTTGAGACTTCTCTGTTTGTTAAAGTGTGCTATATAAATACTATGTATTATTATTATTACTATTATTTAAATAAAGAAATATTGCCTTGTTCTTCAGTTCTTCTTCAACTTCTGGCGACTTAACACCAGTGGAAGGGCTTAGACAGATAATATGACATCTTAAAGGCACCCAGTGCAACTTTATGTAAACATTCAATGAAAAATAAACATTCAATTTCTAGTCTTTTTTGCACGTAGTAAGTTTCAATAACTCCATACCATTACATATCGACATTCAAGGAGCAAAGATGAGACGTCGTTGTGTGGTGAGAACTGACAAACAACAAACAACAACAATCGCCGGTGGGGAGAAGCCATTTTTCCATTGACTGGAACCTGCTTTATTTATTGTAGGTTACCAAAAAATAAAGAAAATGGCGGCGATTGTTGTTGTTATCGATTTTCTATCAGTTCTCACCACACAACGACGTCTCATCTTTGCTGCTTGAATGTCGGTATGTAATGGTATGGAGTTATTGAAACTTACTACGTGTAAAAAAGACTAGAAATTGAATGTTTATTTTTAAGCCTCGAAAGTTGCACTGGGTGCCTTTAAGTGTGCAGACCTGCATACATCTGTCTCCTGTCCATGTGTGTACACCTGTTTGTTTCTGCACACCTGGTCAGCAAACACATGCTGTCGGGGAATCTCACACGCTTTGTATCATCCACAGTCCCCACTGTTTCGGTGGCAGCCCACATAGAGGTAAAGAAACCTGGCATAGTTTAGACTAAGATTTTACACATTTTGAAAAAAAAAAAATTGAAATTAAAATAATAATCTTTTTACAGATTTTTAAATTGTACTAGCCTAACTAATCAAAGAACCTCTGGAGAGACATTCAGTGTTTATCTAAACATTCATCACTAAGAAGGCAGAACACTTGAAACGAAACTCCTCCCAATCTTGTAAAACACCATGCGTCCCCCTGCATGGTCACAAGTATTAAACAGTTCGTGGCAGTGACTGCACCTTCTAACAAAGTTAAGTGCGGCTCCCACAAACAAGAGGCAGGTTGATCTTAAAGCGAGGAGAGTGCAAGCAGGATTTTTAAAGTTACTAGCTTTTAACACCAACAAACAGAGTTAAAATGTCTGATAAGAAGGGTAAAAAAGATAAGAAAAATGGAAATGAAAAGGTTCCCGGCAAAAAGGACCAAAATAAACCGGATAACTCTCCAAAAGGTATGGTTTAAAAGTAATAACTTGCTGTATTGTTGAGACAAAGGTTTGTCGGTGGCAGAATTTTGTATTACGGTTTTCATTTCAGTTTAAGAGTTGAAAGACTACTGCTCCTCAAAGCTCCAGAGAGTTCCGCAGGTGTAGAATAATTAGCTAACTTTCCTGCAAATGTTTTATGAGTTTCGAGGCACGCATGACGTGTACCGGGCTGAACCATTGTGACTTGTTAAGTAGTGCTGCTTGTTTTTGCTGTGATAAATCCGGTATAGTAGGTGACACAACATGAAGTTTTTTTTATTATTGATTGCCTGACGATGATCGGGAACAGGAAGGCATTGCGCACGAATGGCCTCATTACGTCTGCTCAAATATGAAGTCTCTGTAGGTTGGCCGGGTCACTTAAGTTGCACCTGTGGCGCCTGGTAGTGGATATCAAAATTGCTTGTTGTCTTGTTGAAGTTGAACACTTGTGAAATGTAATGAAAACTATGTTGTGGTGATTTATAGGGTGTAACGTTAATTTTAATTCAGTCAAGAATATAACAACGTGCTCACTCCACTCTTGCGATTTCACATGACATGACATACGTTTGTTGCGCGTACACTCTCCCTTCAACCATGCACTGATGTCGAGGTGATCACACTGGCCATCTTCAGAGATAGAATAGGACTAGGGAAATAACATTGTAAGTCTAACTTTTTCAGATTCGTTTTTCTTAAATATTATTTCTAGGCAGAAATATTTATTTCATGCTGCAAACACGCATCACAACTTTTGTTGTAGGCTAGCTTGCTCAAGGAAACACTGTTTGGTGCATATAATAAGGAGGGGCAGCATTTAGGTATGCATTATGGTTCTTTTTCTGTCCCGTGGAACATTTGTTAGTGTGACCATGTGGTGCTATAGTAGCAGATGTGTTATGGTCTCCTTGAGCAGCCTTCATACTGTCGATTTCAGCTCTGCTAGAAGCTCATACATTTGGTGATATTAGACCCCCTTCATTTGTCACATTGTAAATAATGTCTTATTTTCATATAATGAGGTAACAATGTTTTGACGTAGATTTGTTGTCAGACTTGGGCAAAGGTGGCGGCTAACTTTGTTTTCAGCTTCAAAAAAAGTTGTCATAACCCTTTTATGATGTACCTTTGTGTCAGGGGTAGTTTTTGAAATATTAATTTTCCATAACTCACAATAATGTCCTGGTTTTGTCCTCATCCCAATGTGTTGAACATGCTGTCCAGCCAGGAGCTTAGGCATGGGATGTCCCTCAGTAAAAGGATGACTTTACTATCACACAAGCTCCAGTGTGGAATAATGACATCACTCCTCCTGTCAGTGTATGGAAATGTTATCTCAAGTCACAGTTGATCCAGTTGTCTTTGTGTCAATGGTAAAGATCATTCATGAGAAGCCAAACCATTTGAGCAGTTACCTTAAACAGAGAGTAGTAACAGATATAATTGTATACCTTTCAAAAACTTTTGAAAACTCATTAAGCTATATCTTGCTTAGAGCTAGCAATATTACCTACCGCCTGTATACACACTCACTCACACACTCACTCGCACTCACACACACACCCACACACTCACTCACACTTGCACACACACACATACACCCACACACTCACACACACACACACACTTACTCACACTCTCTCACACACACACACTTTCTCACACACACACACACACACACACACACACACACAATTCCCACTGGCCCCTCACCAATTATGATATCAAGAGGAGCCCTTTGCGGAAACATCAGGAAGAGCTATCAGTTACCTAGCGGGTCACAATAGTCCTTGGAGGGGGCGTCTGTGTGTGTGTGTGTGTGTGTGTGTGTGTGTGTGTGTGGAGATGTGCAGACCCCCACACTCTGTCTGGGCTCAGTATTAGATCATGGAATTCCTCACTTAGCCAGGCAGCATGGTCTGGAATGTGGGCTCTGATCCGTGTAAATTTGCGGTTTGAAAAACGCGTCGGACGCCCCCAATGGGAGTTTCTCCGTGACAGCGGGAAACAGCTGGAACGGCAGCTTGGGTCCGACGCTGTAACTGCGCTGAGAAAACAAAGGAACTGGCCACAAATGAAGTGATCCCCCCTTGCAATAGAAATGCTTTTATGGCCACACGGTTCGTTTACGGGGGAAATATTAATGGAAAAGGATGCTTTGAGTTCACTTCACGGTACATTACAGTAGAACCTAGGGGACGACAACCTCGCTGCTGTTTTGGTTGAATGTAAATTTCAGTGAAAACATATATGTGACTGACTCAGTACAGGTCCATGTAATTAAGTCACTAGAACACATAACAGGGATATGTTCAACATGACTAAAACTACGCTGGTAGACTTCATCACGACTGTTGACCTCACTGCAATCCACAGAGAAATCACACTTGAGGAATATCGAGACACCAGCCTTTCTAAAATTAGAATTGCCGAAAATGACATGGGCACTCAAAACTAACGAATTGAGATAAGAGTTTCCTTTTTCTTTCCCCGGCATTCCCTCTGGGTAACAGACGGAGACGTTTCCTGGTGCCATAGTTTATTCTACTGCCCCAGAGGGCGTTGGGCTTCAGGAATCTGGCATTTCCGAGGTCCTGTCATACCTACGGAGTGGCATACCTGAGATGCTTAATGCTGGTTGTGGTCAAACAGTGAGCACAAAGTAGCGCACTGTATTTGCGTGTGTGTGTTTTTTTTTTTTAAAGCTATTGTCCTTACAAGAGTGCTTTTCAGAACAGTCTTATCAGGTTGGATTCTTTGAAGCAAGTGTTCCTTGGGTAGGGCTGCATTCTGGAATGATTATAAAGAGTGAAAGTAGCAGCTGACTTAGGTGGGGATTCCACTGACACTGCAGTAGTTGCAGTTAAACCGGTAGATTTTGTTTCTATCGTTTGGCAGCGGAACGGTTCACAACGCTAGCATTGCCATAGCGACGTGGGAGAAGAGCGTTGAATTAGAGTTGAACTTGGCGCAACATCCAGAGCGTAATGCCAGGCTCAATGAGTACCGCTTAGCAAAGCGATAGAGCTTTGTTTAGACTAATAAGCTTTGTCGCTGTCTCAATATTTTCAGTATGATGTTGAGGCAGGCCTTAGAGCTTTTGTGTTTGATCTTCAAGCCATTTACAGTAGGACGCATGAATACAAAAGCTCCCTAATGCAATGGGGAAACCCTGGGACTCGAGTCAAGTAAGGTGTTGTGAGTTTTAGATATTTGTGCAGTTCTCGGGTATCTACAAACCTGGCCCAGAGCAAGTTAATGTCTGTTGCCGGGGGTAAGACAAGCTAGTGACGTCTCTGAAATAATACTTGGTCTTGCCCAGTATTTCTTAGTTCTTTTAGGAGATATGCATTGGATAGTTTCAGAAAATGGTGATGATTGTAATGGATATGAGAAATGGGAATCTCAAAAGGTGGTTTCACTTCGGGGAAGAGTTTGAAGA
This sequence comes from Sprattus sprattus, assembly GCF_963457725.1. NCBI lineage: Eukaryota > Metazoa > Chordata > Actinopteri > Clupeiformes > Clupeidae > Sprattus > Sprattus sprattus. The sequence continues at coordinate 3,640,178 of NC_137926.1, read as the reverse complement.
TTCTGATCTGAATTTGAACTGAAAGCCATGTCTGCCATATGAGGCTTATCATGTAGGAATGTGGTAAATCTAATCAGAAACCATAAATACATACAGAAGACTGTTTTTATCTTCACAATTCAATATTGGCATGCAGCATCATTGTATAAAACATGCATAGAAGGTTTAGCTGATTTTCAGTCACCAGGTAGTTGTTTCATTCTTCAGATATCCCCACTACCTCAACAGCAACACCTACAAGAAGACTAGCATTGAAATGTTTATATGGCTAACACCATTAATGGGTCATCACGGAGACTTTTAATTTGACACACTAGACCCTGATCAGAGGACAGGATGTAAACAGACTTTAGATTAAAAATAATCTCAGGGTTTCCTTTCTATTTTTGTAGTGAAAACAAACACATACACAGATACTCACACCTTCACTTTCACATCAGTCCACACCCTCTCTCTCTCACTCACACATACACACACACACACACACACACACACACACACACACACACATACACACACACATACACACACACAAAAGGATCCTTATGGCAGCAGCAGAGTGAGTCAGTGAGACTCGCAGAGCAGAGCGGTGTGCCTGTGGGTGGCTTGCACATCTCTTCCTGCCGTTAATTCCAAAGACCTGCTCTCATCAACAGCTGCCTGACACAAACTGTGTTTGAGCGCCAAGCGTCGGTGTCTCCTTACACAGCCCTCTGTTTAAATCAACATTTTACAGATTCTTCCCTGCCTTCTTATTAACACACGGTAACTGGGCAAGTGGGGGCATTGTTAGAGCAATGTTATCAAAGGCAGCTGCGAGCACTTTAGCGTAGACCACTCCCGGGTGTGGTCCTCCTCTCCCTCTCCGTGTGTTGAGCAACTCTTGGGATTGGGCTGTGTGCATTCATGGATATCTCTATGCGAAAGCACACTGTTGGTGCATGTTGGCAGAGAGGAGCACATTTGTCTTCACGTATTCATGTTCCAGGGTCTACATGTCCATTGGCTTTGCTGGCTAATATTTCCATAACTCCACTCCTCTAATTCCACCGGCATGGCAAATATTTCTACTCGATTCTGGCACTCTCTTCAGCTATTTCCGGACACTTTGCGGACTTTGACGCACTGTTGTAACACTGTGTGCCATATCGGTTACATTCTGATACAGAGGTTAGTTGTGCAGACCACTATTATCTGCTCAAGTGCTGCTGAAATGCCTGTTTTTATGGACTGTGAATGGCACCTCATGACGGCGTGCCGTGGCCAGTGTATTAAGCCCACACCTAAGAACACGTTTTTTCCCCCCATGGTTTCAAGCTCAGCTTTCCCATGAGATTAAGGACCATTTATCTTTGTAACTAGGGCACGGGCCTAGAAACCAACCTTCAATTCATATTTCATGAGGGGGCACTGTCACCAGGTCTGCGCAGATCACAAGTGAGCTAGATAGTTATTTTACTGCCTCCAAGGGCGCTAATTGACAGTTTTCTGCAATGTATGAAAGCAGTATAGCGATTGGATGCAAATAGTATTCATGGGATGTCAGAAGCAATTGTAGATTCCCTCTTGGCAAGGAGCTTTGGGGAAAACACAGGCTTTGAAGAAGGTTTGTTTGTCGAGAGGCCTCTAAAAACTAGCTCTGTAAGTTTAACTTTTCTGAGAGAATGTGAAATATGTAATATCTACAAAGACACTGTTATTTGTGATGTCTGGAGCTTGAGAAGGAGAATTTAAAGTGGTCTTTTTTTGTATTTATATAGATCTACAGATAGTGCATCTTGTTTAACCATTATGTCCTAAAAGTATGCCGGCTCATGTTTTATGGTGATAGGTGGATTACTCTTTTGTTTTTCGTCTGTAATTTGAGTCTGTATTTTCTTAGAACTTTTTGGCTTTCAATAATGTGGGGACAAGGGGGAAGGGGATTTTGGAAGATGGGCAAGAGGATTCGTGGGTTCTCATGGGATCGTGAAATGGTTGATGTTTGCTGCAAGGATCGTGTGGCATAATGAATTTCACAACAGAGGGCACTAATACAAAAAGTTCCAGCTCAGGCTGTTGGCCAGAGAAGGCACAGATTCGTTTTGCTCGGGAAAACGGGAAAAAAAAAAATCCTTGAACTATTACCTCTTGTGTTCTCTCTCTCTGTCAAGCTAATCTTGGTCATCAGCCATGGTTAGACTTTGACAAGGACCGGACACTTCAAAGGCATTTCTGCTGGCAGAGGCTAAAGAAGGAAATGTGTGCAATCTTGTCTCGTACTTGTGTGTGTTCTCTCGTTTTTTTTTTTATTACGGACTGTTGGTGTCTTACTATTTTTTTTTTCTGCTCTCTTTCTCTTCCAGCTGAGCCCAAGCTGAAGCAGATGAGAAGTAAGACTGTTGATGTGGGCAAAAAAACAGCGCTGACTTGTGAGCTGGAGGCTGGGAATCCGCTGCCAAAGATCAAGTGGTACAAAAACGGGACAGAGATAGCTGGCAAAAACAAACCCAAAAATACAAAGATTAAAAAAAAGAAACAGTAAGTCCTCCACTCCTCTTTATTAATGCTAACTCCATCCGCTACGTTGATTTGCTACTCATGCTAACAGAGGGCTGATGACTGTGTAGAGTGTTCAGGTTCCGGAGCTCAGAACATAGAACTGTCCTGCATTCTATTGGGATATAAGTGAGTCATGAGTTAATAGGTGACACCGCAGGCATGCCGGGGCGGTGCTAATGTTTGCACCCACACCCACACCAACACCCACACCCACCACTATCTCAAGCATACCTTTAGGCAACGGATACCTTCCTTCACACTCTGTTGGCCTGAGTGGGCAGATCTTTTTTGATCCATTGCCATCAAACCAGGGGAAAGTTAAAGTAACTAGTGTCAGTTTGATTTTGATCAAACAAGTTAGCACAAGCACCACATCTGTTGAAATGGAGAGTTTGTTATGCTAGCGTAACTTAAGTTATACCAGGGTAATTAGGGAAAGTTAATTGTTTTTATATTCATACACTGAAAGCCGCAGTGCATATCTCGTTAGATATTTTTAACCAAATATCTTGTGTTGTGTCTTAGAATGGACTGTCGGTATGTTTCCAGTGTCCTATGTGTCCTTATTCAGTCTTTTAGATTGAATGAATGGCTTGGATGAATGGATAGGCTGCTCTTTAAAATAACAATAAAAAACAGTTTTTTAAAATATTTTATTTATAAGCCCTTTTAGGGACGGGCATTGGAAATTAGCCTATGGCTACAAATGCTATGATGCCTTTCTGTTAGGCTGCTGTACAGCCTACATGATGTGTATCTGTCCCTATCAAATAAACCGAAACTAACTAACTATTGTTTGTGTTTTTCAGGGGGAGGATTTCAGAGCTTCAGTTTAAGAGGCCCACAGAATCAGACACAGCCACATACACATGCGAGGCTGTCAATAACCTTGGGAAAGTCGGAACATCAGGAAATCTGACAGTCATCAACGGTAAGAGCCTGAAGCAGCTGTTCAAACCTATTGCCATATCATCACTCTCACACGTCACACATTTGCCAAACCGTTGTTGCCGTATCTGAACCAGAAACTGAGGCAGCAGTTATGCCGATCCATAGTGACAGTGACATGCATTTTGGACAGAGTTTGACTCTGTCTGTTTCGTCTGTTATGAAAAGCAACTCCCAGTTTCTATTCTCTTTCTTTCTTCGTGATAACAATGCCAGGTCTGTAAAACATTTTGATTTTGGCGAATACGATTGCCAAAAGTCTTGGGTTAAGTGTACTCGTTTGTCAAACTTGGATTTACCCACAAAGGTAAGTTTAAGTCCCAGTGTCCAATATATCTTTCAACACTTGCAACTATTTGGGAATGAAATACTGGGCATTTGAGGAGGAAATCACACATTGCAAGTATTACATTTATGAGTTTCAAGTATACTTGGACAGTAAACTAAATTGCACCATAACAGTTTAGCTTTTACCCAGAAAGCCAATTTAGTGCCTTGAAGGGCATTTGTCAAATATATCCTTGTTGTGACCATATGCCATAGGGCAGAGTGCTTCATTTGCCTCAGTGAGTGTCTGCAGCCTTAGAGTCGCTCCAAAAATCAGATATCCATCACCCTCGGCTTGTGTGTGTGTGTGTGTGTGTGTGTGTGTGTGTGTGTGTGTGTGTGTGTGTGTGTGTGTGTCAGTCGGTTAAAAACCCCCTCAGACCATTAATATCACGGGACAGGTAAATGGGGGATTTTTTTTCTGGCCCCTTTTCCGTCGTCAGTCCCTGTGGCTGCAGTTTTGCAGCATTGGAAGAGTGATCAGTATTCAGGCCTCTTTAATCTGGCCACTTAATCACTTTTTTCAATTAGCGAGTAGTACTTCTCTGACCGGCTGCCAAGAGAAAAAGCGCCATTTCATCCTGCTCCTCCCCCGGCATTAAGCAACGGAAGGACGAGCCAGACCTCGGTGAAGCTGTGAATGCTGATCAGTGTAGCCAACCCCCTCTCCACCACCTCCTCCTCCTCCTCCTCCTCCTACTTTGTATTGACAGTGGCCAGACTGGCCTGAAGTATTAAGTTCCTGCGTCTGTCTCGAACACGATTGAAAGGTTACAAGGTGGAAGAGGGAGGCAACTCGGATTTGTCTGACATGATTGTTCCAGCAAGGAGTATGGAGAGGCATTTCCAATAGGGTTTAGTTTTCTTTCCTTTTTATGTTTTTTGTTTTGGATTCTGAGGCTCGGTGAAGTTTTAATTCTTGTTTTGGGGTTTTGACCAAGGGAGCAATTAAGTGTTCAAAATGCGTATCAGTCGTGGGAGGGCCTTTAGCGTTAGCCCTCTATTGACCTCCATTCCTTTTTAAATTGAATAAACCCGATCACTCCATAGATCAGAATTCTATTTTTTACTGTCTGTGGTTTTGCCTTTTCACTACATTTCAAGGTACTCAGTTTTCTCCTACTGGTGCATATGGGAGAAACTATTCTCCATGAATATCTGTTCTGATTGACGGTGAACACTTTTGGATTCGTGAATTAAATAAACATGGCACAGGTGACTGTGCTATAATAAAAGGAAAGAATGAAATGCACTGCTATTCTGTAATGCTCCTGTAATGGCTTTGTGGACACAAAGCTCTGTGAATGCTCACCTGAATGCTAGGCCAGTTGATTCACACAGAGGCCTTCTTATTTTTAGCACAAGGTTATATATTTTTATGTTCCAATGCTTCGTCCTCACCTTCATGGTGCTGTTACCTGGCTGAGCTCATTTGGACGCCCCAGGTTCACACACACACACACACACACACACACACACACACACACACACACACACACACACCAGGTTCAAGGAGCCATGTGGTGCAGCGAGGGCGATTCTGGCATTATGAGCGATGATCTCTATGCAGTGTGGGGCAGTAATGGAATTGCCTACTGAGATGGCACTCAAACACACACACACACACACACACACACACACACACTGAGATGGCACTCTGAGGCCAAAATCCCATGGGTTGCAGTTGTGACTATGGATAACCTTGAGGTATGGCACCAGATACTGCGTTTATGTTTCCCCAGAGGTTGTGGGCGTGAACGTGTGGGCTCGTGAAGGAGGGGGAGTGTGTGTGTGTGTGTGTGTGTGTGTGTGTGTGTGTGTGTGTATGTGTGTGTGTGTGTGTGTTGTTTTTGCTTTTTTTTTTTGTCAGAGGAGGAGCTTAAGTCTAAAATGGCCAAAATGTGTGATGGCCAAATAGAAGTTGCTTTAAATGTAATTTCTCGAAATGTTAATGTAGTAGTATTTTGTTAACAGATTGATGCTCTACACAGCCTTTTCTGTACAACTACAGGAAATGTTAAGCTATGTCTTAAGGGGCTTGCCAGGAGTACAATTGTGATTTGAAACAGAGATGCAAGGATTGGTTTGCAAAAGACAAGCTAATAAATGAACCACCCCCTCCTCATTTCCTCCTCCTGCAGGAGAGTCCTCCGCGCAAAATGAATGTATGACTCGCCTCAAGATACTATTGATTTGTGGTTCTTGTGTCTGAGTAGCTTCCGCTCCAGGTTGACCATATAAGTAGCCGTTTCTGGCAACTTGAAACCCCAGAGAAGTCATTAACCCTTCCCCAAGATGTCCTCTGTATTCATCACAGCATTTCATTTGGCCCGTCCGGTGGAAGCCATTTTGCACTTGTAGTGCTTGTGCCATCTTGTTTGATCTAAATCAAACTGACACTAGTTACTATAGCTTTCCTCTGGTTTGATGGCAATGGATCAAAAAAGATCTGCCCACTCAGACCGACAAAATGGAGAGGAAGGTATCCGTTGCCTACAAACGCATAATTATCTGCATTAGTCCGTCTCATTAGAAGAGAATTGATGAGGCTGAGTTTAGACCATGTCCCTTAACGGACTCGGACCTCTTTAGCCACCTTCTGCGAGTGCAGCCTCAGCTGGCTCTCATTATTTCATAGTTTTGACAGTATCGGTTACGTTTGTTTCCCCCACGCCATGTCCAGTCTGTTACGTCTCCATGAAAGGTCTCCTTGCGGGTTCGGTACCTTTGCATCCTTGCACGATGTGATGTATCTATTTACGTCTGGTTCGGGGGGCACAAAAGCCGGATCGTAGCTCATAGCTCTTAGAGAAAACAGATTTGGAGGAATGAGCTCACCCCAAAAGTCATGTCTTCAGTCTCGAGGTGTGATTAGTAAGGGTCGCACCGGCCTCTCGCAGTGTTGCGGTCGTAACACCAGACAAATGTAATGGCTCAGGATTGCGGACGGTAGACTGCTCCTGTGCCTCGAGTGAGGTCCTTGTCCAGCTGCACGGCCGTGTAATACGTCTCCCCGGACGGCTCTGTCTGCGAGGCGAAGGCAAGATGTAATGTCTGTGGCATTTGGGGGCTAATGCCGTTAATTAAATACCATACAAATGTCATACTGTTTTTGTAAGCTGTTATCTGCTTGCGTTTAGTTTCAAATAGAACATACAGTATTAATAAAACGTCTAGACAAGCCATGCTGTCTGCTGGCAGATAGAAACATGGATCCAAGCAAAGTCGGTCCCTGGGAGTCGTTAGGGGTACTGCGTTTCCTGTGTAACTGTCATGTCCTATATTTGACAGCTTAAACTCTAGTCCTTAAAAAATATATCATTACTAGTCCCTGGTATGATATTTTTGTGAGAAATTGACTACACAGATGCCGAATGGACTTGTTTCAAACTGCAGATGTTTTAAAATGTTTTGGAACATGACAAACATCCATTCGTTGTTTAGAGTTTAACAGGGGTCAGGTCAGCCCTCTCCTTTGTTTTGACTACCATTATATATGTTTTGTCTCTCTGAACCTTTATCTATATAGCAGTGACCAGCGAAGCCCCAAGAAATGGTTGCAATTAATAGTCCTCAGTTAGCACAGCACAAAAGAGCCCAATAGAATGTGTTTGGCTTCTTGTTTTTGATCCGTTTTCCGGATCAGTGCCTTGGAATATTCACTGTTCGCTGTAATGCTTTTTGAAGTCTGAAATCCCACCGGCATTGTGTGCATCTTGTTTCTCTCTCGTCTTTTTTTTTTTCTTCCTTTTTTTTTTTTCTTTGACTTAATTTTTCATTTTGCGCTGTTGAGCCATGGTGTCCAGCAGCTCTCGATTATTCACGCTCATCCCAACGTTTCCCTCTCCCTCATTTAATGTGCTACAGGCTCTGATGTCGTGTGTGTGTGTGTGTGTGTGTGTGTGTGTGTGTGTGTGTGTGTGTGTGTGTGTGTGTGTGTGTGTGCGCTGGCTGCCAAGACTGCTGTGTGGACCGCTATCTAGGCTTCAATTACCACAATAGGCTTATGCAGACGCCTTGAAGTGTCAAAATGGCCGCAAAAAAAAGAGAAGGAGAATCCAACCTCCTTTACAATGTTTTTTTTTTTCTTTAAAAAGAAAAGTTTTTTTTATTGCTCCCCCTGCGGAGATGCTAGCTTTATTGTCCCCTTTGAGTGACTGCCATATGTTTAACTGAGAATGCCGTTATGTGTGTTTGCGAGATAGATAGCATTTCCCTACCCGTATATCCACTTTCTGGAGATGATTTCAGAGATGGATATACAATTTATTGCCCAATCGCCTGTGAGGAGATATGACATCGGTTAGGGGCTTTTTATGAGAGCTAATTTCTTCCAATGACAGAAATGACATGCAGGCCAGGCACGTGTTCTCCCAGAAGTGATAAAAGCAACTATCTGTCACCTCCAGAAAACAGCCAAAAGTATCAGTGGCCCTTTTCAAGTTTCTTGAAGCACGGAACAGATCAAGGATGGCGACGAGTCAGAATCTAGCTGCGATTGAATGGCCTTCCCAGGCTTTTTTGTGATTGCAGTCCTCAATGTCCCTGCTAGCTGTAGACTTCCTGTGCCACTAGAAAGGATCCTGTTTTTACCAGCATAGCTTGAGGGCGTGCGTGCGTGTGTGTGCGTGTGTGTGCGTGCGTGCGTGTGTGTGTGCGTGTGTGTGCGTGTGCGTGTGTGCGTGTGTGTGTGTTGAAAAGACATGGGCATTGTGGACAGCGGGGGCAAAGTAGGGAGCATATTCACAGGCACGCCACTTCCTTCCGGCTGGGTGCTACTCTGGATTGAACTCTCCGAGAGAACACCTTGTATTTCTGACACTGCATAATTAATACCAGGACAGGCAGCAAGATGACGGTGTGGTCGGCACTGAAGCACCACATGGGTGTGTGTGTGTGTGTGTGTGTGTGTGTGTGTGTGTGTGTGTGCGCGTATTTGTGTGTGTGTTTGGGTGTGTGTGTGTGTGTGTGTGTGTTTGGGTGTGTGTGTGTGTGGGGGGGGGGCTGTGGTCCGCACTGAAGCACCTTAAGTCTATTCTCAGAAAGGGGGGGAGGGGGTGCAGTTAGGAAGACATCACCAGAGTCTGTGAAGTTGCTGTTTTGCGTTTGTGTATTTTTAATTGAGTTCAGGCCGCGAGTCTATTTGAATTAGCTTAAGGATGTCTGAGTTTCCTGGAAGGCACTCTGTTCCTACAAGCATAGTCCCAAGCAAGTTAAAGGCTTTTAATGGGAACCTGAGTGGTTATCATAATAATTCTGTTTTATTTATGAGATAAGATATTATGTATTTTGAGATACAAATTAGCATTTGGGATTCGTCTCAAATCATCCAATGAGGCTGCATTTGTATATAGACAGGCTGCTGCTATATCGCATGTGATTAGCAATGACAATTCTTCTCTTTTGCATATTCCACCCGCAATGTGTTGTGTTTCTTGCATAAGGCGTGGATGTTCTCGTTGTTTTTTGTTATTTAAATCTTTTGTCCACTTCACACTGTCACCATCCTAGGCTGTCTTTAATGTAAGTTCTAATGTTTATAGATTAAGACAGTGTCTGCGGGACAAAACATAGTCATTTAGAGACTGGCTTTGGGTTCCCTCTTGAAGTGGCTTGTTCTGCTGTCATGTGTGTTCAGAATGATCCTTCCAGCTGTGCCACACACACGCACACACACACACACACACACACAGCACAGCCACAGCCACACACACACACTCATATGTGTTCAGAATGATCCTTCCAGCTGTGCCACACACGCACACACACACACAGCACAGCCACAGCCACACACACACACTCATATGTGTTCAGAATGATCCTTCCAGCTGTGCCACACACGCACACACACACACAGCACAGCCACAGCCACACACACACACTCATATGTGTTCAGAATGATCCTTCCAGCTGTGCCACACACGCACACACACACACAGCACAGCCACAGCCACACACACACACTCATATGTGTTCAGAATGATCCTTCCAGCTGTGCGAGCACAAGTTTGTTGTGCCACCACTGTTTCAGCAAGTCTTGTGTTATTATTGATCTCCCGTGGCTTCTTTCTGTAATGCTGTCATTGGTTTTGCCAGTGTTGATAAGACCAGTCAAAGTGTTCCTACTGCCTCTAAAGCCATGCAGAAGTTCATTGCTGTGAGAGAGACTGTTGGTGAGCTGATTGATTCTTCTTCCAAGTCTAACACACTACTAACACATTAGCGCACCTATGTCAGTTATCGGACAGTGTCAAAACATCGGCCATTCTGTCAAAATGCTGAGTTTAAAAAATGGATTAACAATCTATAACTTCAGTTTAATAATGGATTCACATGACAACGCAAATGTTTGCCGATAACACACGCCGTCCGATAATTAACACTGTTACGATGGTAGTTTTTTTTCATTCTGAGCATTGCTTTAGATGTTCAAGTGACCCACTATAATATCATTGTTAAATCTCAGTCAAAGCTGGCTAGGCGGGTTTTAATTATTCAGTTATAGCAGGCTGGGCGGGTTTTCATCTCTCACTCAAAGCTGGCTGGGCGGGTTGGCTGTCACAGTGCTGCATCATGTAGGAGCTGTCCGATAAAGCAGTGCTGAACCATGCGGTCCCCCCCACCACCACCACCACCACCGCGCCCCCCCCTCCCCCTCCTTCTTCCTGCGGTGGTCCTCAAGGGCCTCTGTAAAGAATGAGACAGTGTGTAGTGAGCATTAATGATAATGGGTCTCCCTCTCTCTCTCTCTCTCTCTGTATCTCTTTTTTTCTCTCTCCCCCTCTCTCTCCCTTTCTCTCTCTCTCCCTTTCTCTCGCTCTATCCCTTTCTCCCTTTCTCTCGCTCTATCCCTTTCTCTCTCTCTCTCTCTTTTCCTTTCTCTCTCTCTCTCTCTCTCTCTCTCTCTCTCTCTCTCCTGAACTGAATGACTTACTTCCTGCCCCGATCTCCATTACAGGCCCAACTGGGACGCTGCAGATTGTGCATGTGTCTGTCGGCCGTGCAGAGGTCTCCTGCAGGAGATGAATGAGTCTTTGCCGCAGGCACCAGCCTGGCGGGTGGTGGGGTGTGTGTGTGGGGAGGGGAAGGGGGGGGGGGGGGGGTCGAAAGGGGGGTGGAAAGAGGGAGGAAGAGGGCACTAACGCACACACCCAACCACTTAATTCTACCCCACCCCCCCCCCCCCCACCGGTGACAACCCTTTTCTATCTTTCTCTGAGTCAACGCTGGAGTCTTGCACCTAGGTTTCAGTTTGATGAAAACATTTCATTTCCACTATGATGCCACTGCAGCAAACGGCACGCTACATACAGTATGACATATACTAAAATGTATACTATATTCTGCATTCCACACTCGTGTTACCGCATACTACGTCTTTGACTTGGAATATGTAGTGTTGCGGTCGTAAAATAAATATATGTAAAAGAAGTGCGATAATGATGGCAATCGTGCATTTGCATCGTCACAGACATTCTTTACAACCCATCTCTAACCATAACTCACCACGAGTGACTTGACAGCCTCTGATAAACGTGAGCCCTTCTCTCCCCACTCTCCAATCCTGTGTCGTCCTGGCCGACGATGATATTGTGCTTAGAACCAAGGTGGAAAACACACACCCTCCTATTTCTTTAAAAGCCCCTTCATTTTCCCTGCGTCAGCAGATAAGACTGCATTATTGAATTCGAGCCTGACTCCAAGGCCCCGCCACCATGTTTTTTGATAAAAGTTATGCCTCACAGTTTTTTTGGCAAGACCCGCCTCTCATCTCCTAATGCACACGTAACCTTCTACGCGCAAACCAGCTTTTTCTTTTTTGCCACGCACTCTGTAAAAAAAAAAATACTCTGCACTGGGATTTTTCTAGGTCAGGTCCCACAGTCTCTTTTATTTTCCTTAAATAATTCATCAAACTTCCTGTAAACGGCAGAAAGAGGAAATTAATTTAGTCCCTTTGAGCTGGCCATGTAATTACCACTGGCAATGGCTTCTGTTTTCTATTTTCCGCTTTTTTCTTTGAACCGATGCTACAAAAGCTTGTGAGTTTTATTTTTTAGCTGTCCAGTTAAAAATATTGATGCAATGAGGCATTTTAAATACCATCTCCTGAGATTCAATTGATTCGATTATATAACCCTTCAATATTTCAATCTTCACTCAAAGCAACCCTAACTTTCTTGTAACATGTTACACGATAATAAACAATATTATGTAACGTGGCAGTCCATTTTCTTGCACATGATGTGTAGCGGAGCTAAAGTCTTGGACTTGCTACTGGCGGGCGGCACAGTTGGCAGCCTCGCTGCTGCGGCTAAGCCCCCGACCTTGAGTGGTTTTACTGTAATGTGACCCCAGACAATTAATTAATCCACCCTTATAGCTTCCTCTATCAGTCCTCTACTCTTAAAAATGGTGGGTGTAAGGTATAGAACAACAGGCTCCTCCAATATGAAATATTAATAATTGCGTTATACGCTTAATTGGGAAAGCAAATTAACGTTTTAATCTTTTAGCATTTTCCCTCGTGAAATTCCGGGGCATGCATAATCATGAAAGCACTGAAGGCTTGAATCTATTTAATAAGAACGCAGTTTTTTTTCACACACACGCAGTTCAAATCCTGGAAGGTGAGCAACGTCAATACTGATACGATAACCAGGAAGCCTCCCCCGGCTCGCAGATTGGAAAGGGGTCCTCCATGCGTTTACGGGCGGCCGCCATTGACCCGACCTTTAAACCCTGCTCCGCCCTTTTTAAAGCAACCTCTTAGACAGCAGTGGCTGGATTTGACTCCCTGCCTATTAGCGTGGGGGGGGTGGGGGGGGGGGGGGCTTAACGGCTCACAGGGGGATTTCTGCCGGTCTATCTGTCGCCCTCACAGCCACAGGAGGAGAGAGACTGAGCTGAGACCCAGCCATGCAAGTGTGGATTGAGTGTGTCTGTGTTAATCCGGATCCTGTAGCTCAGGAGCAACTAGTTGGAGGTGAGGGGCTAAGAGTAGGGGTGTGTGTGTGTGTGTGGATGGTTTGGGGTGGGGGGTGGGGCTGTAGGGGTGTGCGTGTGTGGATGCTTGGGGGGGGGGGGGGGGGGGCTGTAAGGAGAAGGGGGGGCTGACCACCGCTGTGCTAGGATAAACAGACAGGCAGTTTATGTGTGATTCTCACATCCCCCTGTAGACAGTTTATTGAGCATGTTTTTGTGTGAAGGAGACTCCTGCCTGGTAGGCTGCACCCTCAGGGATGTGAAGCTGAGATTTGACTCAAATAAAACTCCACGCCTTCCTGAATGATGCCATGTGTTGTGCAGGATTATTTTTGCACTCTGCTTTGGCTTGCCATTGCTTGATTGTACAAACATTTCAAAACCAGTCGGGTGGGTGTCGTTGCAAGTAAAGTACATGGATTATAGTGTGTTCAGAGTCCGTGGATTAATGAGTTTGACTTTATTCATTTTCTAAAGGTGGCTTTAACCTTTTAAGATTCCCCGTTATGCAATAAATTGTACCATGACCGCTGTCTAATGGATCATCTTCCCAGGAATTAGTGCATATTAAGCCAATTATCTATGGCATTATGTATTGACCAAGTATAGCCAGATAGTGATGACACTTCAACGACGTCCCACTGTGTGATTTCATGGCGAGCACTTTTGTTCTAGTTAAGCTTTTTAATTATTTGACGTACGAAGAAGCGGAGGCTTTTAATTAAATCACGCCATCACCACCTTGGGCTACAGTGTATAAGGAAAGTATGTATTTGTGATGTGCTAATGAGGACTCCCCTTATGGCCAGAGTGCAGTTGGAACGGTGATTTTTACTCCCGCTTGGAGTGGAGGCACCTCCAAGGAGTCTGCTCCCCATCCAATATTTATGTCCAGTCGATTGTGCTTCCGGACGAGCTTTAACGGTCCCTCCATCCCCTGAGTCAGCGCTAGCATGCGGCGTGAGACCAAATATGATTATGGGAACCGAAGGGGGACAGACATGGTATATATACAGAACAACGCTTTAATATGCCAAGCCACGCGGAACCAAACAGGGGCAAATGTATTTCCTCTCTGTTAATCATGTTTGGTGCAATTATAAAAATGAGATGATTTGATTTGACAACTGCTGATTTTTTTTTATTTTATTCTTTTTATCCAAGACATTAACAAGGCGTTTACATTGACGTGTTTATATTGTGCGTTTGTTTTTGTAATTTCATTTTCATCCGAGAGGCTAATTAAGGTGAAACTCTCGGTGGTCTCGACCGTGGTAAAACAATAGCGGTGTTTCTCAAGGGATGTAGCACATGTTGGGGTGACTGGTGAAGCTTCCATCCCCTGACAGAAGAACATATATATTAGCATAATCAATGGGTGAACAAGAGCAGGAAGAGAGTGTGCAGGAGAGAGAGAGAGAGAGAGAGGGAGGGACAGAGAGGGAGGTAATGAGAGGAGGAGAGAGAGAGAGAGAGAGAGAATGTGAGGGCAAGCCTTAGACCGTCTGTCTGCCTGCCTTTGATTCGTTGCCTCTCCGCTTAATTGGATCAAGTACGGACTTGCCTGGCTACGCTTTGTGTTCCAGAGTGGAAGCAGAGCGGACAGGGAGGGAGTGACATACCGGGGAGTGAGAGACAGAGAGAAAAGGTAGAGAAAGAGAGAGAGAGAGAGCAGAAAGAGCAGAAAGACTGGAAGAGAGAAAGAAGAAAGAAAGAGAGAGAGAGAGCAAGAGAAGAGAAGGAAGAGAGAGAGATAGATAGAGAGAGAGAGAGAGTCAGGAAGAAGGGGGAAAAGAAAGGGTGGTGAGCAAAGAGACAGTGGGAGTATCCTTTCATCCCGAGCTTCTCTCCTTCCGTGTTTGTGTTGTGTACGTGTGTGTGTGCGCACACACCCTCACCTCTGCGTCTCACTCGGCTGCTCCCCCACGCCTTCCCGCCGGCCGCCTGCTCTCTGCGCCGAGGCAAAGAGGAAGAGGAGAAGGAGGAGGAGGAAGAGGAGGAGGAGGAGGAAGACGATAGGCACCTGCTGCTGTTCCTGGGACATTCCGGCTCCGTGCGTCGCCACCACCCGAGCATGACAGCATGTCAGTCCCACACCAGCTGCCGCAGCCGCCACCACCACCACCACCCCCTACCGCACCTCCGCAGTGTGTCCGCCCTCAGGTGAGCGCCGCGTGGACGACTCCCACGCTCCGGGACCCCTCTGAGGAAGAGACACGGAACATGCTGGAGACCTAGAAGAGGAGAAAAGAAAACAAGAATTACAAGCTACGCTTGGGGGCTCCCTTTTTTTTCTTTCATCCATCTGGTATTGGTGCACTTATTTTTTATGGACTTTCATGTGTTTGAGTGTGTGTGACTTTTGTTGTTTTTATTTTGGGCGTTTACTGAGGGGGTGGGAAAGAATGCCTTGACCCAAACCTCACAAAGAGACAAAAAAAAACTAAAAGGGGGGGGGGAGAAAAAAAATCTTGTTTCTTTCCGCCTCGTGAATCGAGGGTCCTGTGCTCACTTTGCAGACGCTGTTTAA
The DNA here is from genome assembly GCF_963457725.1 of Sprattus sprattus. NCBI lineage: Eukaryota > Metazoa > Chordata > Actinopteri > Clupeiformes > Clupeidae > Sprattus > Sprattus sprattus. The sequence continues at coordinate 3,624,847 of NC_137926.1, read as the reverse complement.
CAAGGTTACCCCCCTTACGGCTGACCGAGGCTGAGAGCGGCTTTTTTTTTTGTGTCCCGCCCCTGCTGTGCTGTGTGATCTGATAATGGAAACCCACTTTACGAGCTCCGGCACTGCCCAGTGCTGCAGGGTGGTGCTCTGAGCTAGAACCAGAGCTCAGGCATCCAGATTTCCCGGCATTGTCTGCGCACGCGGCAGCATTGTGAAGAGACACACACAGGGTGGAAGTAGAGAGAAAGAGAGGGGGGAGAGGGGAGAGGGGAGAAAGAGTCTAGGGGTGGGCAGAGAAAGAGGATGACCGAGGGAGTGGAGGACTCTTCTGCCGGGCTGGTCGCGTCGCCCACCACCACCTCCGCAGAGGCCCCCTGTGCCGTCCCCGAGGAGGCTCCAGAACCAGAACCGGAAGCAGACGGAGAGGTGGCCGACGAGAGCGGGGACGATGCCGCCGGCGAGGGCGACGGAGACGGGGATGCGGAGCGAGGGGCCCTGGGACTGGCTGCGCTGGCCGGCGCCTGCTGCGTGTGTCTAGAGGCAGAGCAGGTGCGCGGCTGCCTGCACTCGGAGAAGATCTGCATCCTTCCCATCCTCGCCTGCCTGCTCAGCCTGGCCCTCTGCACCGCGGGCCTCAAGTGGGTCTTCGTGGACAAGATCTTCGAGTACGAGCCGCACACTCACCTGGACCCGAAACGCATCGGGCAAGATCCGATTATAATCGCCGACCCCACGTTGGGGTTACCCATACCGCCTTCCGCGCATCCCACATCCTCGTTCCCCACTACAAACTCTACGTCGGGGCAACCGGAGGTTTTCGTGGAGGGTCGATCCACAGAAGGACCCTTTGACCCCCCAGTGACCCCTTACACCCCGACCTCTGCGGTTACGATCCGCTCAACACAAACTATAAACTCGGGCAGTCCCACCACCCCTAAGATTGGAACGAATAAAACTTCTACTCCTTATCCTCAAAGCACTGTGGAATCAAATGAAATTCCTATTCCAAAACTATCACGTAAGTACCGTCCTTTTCTTCTGTTGGCATACCTGCGGTCATACAATGTGGTCTTTGTTCTCGATCTTGTTCTCAATGATGGCGTTTGTTCTCTAATTGTGGATGTATACCCTTGTACTGTTGGGACCATAGCAAGTAGTCTGTGATGGGTACTTTTTCTTATGCCATCAGGATAGGATAGTAGGGAAACCAAAGTCATGAGGACTCTCCTAAGAGTGAAATCAAGCAAGTAATAGAATTATTACACTAGGAGAAAACTCTATTTTAGCTGGCTATTTTTGGGATATGCCAGCTAAAGGGAGGCATCCTTCAGGTATTAAAAGCAATGAATGATTTATGTATCTCAGCTTTGCAGCTTTTAGAGATTGTTTCCCAGGACCCAAAAACGTGGGTGAGAAAGACCAAGGGAACACCCGTGTGTATCGGTGAGCACTCTGTGTGAGAGCGGACGTGTTGTGTCTTGTCAAGCGTTGAGCGCATAGCGGTGACTAAGCTTTAGAGGCACCACTAGCTTACCTGGGCTGGGCTGGGTGTGTGTAGGTGACAACCTCCTGAAACAAACCACACACACCACACCACACGCCCCACCCTTTTGTAACCACAGTTGACAGTTACACAGCCCTCCTTACATAAAGCTTCTACTCTGCTGGTTTTGTCTTCTAAACTATTCAAGCCTCTCTGTAATTAAGCTTTGCTGAGCTTAACTGGAGGACTTACACACGCTAGTGGGCGGGAGAGAGGGAGAGATGGAGGAGATGGGAGTCGTTGGGAGTCGTTGTGAGCTCTCTGTGATGATGCATTTCCTGTCAAATTAAAATGTCAGGGATCGATAGCTGATAATGCTGTATTTCCTCACACAAAAAAACGCTGTGGTGCAGGGAGACTTCCTCCTCCTGAGCCGCTCTTCATGTGAAGGTCAGGGTCTGCTACGGGCTAATTGATTCCCCTCCATCCCCTCGGCTGCAGAGAAAGACTATCCGGGTAATGCTATCTGCCTACTCACTGCTCACCGCTCTCTCCACCGTGACTTTGAGAGCTGCTGGGAGAATCAGAACATCTGGAGCACTGCCAGAGTCTCACTGCGGCCCTCCTCCTCTTTTTCCTAGTCTCTCCATCTCTCTCTCTCCTAGTCTCTCCATCTCTCCTTCTCCTAGTCTCTCCATCTCTCTTTCTCCTAGTCTCTCCATCTCTCTCTATCTCTCTTTCTCCTAGTCTCTCCATCTCTCCTTCTCCTAGTCTCTCCATCTCTCTCTCTATCTTTCTTTCTCTTAGTCTCTCCATCTCTCTTTCTCCTAGTCTCTCCATCTCTCCTTCTCCTATTCTCTCCATCTCTCTCTCTATCTTTCTTTCTCTTAGTCTCTCCATCTCTCCTTCTCCTAGTCTCTCCATCTCTCTCTCTATCTTTCTTTCTCTTAGTCTCTCCATCTCTCCTTCTCCTATTCTCTCCATCTCTCTCTCTATCTTTCTTTATACTAGTCTCTCCATCTCTCTTTCTCCTAGTCTCTCCATCTCTCCTTCTCCTAGTCTCTCCATCTCACTTTCTCTTTCACTCTCGGTCTGGTCCAATTCTGCTAAACTACTTTTTTAAACGTTCTGATGTTATTCTAGTAGGACTTTCCAGTCCTTCATCTTAGCAAGGTCCCAAAAATGAATTTGACCCTGATCTGAGGACAGTAGCTTCTACCCTTTGAAGATTTAAGTTCAAGTGTACGTTTCAAATGTGATTAACCTAAACTGCAGTCTTGGCCCTGTCTAGTGAAGTGAGTCTAACTTCAGTTGCTCATTTAAGCACATTTGAAAGGACAGATTATTCAATTTCTCCCCCCCCCCCCAGCCAAACCTGTAGAATGCTGATTGGCTTCTAGAATGCTGATTGGCTTCTGTAGAGTTTATATGTCATAATAGATGTGAGAGAGGCCTCTGAAATGAAACCGAATATGATTATCATTAATGGGAGAGCGCCGGACCATGATGAGCCAAATCCTCATCCCTCAGTTCTGTTTCCGGTTGGTTCTCTGTGACCTACTTAGAATGTATGATGAGGTTTCGGTGTCTCCCCAATCACCCATTAGGATTATTTAATCTCGATCCCTAACCCGTGACCCAAGGTGTTTTGTCAATTTTGCGTATATAAATTAGATTTTCTTTAGATGTGTACGCATGCATTAGTTGATTCAAGGTCTACGGCGGGACTAAAAGCTCTTCCCTTTTTAAGATGCGTGATCAATTGTCCAGGCCTGAAATGGAAATGTGATCAGCGGCTTCGGTAATCTCAGTCCAAATCAATACCCAGAGAGCAGTTCAGCTGCCCGGCCAGGAAGCCTGGAGAACGTGATAGGGACTCTGACCCTGTCGTGGTCGTCAGCTCAGGAAGCTGAATGTACAGAATATGTGGACTTGGGGTTCACTGTGGCTCAAACAGTAGCCCCGACCACATTCGGGCTTGAAGCTCAAGGTGGTCAAGGTGTCCGAATCCGGCCCGATGCCTTTTCTCCTGTCCACTCCCCACCTCTTCTCCCTCTCATTTCCTGTCACAATCTTCACTGCTCTGTCAATTAAAAGCATAAAAAGCGCTAAAACAAATAGTCAGTTAAGTAAGCTATAAATGTACAAAATATGTGAGCATGGGCAGAGACACCTCGTGCTAAAGGCTAGTGTGACAATATGGATGCTCTTGCTGTCATCTGTGGGCATCAGGGGCACAACAGTAACTAAGTTACCTGGTTTCAGTGCTTTAAGAGCCTGCCATGGAGTACGTAAACCAGCTCGGGACTTTAGCTATGGCTGTCTGTCTGTCTGTCTGTCTGTCTGTCTGTCTGTCTGTCTCTTTTGGATTGCCTGCAGTGAATGTCAGTGTGACTTCTTCTTGTGTTGGGCTGTCGACTTCTGTTTAGTCTCGACTTCTGTTTAGTCTCGAATTCTGTTTAGTCTCGAATTCTGTTTAGTCTCGACTTCTGGTTAGTCTCGACTTCTGTTTAGTCTCGACTTCTGTTGAGTCTCGACTTCTGTTTAGTCTCGACTTCTGTTTAGTCTCGACTTCTGGTTAGTCTCGACTTCTGTTTAGTCTCGACTTCTGTTTAGTCTCGACTTCTGTTTAGTCTCGACTTCTGTTTAGTCTCGACTTCTGGTAAATCTCGACTTCTGGTAAGTCTCGACTTCTGTTTAGTCTCGACTTCTGGTAAGTCTCGACTTCTGGTTAGTCTCGACTTCTGTTTAGTCTCTACTTCTGGTTAGTCTCGACTTCTCTCTGTAGAGTTAATTTCCTCCTGCTAATTTTGTTAATGAGTCTTTCCTTCTAAACCTCTCCACGGCTCCTCTCAGCCAGAACAAAATATATAAATAAATAAATATATAAAAAACACAGTATATTTAACTTTAAGCTTTTTTGAAAAAGTTAGCGCTGTGTTGGCCTCTCGCTGAGACGTCTCATTAGGTGTAAAGAACCCCCTGTAGTTAAGCTGTCAACACAGCCTGATTACCAAACATTTCCTCAAAAAACGAGTCTTATTTGACTACAAACACACAACAGCCATCATGACTGGCACTTCATTTACCCTTGGGAGTCCCCACCACACTGATTTGATTGACAGCTAAAATTTGCCATTTCCAGAGAACACTCAGTTTGCATTTTGTGAACATTAGTACACAGAACCCGAGGGCATCCTTGTTATTTATTTTCACTCTCTCGTTTGTTGTGGGGGTTTTGTTAACGGAAGAGCAGCGATGATGTAACATCTTCTGCAGTCTCCCAGTGGGATGACCCAGCATTGCTCATCTTCGCCGTCATGCCGTTGGAAGGCTGAGTTTCGTCACGCTGCTGGATTAGTCATCGCCGTAATGAATGGTTGATTGCTGTTATCCACAGCTGCTGGGGCTTCCAGAGGCTGAGGCTATGATCCATGGCTCTTGAGAGCCTATTGCTCCGAGTGCCCCGCTGAGCAGATCTCCTAAACCTCCTTCCGTATCCATAGAGACAGGTGTGGTGGTGGTATCTACTGTGGTCATTCAGGTGCCAAAGGGGGGGGATTAACTGTAAAAACTTGGACAGAAATGGGTTAATCTCCCATTTTTTGGAGTTATAGGTTTGTTCAAATATCAAGACTTGTGTGACATTGTTTTATTTGTTTACATCCAGTCAAAATCGGTATTAAATTAGGTTACATCCAGGTCAAAAAGGTCAATCAAAAAGGTCAAAGTTTGAATCGATTCGGTCACTTGGGAGGTTCTCTGTACTGCACAGGCCATTCTTAACCGGTTTCAGTGTAGGAAAGATATCCATGGAGGCATTAGTAACTCCAGACGGTGGTTACTGAAGTGTTTCTCAAATGTTGTGTTCTTGTGAAGGTGCTATCTAAGCAGGCCTCATACATCACGCTATAATTCGTTTGGCTGCCCGGGCTTTTAACTGCAAATTCAGAGCAGCTTTTGGAGCTGAAATACCCACAGACTTAATGCCATTGAACAGTAATGATTCCTTGGGTTATTCCTGAAACCTGAAATGCTATTAAGCTGTATCTTGGGATATGCTCATTTTTTTTATTCCATTAAAATAACCACAAAAAGCTCTACTTTGTATACTTCTGTCTGGAAAGTTCTTCTGCAGAGTTAAATCTGCAGTAAGATTTCCTGAAAGCCTGTGCATTGAAGTCATTAAGGTCGACCATAGGTCTCTCTATAGGTCTCTATCCTGGTGCAGCTCTAAGGCAGCGAACCCCTTTGTTAATAATGCATTATGGCGCCTTGCATACATCTCCACCCTGGCGCTTCTATTGATTGCAACCGCCTCCCTGGCTTAGCCAACATAATTAAATCCTTTCTTGGACTTGCTTTTTCAATGAACTGGTCAACAGATGTTGCTTCTCTGAACTACCATACACCATAGTGTAACAGCACAGGTCATTTGGAGTATCTTCTTTAGTGCTCAACAAACAGCAGTGAGGAACAACCAAGTAGCAGGATTTAGTGCCCAGGCCACACACACACACACACACACACACACACACACACACACACACACACACACACACACACACACACACACACACAACAAAGTAGAAGGATTCAGGGCTCAGACCTGCCCACACAGTAAAGAATCACAGCTACAGCTGCTATTTACTGCAGCTCATCCAAGGTAGTTATTTTAAATAATTACTATCCATGACCGAGAGATGCTAACAGAGTACTTCATTATATGTCATCATATGACAGTGAAATGTGTAATTTACACGCCCGTCCTGTTTAAGGTGGCAACTTGACCATGCAGTCATCGCTGTGACAGCGAGCAAGGTTCATGGAGGCCACCCTCGTGCTCACTGTGTTGATTCAGGGCCCATTCCAGCCCACACACACACACACACACAGACTCACACACACACACACACACACACACACACACAGAGACACACACAGAGACACACACAGACACACACACACACACACAGTTGTGTTGTTGTCCGCGCGGCCTTTGTTCTTGGCTTGTTTATGGCCATTATGAAGTGGCTCTTGTTCCCTTCAATCCTTGATTCATTCATTCCCCTTCATGTAGCCCCTTTAGGCTCTTTTTGAGGGGCCATTTTGTTCTGTCATAGTTATGGCCACGTGAAGGTTTTGCCAAACAAATTAGGATTATTCTGGGATGCATTACCATGGTAACGCCTATCCTTACTTGTTTTCATAGATTTGCATTTGCTGCTATTTATTAGGTAATTGTAGTCGTCTTTCCTTCACTTGTGGTTTAGGGGGGTTTTTCCAACTAAGAAATCATTTTTTTTTTCAATGGAAATGGAAATGTCTACACATAATTTAAATAAACCAACATTTGATCTTTTCGCTATCGGCATCTCCTCTAATCTACTGTGGCAAATTTACATTAATGGGAGTACTGCAAACAGCAGACACTGTGACATACACAGAGTTGAGATCAGCGCAGTATTTAAGTCTCCCACACAAATGAGCAGGTTCAGAGAGATGAGGGTACTATGCTGAAAAAGAAAGCCATTCATTTGTTTAAATCAAATGCAGGATTTTCTGATTAACAATATGTTCAGAGGGTAGAGTGAAGCGAGGCATGGTGCTTTTCAGTCCCAATCTAGAGCTCTTTCTTAACCGCTGTACTGCTGTACTGCTCAATCCCCTGTGAACATCTTGATTGCTCTAACAGTGACCATGCCTTACGTATCCCCTCAAATCTGCAGTTCGTCTGACACACACACACACACACACACACTGCTGTTCTCAGAAACACTTTTTCCACATTCTTCTGACCCCACCCCCCCCCCAACAAACCCCCAACAACAGGTATTCACTGCAGAAGGGCGGCACAATCTTACGGGACGACTCTGCGCTCCTCGCCTCAGATCGTCATTTTACGAGCCGTCCCGACGGAGCACTGAGAGCTCGTTCCCCCCCGCTTGAGACGTCCATGCTTCTGTTGGCTCTTTTACGGCCTATAAAGGCCGGGCCTCACGGTGTGTCTGTGTGTGTGTGTGTGTGGCTGTGCGTGTGTGTGTGTGTGTGTGTGTGTGTGTGTGTGGTCCTGCAACAGTCATTCTCATCAGTATGTCAGGCAGGGGCTCCCTCCCTCCCTCCCCCCCTCCGTCCTCCACTGGCCCATCTGCAGTGCTAATTAGATGTCAAAGTCGGGGACAGATATATGTCGTCTAGAGCGGGATGCCATGGAAATGCATTAGCAATGCACCACTACTGCTTCTGTGCTAGCCACCCTGTGTCAAACGCTCGTTACATTAAGCTGTTTAGTTTTAGCACATGTTGCATTATTTAAATACCACATGTAAACCTATTGTACATTAGCAATGCATCGCTACTGTAATGCTTGTTACATTAAGCTGTTTAGTTTTAGCACATGTAGTGTATCTAAATACCACATGTAAACCTATTGTACACATTTCAGTGTGGGTTACTGAGGTCCCTCATCACATGCTCACTAGCGCGTAGCGCTTAGCGTTGGTATGGGTAAGTCGGTGCCATGAGTGCCATGTGCTGGCATGTCTGTATGTGTCTGCCAGTTAGACTTGGAGCACAATTTGGATTTTTGGTTCACGGAGGTAACTAAAAAGATGACCACAGTTAGTGGTGTTGATGGTGCCATCATTTGTCATAGTGTTGAGGGTAGTGTGTGTGTGTTTCTGTGGGGTACCACCAGCCCACCCAACAGAGTTGAAACTGTCATTCAGAGCACCGTGAAATCCTCCCCGGGTGCAGAGGCCAAAGGATGGGGGTGGGTGGTGAGGGGGGGGTTGGGGGGGGGGGGGGGGGGGAGTTACTGCAAATGCCTCAGGAGGAAAAAACAGATGTGCTGCTAAAAGCATACCAGTGACCCCTGACTAAGAGGTAAGTCCAAGCCGCCAGCCATGCAGCAGAAGGGACTGGTTACTACAGTGGTGATTACCATAAAGCAGAAGGGACTGGTTACTACAGTGGTGATTACCATAAAGCAGAAGGGACTGGTCACTACAGTGGCAATTGCCATAAAGCAGAAGGGACTGGTCACTACAGTGGCAATTGCCATAAAGCAGAAGGGACTGGTTACTACAGTGGCAATTGCCATAAAGCAGAAGGGACTGGTCACTACAGTGGCAATTGCCATAAAGCAGAAGGGACTGGTTACTACAGTGGCAATTGCCATAAAGCAGAAGGGACTGGTTACTACAGTGGCAATTGCCATAAAGCAGAAGGGACTGGTTACTACAGTGGCAATTGCCATAAAGCAGAAGGGACTGGTTACTACAGTGGCAATTGCCATAAAGCAGAAGGGACTGGTTACTACAGTGGTGATTACCATAAAGCAGAAGGGACTGGTCACTACAGTGGCAATTGCCATAAAGCAGAAGGGACTGGTCACTACAGTGGCAATTGCCATAAAGCAGAAGGGACTGGTTACTACAGTGGCAATTGCCATAAAGCAGAAGGGACTGGTCACTACAGTGGCAATTGCCATAAAGCAGAAGGGACTGGTTACTACAGTGGCAATTGCCATAAAGCAGAAGGGACTGGTTACTACAGTGGCAATTGCCATAAAGCAGAAGGGACTGGTTACTACAGTGGCAATTGCCATAAAGCAGAAGGGACTGGTTACTACAGTGGCAATTGCCATAAAGCAGAAGGGACTGGTTACTACAGTGGCGTTTGCCATAAAGCAGAAGGGACTGGTTACTACAGTGGCGTTTGCCATAAAGCAGAAGGGACTGGTTACTACACTATGGTCCTTCACCACCTGTGGAGATATCAGCATTGCTTTGTGCTTCCTCTTGAGTCCCACAATGAGATATTCTGAGAAAATTCTGTGCAATTTCTACTAAAAACGGTTCAGCAAATGCAGAATTCGTTATCAGTTCATATCAGTAAATGTCTGTGCCTCCCAAGAAGGCTCCTTCATGATGACACACAGGCAGAGGAGTGTCTTAGTGAACATCCTAAGTGGAGATAAATTCTCCTGTCACGACGGCAAGTGTTTTTCCGTTTCGATGAATGTCTCATGACTATGAAAATGGCCGAGCTAAAAGGTTACATCATCCCTGAGATGACTTTCCATTTGAGATGGTAGTCAATGTTCTCATTAAATTGTCTGTTTTATTCCCTTTTTGTCGGTTAGTCACTAGTGCTTTCAGATTCATACATAATGAATCTGTTGATTTGGACTAGTCGTCCTGCTTTAGAGTCGTACTGGAATCTGTCCTGTGGTGCTGTTCTTAATTAATTCAGTGTCGATGCTCTTTGTAGTGTGTGGGGGGAGGACGACACTGTCAACACTCGGACATGGAGGGAGAAGGAGGGTCCTAGAATGGGGTCACAGGGTTAATGAGTTCATTAGCATTATTGGCCAAGTCCAGCTGAGGCAACAGTCTCTAATTTAATTGACTACAGTGAAGTGACACCCAGCATTTATACGATGGGCAACGATAACCGTAGTGTTGCATCCTTGCCATTCAAAATGGATTACTTTAATGGCTCCCAGTGTTCGATCCTTTGTCCTTGTTTTAGTGACTCAGCAAATTGGGATCTGTCTGGCCTCCAAGTCCTTCCCATAATATATGCTTAACCTTTCCTTGCATACTGGCATTCATCTTTGCTGATGTTCCCATTTTTACTGACGCTGGTGTTTATGGGTATGCATTTGCGTTTGAGACTCCAGGTTTTGCGTTATGCATTTGCGAGGATCTGTATCGTGACCAGCTCTCTGCCCCTTTTTTTGGAAACCATGTGTGGAAGAAATCAGTTCGAAAGCCATGGGCTGTGTCTTCATTGTGCAAAAAAAAAAAGAAGCTCTCATTAGATTTGTTCTGTTCCCAGTCAAGGTCCATTTCTTAATGATATGCCACGTATCGTCTACGTCCCATTGAGCCCAAGGTTGAGGAAACCTCTTAAGACCAGAGATTTCACTCTTTTTTTTTTTTTTTCTGTCACGCCGGAGGTTTTGCCAAAGTTGTCAGATGAGTAATGAGGGATGAATTATGCAGACGGTCTTGAAACTCCACAGTCGTGTGTGTGTGGTGTGGTGTGTGCGTTTGTGTGTGTGTGGTGTGTGTGTGTGTGTGTGTGTGTGTGTGTGTGTGAGCCGTGTCTTGGTGTGTGTGTGTGTGTGTGTGTGTGTGTGTGTGTGTGTGTGTGAGCCGTGTCTTGAGTGGCAGGATCTGGTCATATATATTAAACCGCACAGAGAATCAGACATTGGGAAACGATCCAAGGTGCAGATTTATCATTTGCCTTGCCATTTCATTAAGTAACTATAAATAACTGTTTGTACTATCGTTCACATAGATGGAAGTTTAAAATTGCCATGTTGATACTGTTACACAGAGTGCCAAAGCTCAACATTGGCGAAGTCATATCTCTGTGATTCGGCCCAATTTAAAGACATGCAGAGGGGCAACTTGCTAGTTTCAGGCTGCTCGAAAGGGAAAGTTTGTCAAAAATCAAATTTTCTTGCGTTTTCAGTTTAGCTCTGAGGCAGCTGGCCAGCTGTGATACATCTGCTGTTCAAGCGTTGCTTCTTCGCTGCAGCCGTGCTAATACTGCTACCAAGGCAGTGTAAGCTAATATCCCCACGTAAGCCCGATCTCCCAGAACTGTGACCTTTGTGGATTTAGTAACATATTGTGGCTCGTCACCTAAAGGGTATGGAAAAGGCTGACACCAACATGCCTCCCTTTTTCACGGGCCAGTGTGTTGTCTTGCGTCCTGTGGGTCTTTTGTGCGGATGACGAATGGGCAGAATTTGAAAACCGCTGTAGTGAGCACGAGTTGGGAGGCCTTGGGTTGTAATGCCTTTTGGGAACCGTCCCACTGTGCCTCTGCTTAGTGCGGTCCTGTCACGGAGGCAGCATGGCACATGTGTTCTCTCTCTCCCTCACTCTCTCTCTCTCGCTCTCTCTCACTCTCTCTCTCTCGCTCTCTCTCTCGCTCTCTCTCTCGCTCTCTCTGTCTTTCTTTCACTCGCTCTCTCTGTCTTTCTTTCACTCTCTCTTTTTCTCTCTCATTCTCTCTTTTTCTCTCGTTCTCTCTCTCCCTCGCTCTCTCTCTCTCTCTCTCTCTCTCTCTCTCTCTCTCTCTGTCTTTCTTTCGCTCGCTCTCTTTTTCTCTCTTGTTCTCTCTCTCTCTCTCTCTCTCTCTCTCTTTTTCTCTCGTTCTCTCTCTCTCTCTCTCTCTCTCTCTCTTGTTCTCTCTCTCTCTCTCTCCAGCTTTGTTCCGCAGGCATCCATTCTCCTGGACTCGGGCCAGCAGCACGAGGTGAACATGTCAGTTCCATCCATCCATGCACTCCATTTTTATTTGCTTTGCTTGTCAACTGAGCCCAGTCGACACAGAGTCAGACGAGCCGTATGCTTTTTTGCCGCTGTCAGACTGCTCTGCTCTCTCTGCTCTTGTGTTGCCACGTCTGAAACAAAGGGAACAAACCACTCTGTGCTAAAAATCTCACCCCAGGTCGTAAAAAGCCTGGTCTAAAAAAAGTTTGAATATGATTCTGCATGCATCTGCTGTTGGGGTGGAACCTGCCTGAGGGTACTCAATGTTAATACTGGATGAGTGTCTGGCTAACTCTGACACGACGAGTAGCATTAGCACTAATTACCGTGCCGTAGCGAAACCACCAGGAGAGTCAATAACGGAAACTCGGCCCCTGAAGAGGCTCACTCACGCCATCCCTGTCCACCACACCTATATCACTCCGTCGCTGAAGAGGCTCTCTCACGCCATCTCTGTCCACCACACCTATACCGCTAGTGCTGAGTGGCTCCCTTGGGGTGGAGCAGTCCATCTCCACCTCAGTCCATTTCCAGTAGCCCATTCTGCCGTGAGAATATTAGATTTTATTTATACAACCACTTTTTTCCCCGTCAAATTCATCACAGCTTAAAATGTTGTGGAGGGCACTGGTGGTCGTAAAGAACAGTAGGCGATAATAAATTGAATTCACCAGAACCTTTTGTATCACAGAGATACACGATTGTGCCCTAATCAACTGATCTAAAGCCGTTTGGCAGATGTTAGAACACGAAAGTCAGACTTTTTTCTCTCTTTTACGAGCAACTTTCACTCCAATCCCTCCGACTCAGTATGCCTGCTGGCTTGGAGTCTGTTCTGCATAGCAGGTTTGCCATTGATACTGGGAGGCACATGAAGTCAAGGTTGATTCGGTGGCGGTGGCCCACACACACACCGCCTCCCCTCCCTACCTCCCTCTGCGTTCCTCGTCCTCGCCCCGTATGTGCTCCGTGGGGATTAGTCTTTTGTTGTGTGTTCCGTGTTGCGTTTCCTGACACCTGCGATGCAAATGTGGAAATCTCACAGACACCTTTCCAGCCCTGCTGCCGTTGCCTTCCCATTGTGTCGGAGACGTCGTCGTTATTGATGTGTTTGTTCACGACTGTGGTTTTTTGGGGGTTTTTTCCCCCCTCCTCACCTTGACAACAGACATCTGCTTCAAATTCGGAAACATTTTAATGAGTTGGTTGAGTGCACACATCCAGATATGCAGTGAGACAGAAAACCCTGAAATATTTTTAAACCTTCAATCTGTGATTTGATAATGGAATGATTTTTGCTCTGCAGTTAAGCCTCTCCATTCTTTCCTCTCTGCAAATGACAGAAATAATATTCATTTCAGTGCACTGATTTTGTCTAGCCAGACAGAGAGTGCAGCTTTGACAATATCTAGGCTCATGAGTGCAGTTTGCTTTTTCATTTCTCTATTGCAGACAGACGTGACAGCACTGGACAGCATTTAAAGGGTCCTAGCGTTTGATATATAGCAAAGATGATTCAGTAAGACCAAGACAAAAGATGAATCATGCCGTTCAGCAATGTCATTAGAGGGAAATTAATTTGGATTACTTATAAGCAAACTATATGTTAGGGTTGAGAAGCCATATCAGATCAGCTGCAGCTAGAAAAGTACAGCAATGATTCATGATTTCTTTTTCTTTCTTTTTTTTTTCTGTCCCTAACTTCCTATCCCTGAGGACCTTGTCTGATTCCTTCTGCTCTGTGTACACTATCCCTCATCATGTATTGCTGTCAAACATGCTGTGTTTGTACAGGTTTGCACTGCTCTGCATACTGAGAAGGGTCCTCTGTAATGAATGTTATTGATGTCTACTGGAGAGGCATAATCAGTAATCTAATTGGAAAATCTCCGCTATGAACTAAAAATGCAATGCAGTGCAGTGACCTCAAACAGTTTCCATACAGAGAAGACTTTAATGTTAAGTGGCTGTTAACTACAATAAGCCTTCACATTGCTTGTGTGTTGTAGGCTTACCTTCACTGAAGCGATCAGTCTAGAAAAACAATCATATGATTGATTGCTCTATCTTTACAGGTGCATATAGGCATAATGATAACAGGTTATTAGTTTCATGTAGACTTGAAATGATGATGAAGTTTTACACATAAGAGGAATTGGTTATGGCATAATAGTTCAAGCCTGAGTAATGACATGAATACGACGAGGTGAAATAAATTCCTCGAAATCTGAAAAATAATAAACTATCGAGTGACGACAGTGTTTTCAAGCAAATCCTCTCAACACGTCTTTAAAACCTAAATAATCGGGAGGTGTTAGATGGAGCTCTGAGGGGTGAGAAAACAGGAAAGGACCGATTTTCCTAAATCTCGTAGATCCCTCAGGATTTCATTCTAATCCCCGGCTTGGTTAGGAGCGACGGGAAGGCCACATGAGCTCCTGGCTTAAAAAGATTCCAATGCGGACAACAAACGGGAAAAAATATCTGGAAAAGGTCTCTGCACCACCACCCAATCCCCCAGTGCCAACCACTGTGTGGAAGCCTGAGCTGCTCAGTGACCGCTACGGCACCACCAGACCAGCCGGGCTCCCTGTCCCTCTAAATCCACCATAAGAGTCACTTCCATGCTAGCAAACTGTTTGGAAAGTATGCCAGAAAGAAGCCTTTCCAAGCCGAAAGTGCTTGGAGTTTGCCAGATACATCTGGAACTTCGACAGGGACATGGTGCTGAGGGCAGACGAAACAATAATTTAAGCAGCACACTCAAGGTGGATTTGGCGTAGAAAAAAAAAGATGGCCACAGAGAAAAGCACGATGGTGGAGGATCTGTTCCCTTGTGAGTGCGCCCCACATTGAGGCTCTCTGTTTCCTTGTGAGTGCGCCCCACATTGAGGCTCCAGGCTGCCATGGCACCTCAGACAATGAAAGAATCCAGCTTACCAACCAACGCTGGGTTTACCCAAAGCCTGAGAACCGTAGCCTGCATTTTAAAACGCAAAGGGATTATAGAGGTAGGCTGGCAGAAGGCATCGTAACAGTAGCTACTGGAGGCTATCCCTTTGCTCCAGGGACTCGGTCGAGCCATGACGGTGTGGATTAGCATCGCCAACGGCCAGGAAAGTGTGGTGTTGCACCAAAGGCACCTTTTTGATTTATGCCAGAGGCAAAGCAGCCGGCTGCTTTAGTCCATGACAAAGGATACTTTTAAGGAGGATCAATACACCTCAGACGCCGGCTTCCTGGCTCCCCAGATTGTAATTATCATAAATGTATCATCAAAGCATTTCTCATTTTTTACAACTTGTTGTGTATGACAAAATACCAACTGCCTCACCACTTTCTAATTTACCCCCGGCTGTAATTACTTTAGTGTTTGCCCCAAGGCGGTGAGGATGCGGAGTTTGTTCTAGAGTTTGGCATCAGCCCAGTGCTTTTACTCTGCACTGCTTTTAATACCTCTGCATGTGTCTACTACTGTATGGACTCCCATTGACTGCCATTAACTCCCATTGACTGCCATTGACTCCGCTAAGCAAATGTAGACAGAGAATGACTCAACAGAAAAAAAAAGAATCAGTAAAACAGAGAGTACATGTAAGATAGCTTATTGCTAAGGTATGAGGTATTCAATTGCTTATTGAATTCTACTACACAGACATCGGAGAGTATACAGAGAACAGAGCAGCCTCTGTATACTGGTAACTATTGTATAAAAGGATGAGGGCCCAAACCACACTGACTGAGATGAAGTCCTATCCCCCTGGATCTGCCCACTCTGCCCTCCACACTATCCCCTGGATCTGTCCACTCTGCCCTCTACACTATCCCCTGGATCAGTCCACTCTGCCCTCCCCGTCACCTTCCCTTGGGCTCTGGCTACTCATCTTTTGTTATCGTTGCTGCCATGGTCAGATTTGTGAAGTCGAGAAAGGGGTCTCCATATGTTTTCACGGCAACCGGTAGGATGGGCCTGGAGGTAGAATTAAGAGGGCAATCAGGCGCTTCCTGGTCTCTAATGACCAGGCAGATGGAGGAGAGCGAGCCGCCCTGGAGGCCTCCGCTCCGACTCTCAGGGCCGCACGGTTGCCACGGCATCCGTCTCCCTCTCCCCCATCCAGCGCTTCCGTGCTGAGGGGGCTGATAAACAGGAAGAACCTGGAGTTTATTTATTTGTTTGTGTGTTTGTTTGTTTGTTTGTGTGTTTGCTGGTGTAGACTGTGAGTCATATTATCAGTTTTTTTCCCCCTGTTGTGGCACAGGGGATTCAGAGTAAGCTATGGAGGGATTATTCCCATTAGCCATGTAAATCTTCAACATATAAAAAGATAGTCAGCTGTTTTTTTTTGTTCAGTAAACCACATGTGTATGTATTTGGATCTTCGTGTCGGTAATGAAATGTGCTGTTCCGTTAAGGCTTATAAAAAAAAAAGGGGTTATTTAGAAGAGATTGTAATAAAAAAACAGGATATATGTGTGTATTTGAATCTACCCATCAACATTGAAATACTCAGTATCCCTTTGAAGGCATCCTCTGGGGACACGGCTTATGCTCTCAGGTGCTGGAAGACAAAATCAATTGGCTGAGCCCAGCTGTCATGTTGCCACGGAAGCCATGGTTACCCAAACGGGCCTTCGGCTCTCCCAAACCAGCGGCGACATGAGAGCAATTAGTGGATGGTGTGTCCCTCCTGACTCACACAGATGGTCTTCCTGATGGTGACCTCAGTTACCTGTGTCCTTCTGGCAGGGTGTAGGCTACCTTAATACCTCTGGCCCTCTTGATCTTTGCCAATTAGCATGTCATTGGTGATTATGCATACCAGTTGTAGGGTTGATGTGCTGTGAATGCCGGATGCATTTTTTGCCTTGTTGATATCATGCTGCAAAGACAACAGCTTATAGCTTGAGAAGATAAAGCATCCATGAAAAGCTCATTTTTCGTTGTCAGGTGATTTTAAATTGGCCAGAGTAAAGTATCTCTCATGGGGATTACTTGCTCACGCTATGCACATCTTCTTTGTATCAGATGTTGTGAGGTTTAAAAAGGCATCTTTGTGTTTGGTTCCCAAGGTTCTACATGTCAAAAAAATGCATCTGGTTTCACTGACAGTGCCAAACACTTTAAGTGGATGTTGATCGTTTTCAGTAAGTATCAAACAGGCGGGGCTGTGAGCTTTTATTGGGAAAAAAAATGCTGTTGCCTTTCTTTCTCACAGTCCCAATAGCAATGGGAATAGAGAAAAAACAACTTTAAAATTGTGTATTTTAAAGTGATTCTGAGATGCAGCCTCAGTATGGTTCCTGTGACTGTATCATCATTGGGGTTCAGTTCCCTGTGAATGTCAATGTACCATCAGTGGGATTCAGTTCCCTGTTAACTGTATCATCAGTGGGATTCAAAGTGACTGCTGCCATAGGCTGTGTTGCCATGCAGGCCGTATTCAACAACATACTTAAGGACAATTGTGTTGCCATGCAGGCCGTATTCAACAACATACTTAAGGAAAATTTACTCTAATGGAGGAAGGAGCCTCAAGGAACCCTGGCCTAACAGGAGGGCTGTTCTAATTTGGAGGAACCCACATTCCCCCTCAAGCTGTGTGATAATTACCTTATCTCTTCATCTAAGCCAGTTCATCTGAGTGCTAAAAGGGTCCTTTTGACAGACCTGTTTGGCAGAGGTGCTTATATGCAAAGTAGTTTTACGCTTCTAGTTCTTAACTGAATAGTTCAGTAAGAGGGCCCAAAAAAAAAATGGGTTTTTGAAAGCAGCTCACAGATCATCGACCTCATGATCAGAGCTGGAAGATTTCAGACTTTCACACACATGAGAAACCTGTCTCCTTGACGTTTTCTTCAAATTTGTTTTCGTCTTGCTCGCTGCGATAAATCAACACGATGCAAACGCTGAGAAACGGCAGAGCCAGGCTCTGCTTTCCCCCTGCAGACACTGGCATGAGGCTGCGCCGAGATTAATCATTACACACACACACACACACACACACACACACACACACACCTCACACACACCCACACACACACACCACACACACACACACAAGACGCCGAAACATCTCTTCTGGCAAACGAGGCGTGCCAAGAGAAGAACTTGCCTTCATTCCTCAGGTTGCACACAGCAACTTACACCCAGTCGACAAAAACAGATCGGGGCGGCAGAACTTGGCCAGCAGACAACATGTTCCTCTGCTGGCCAAGCCAGATGCTCTGTTGGACCGGGCTCGGTCTTGAGGTGCTGGTCCTTGTAAAAACGTCACATACCATACTCTGTATCCTAACTTCGTCTGAGACGCGGTTGTTGAACTGAGGTTTGTGCTACACTTTGAGGGAAATCATTGAGGAGGGATTGAAAGCGTTTATGTTGAAGCTTTCCAAATGTGACTAAACAAATTATGGGAAAGGGACAACTGGATTGCTTCACGTCTTGATCATTCTCAAAGAGTAACAACCGGTCCAAAAAAGGCCAATAAAAAGGAGAAATTGATGAATATGGTGATATGTAAAATGCTCATGAAAGATCTTGTTGACTGCCAAGCGTTAGGCTGCCACTTTTCCTTGCGTATCCTGACTCCCTCAGTTTTGGATGCCTGCAGCATTTATCAAAACTATTGGTCTGAATGGAGCTTAAATGGGAAGGAAGAACTGGTTTATTGAAATATCAGAGATTTGCTTAAGGCCCTGATGAATCTTTCTGCTCCTTATTCTGTCTGCATTGCAGTAATTGCTAGTATGTCAGCACTCTGAGCTTGCTTTAATTAAAGGTTCCCACCAGAGTGGACTTTTACATGCCAAAGCGTCTAGCAGCTTCATCTTATTAGAGCCTGGGTTTTTTTTTTTAAGTCGATGCCCACAAATTTATACTCGACTGCAGTGTCTTGCATCATCCATTTTAGTTTTACAAGCAGTATGAGGATAATATCTCCATAACAACCCTGCGAAACTGGGATGACTTGATCAATATGAGAGCAAAACTCAGGGAAGCGAGGGAACAAATAACGTATTGATTTACACCTACACAGTAATGGCGGAAATTAACTCATATTTTCCTTGCGCAGGTTTTCTCTAAACCTCTAAACCTCCTTTATGACTGACCGTGGAACTGTGCCCCGCTTGTCTTGTAGATCATTATTAATAGTTGTGTCTGTTTGTAAATGCCTATACCCAGTATTCATGCAAATATTTACTCACTGGTCTATACGTTGCTCTGTAATTACTTGCTTTAGATCCCCTCTCTTTGATGTCTCCAGGTCCTTTAAGTAACATGGTCATGAACTCTATTATGTATCCGATTATATAGGATTCTTTGTTCTTTCGTCTTCTTTTCAGGGTAGAGATCTGTAAATGTAGGCCATTCTTGCTCAGCCCTCACCTCTGACCCGGTAGTAGTGCTCTGATGGATTCTTTCTCTCCGGTGCACTCCGGCTCAGTGCATTCTGGGACGCCCTGGTGCACTGCATCACGGCATGCCCTTGACTGGGATGGGGAGTGGCCCGGCCCGCTAGGCGAGCGGGTGGTGGCCAGGCAGGAAGGTGTGTGTGTGTGTGTGTGTGTGTGTGTGTGTGTCGCCAGGCGGGTGGTGGGCAGGCAGGAAGGCAGCCGCAGCCAAAGTGCTGGAGCAGCAGATACCTGCGCTCAGCAGCAGCAACAGGGGGGTGGGGGGGGGGGGGGGTAGGAGGGCGTGGAGGAGGATGGAAGGGGGTTGAGGAGGGGGGTGGAGGAGGGTGGAGGAGGATGGGGGGGAGGGTGATGGAGGAGGATTGGAGGGGGTGGAGGATGGAAGGGGGTGGAGGGGGGGTGGAGGACGAGACTGCTGGCTCTGCACCATCATGCAGTGTCTCCTCCGCAGCCCAGGGGTCTTGGGTTTCTCTCCACCAGCAGAACAGAAAAAAGATGTAAATGGAAGGCAATCGATACAGGCACGGGCACAGGCTTCCATCGGCCAGCATTTGGAAAAGAGGGGTGGGGGGAGTGGGTCCAGCTCAGCTCAGCTCAGCTCCACGTGGCTCTGCTGCAGTGAAACCCAAAACGCCACTGCTGCCTCAGAGATAGCACCGGCCAACCCAAGGCCCTCGTGCACCTCAGACTGTGTGAAGGAGTTTTACCATTACATCGTTCCTTTACTTCAGATTAAAGTTTTACAATTCCATCGTTCCTTGACTTCAGATTAAAGTGTATCCATGTCACTCTGAAGCAGGTGTCACCTCCACATGTGTCCCATTTAGGTGGAACCATTTGAGCGTGTACATGTGTGTGTGTGTTTTTTATTATCTCAGGCATGTCTGGCGATGACAGATTAAATTAGTGGTTTTTGCTCTGCAGATCGACTTTGCTTCGACCACAGGGATGACATTTGGAAGGTCTTAAGTAAAAGCTGAAAGGTTAACGGTGGGAAATGAGGCTCCAGTGTCTAACACACCGTCGTCTCGCAGTGACTTCCTGAGTGTTTGTCATCTGACAGCGTCTGCAGTCGTCCCTGTTGTAGATGGATGCATGATTAGCATAGCCTGCGTGCGTGCGCTGTCTCACCTTGAGGGACATTACTGTCTCCCTGGGACGGTCCTCTGACATTGGGGCTCTGCAGAGCTGGAGCAGCATGTCAAAAAGCTAACATTTGCGTCAGTAAATGACACTACTCAGTCATCTTAGTATAGCACTCTGAGATTCTTTTGAATGAAAAGTGCGTTAAAAATAAAATGAATTATTATTATTATTATTAGCTATACATTTGTGAAAAGCGTAGTCAAGCTAAGCAACTTAGCGTGTTGATGCTACATTTTACTGAATGTGTGATTTGAAGCGCTCCTCATTTCACACTTCCACTTCGCCCTTCATGTATAGATACATCCATTCCAGCAGCCTCGAGCCAAAAAGCAAATATTTGCATCAGTAGATGACACTACTCACTCATCTTTGTACAGCTATACATTTGTCAAATGTGTACTCAAGCTAAGCAACTCAGCCTGTTGATGTTACGTTTGCTGAAGCGCTCCTAATTTCACACTTCCACTTCGCCCTTCATGTATAGATACATCCATCCCAGCAGACTGAGCTACGAGGTGCCTGTCGTGTAGCCGCGGACATGCGATATGGGCCACGGACTGATAGCATAGGCTAACGCTGGGACATGGACTGATAGCGTAGGCTAACTCGTGATCTTTTATGCTTCTACTCTAATGGGAGCATGGGGGCAGAAAATAATTCAATTTGGGCAACAAAAGCCTTTTTTTGCATTGTCAATTATTAAAGCCGTGTTGGCTCCCGCTGGGAGCAACAGTATAGCCGGTCGAGATAAAACTGGGATTCGATTTAGTCTGAAACGTAATGGGGCCGGGATGCTATGGCTACCTGAGGAAGAAGAGAGGACGGGACAGGAGAGGGATGTCTATGTCTGTGACCTATGAAACGGATTGCGTCATGGCGACAATACTCGAGACAGAGACAAAACTCGATTGTCTAGAGACGTGGTCCATAGAGCAACCATACAGAATTTACGATTCATCAGTTACCCCTGTCTCCAAAACACAGTGCTCTTGAAAACGAAACAAAATCAGGAAGGTGTTTTTCTTTGAGGAAAGTTGGGGAAGGTGGAGAGGTAGAGAGGTAGTTAATATGGGCATCAGCAGCTCTCTCTTCCTGCTGCTTCTAGAACAAAAGGGTAATAGCTCCATCTAATGAGGCAATCAGTATGGGCGCTCATGGCAAGCCTGCCGCTTTAACCATCCGCTCCCCCAGACACCGGATGGGGCTCCCGTTGATGCACCACCGTGTCGTTACATTCTCTGACCCTAATCACTATCACTCTTGAGGAGGAGGAGGAGAGTGTGTGTGTGTGTGTGTGTGTGTGTGTGTGTGTGTGTGTGTGTGTGTGTGTGTGTGTGTGTGTGTGTGTGTGTGTGTGTGTGTGTGTGTGTGTGTGTGTGTGTGGGGTGCATACGTGCATACGTGCGTGCGTACCCATTCCAGGTCATTCCGACCAGGTTGTTTGTCACTGTTTCTAATCGGGTCTTTGGCAGGTGTCTCGATTATCCCCCCCCCCCCATCCCACCCCTTCTTGTTGTTTGGGTTTGTTTGCCTGTGAGAGGTAGAGCACGTTCCCCTTATTCTGCACCCCCCTCTTGTCCGCCATCCGAGTCACTCTGACGTGTGCTATTGCGCACAGCTGCATTTCCCATGCGTAAGAGACGCTGAAGATGATGCCAGAGGTGACGCGCTGATGAGGCAGAAGCCTGGGGGGGGGGGGGGGGGGGGAGAGGAGGTGGGGGTAAGGAGATGATGAGGAGGAGGAGGAGGAGGGGGGGGCATTGATGAGGGGAGGAGGGATACTTAACCTAAAATGTTTAAAAGTCTTTCACACTACACATGCGGAAGAAGGGTTTGGAACCACCACGTTAGCTTTTGGACACCCCACTACTTCCTCACAGCCTGAGGCTAGAGCTGCCGCTCGTGCGTGTGTGTGTGTGGGAGAAGCCTTGGCAGGTGTAGGGGTGTAGGCGTCTCACAGAGGACATGCGGCTCCGCGGGTACACAGAGTTTAGGAACTTCACAGGTGAGCGGCACGCAGAGCTCTGCTTCTGCTTCAAGGAGCTGCTAATGACTTTCATGTGAAGAGATGGTTACTGCTTTGGGAAGATTTATTCAGCTTATTCAGTTTAGATGTCTTTGTGCGTTATGTACTGGTGGTATATAAAGGCATCCGGTTTATGTCTTTGAGGTTTCTTGCTGATTGCAGTTTTCTGAATACTGGCAGAGTAATAATGTCCCATAAAAATGTTATAGTTCTGTAAAATGATTGTTGTAGATGTGGTTGTCGTAGTTCTGTTGCATTTTTTCCTGAGAAACTTTAAAGTTCAATATAATTAAAAGTAAACTGCATGACATTGATGGATGCTGGCTCTGCGTTTTCAGGCAACTCACTAATTGCATTATACTTGATGGCCATCTTTTAAATGTGTCATGTCATGCCAATATAATCCTCTAATTTGTTTAGAATGATGGGCTGGGGGGAAAAAACGTGTGTACTCAGTCTTACGGCAATATAACCTTTCAACAACCGCACTGAATGACTGTCTCGGAAAAGATATATATATACAGTATATATAATCTGCACTGAAGAGTCTGCATTGATTGGGAATATCAATGAATGAATATGCCTGGTGTAGGTGGTTTTGTGTTCCTGTAATGTGCCTTTAATGTGTGTGTGTGTGTGTGTGTGTGTGTTCCTGTAATGTGCACTGTGTAGCACTGGATAAATCCAGTTCCGTTATTTCACCTGCCTCGGCCACGCATGTATTGTAAATGGCTTTTTACATTTTAAATAGCAGTATATTTCAGAATACCTAATCATCCGTATTACAACATCTTCTTAGAGATTTATGGGTACCTAAGATACCGCAGTGGCATATTTACCCTTAAGAGCTTTGGTAATGTTAGTTTCCGGACACACACACACACACACACAAACACACACACACACACACACACACACACACACATCGCTGCGAGGTAGTGTTAGTTTCCGGATGTGATTGCCTTTCCTCCAAGCTAAGCATTTCTCTCTCTTCCCACCCCTCCCATCCACTCCCTCGTTCCCTCTCTCCCTCCTCCTCCTCCTCCTCCTCCCATCCACTCCCTCGTTCCCTCTCTCCCTCCTCCTCCTCCTCCTCCTCCTATCCACTCCCTCTCTCCCTCCTCCTCCTCCTCCTCCTTGCAGCTGCCACAAGCACCACGCCCTCGGTCCGGACCTCGAGTCACGTGACGCCCTGCAGCGAGAGTGAGAAGACCTGGTGTGTGAATGGAGGCGCCTGCTTCACCCTGGAGGTGAAGGCGGGCGAAACCAAGAAACTCTGCAGGTAGGCACTCTGTCCGGTTCACCACGCTGCATCGCTGCCCTTCCCATGCCCCCCACACACACACACACACACACACACACACACACACACGCTGCGAGGCACATCCCTGCTCCGCTGTTGCATTCTTCATGGGGAAGGCAGCCAAAGAAGTGTCATGAGCGCAAGACTGCAGAGCACACATCAATGTTAATGGTCGTGGAGCTGTTTTTGCTGGGGAAGGCAGCAGTCTACCCCTCTTAAACAGAGAGGATGTGTGGTCTTGTCGTGTGTGTGTGTGTGTGTGTGTGTGTGTGCATACGCAGAGCATTATAATACGGTTCTTTGAAATGAATGTGCTCTTGAAGCCTATTCTCCTGGAGCCTCTTACCATAAGTAGTGGGTGTGTGTGTGAGTGTGTTTTTTACACTGAATTAGGTTCCCCCGAGTTTTTAAATATAGATCTGTTTCTCAGCTCTTTCTTGGGGGAAGACGGCACGCAGGCTCCTTCTCGCAGCTTTGGGGGGAGGAAAGAAATCAGTGGGATGTTGTCCGGTGCTCAAGGATTCTTTGTCAGCCACGTGTCTCCTCCGTTGTTCCTCATTACGTTATCAAACGGGCCTCGCAGAGATGAAAGAGAATCTCAGGAAGTCGCACAGCAGTGGGGACACGTTCCTTACACACAGAGACACACACACACACACACACACACACACACACACACACACACACACACACACACACACACACACACACACACACACAGCAGTGGGGCCACGTTCCTAAGCTGTCGCACTCGTCAAGCCCACAAGGGAATGGCAGACGTGTGTGTGTGTGTGTGTGTGTGTGTGTGTGTGTGTGTGTGTGTGTGTGTGTGTGTGTGTGTAAGGGGGGCAGAAAGGGAGGGGTCAAGGGGAGTGTGTGTGTGAGCAAGGGAATGATGGAGAGATGGAGGCTGAGATGAAGTGGAACAGGTGGAAGTCCCCTCATCTTTGCATTATTAATGCCACCTCCCCTCTCTTTCACTCTACTCTCCTCTTCTCTTCTCTTCTCTCCTCTCCTATCCTCCCCTCTCTTTCACTCCCCTCTCTCCTCTCCTCTCCTCTCTTTCACTCTCTTTCACTCTCCTCTCCTATCCTCCCCTCTCTTTCACTCTCCTCTCCTCTCCTCCCCTCTCTTCCACTCTCCTCTCCTCCCCTCTCTTCCACTCTCCTCTCCTCTCCTCCCCTCTCTTCCACTCTCCTCTCCTCTCCTCTCTTCCACTCTCCTCTCCTCTCCTCCCCTCTCTTCCACTCTCCTCTCCTCTCCTCCCCTCTCTTCCACTCTCCTCTCCTCTCCTCTCTTCCACTCTCCTCTCCTCTCCTCCCCTCTCTTCCACTCTCCTCTCCTCTCCTCTCTTCCACTCTCCTCTCCTCTCCTCTCTTCCACTCTCCTCTCCTCTAATCACCTCTCAGAATCACCTCATACAGGATGAACAGAATCCATGAGAGGTTTCCCTCTGCGGAGACTAAAGCCCTGTGCTCTAAAGCTCTGATCCATCACTTCACTTGATGAATGCCCCAGTTTTCGAGCTGTTGCTCGACATGACACATCACAAATACATGCATATCATGTATATTTAAACATTGCTTGATAGATGACAATGTTTTAGTGAATTTGTAAGCATGATTGCTTAGAATTCTTTCTCCCAGATTATTACCAAATTAACAGTGTCATTAATTATAAAGGGCCAGATTCAGTGCATTCTTGATGGGATTATCTATTGATGTGTCTTGCATATCGCATCTCTAGCGGAGGCATCCTGTGGCGTATCCAAAGCCGCTAGAACAGCATGGCTCTGGGCTGTCCCAGGGTGTGTGTGTGTGTGTGTGTGTGTGTGTGTGTGTGTGTGTGTGTGTGTGTGTGTGTGTGTGTGTGTGTGTGTGTGTGTGTGTGTGTGTGTGTGTGTGTGCTCGTCTCTGTTGAAGGAGCCGTCTGCGGCAGTGGCGTGACATGTGAGTGGAGTAAAGATCCACTGCGGTGCTCGCTGCGCCACTCAGCCCAGCACTGCCCAGCTCAGCTCAACTCCCCCTTTAATGTGCTTTCCACGCCGGGGCTTGACTTTGCCAAGGATACACTTTGGCCCGACGCCATCCAATACATAAGAGGGACTCTTAGCGTCGGCCGCGAGATTGGGTTTTGTCTTAAATACTCGGGTGACTAAGCAGAAAAATGCTGCTGTCTCCGAGCCCTTTTGTTTCCATGCGGTAAGCACCGCAGGACACGAAGAGATGGGAGACAGGACAGGACGAGGGAGGAGGGGAGCGGAGGAGAGGAGAGGAGAGGAGAGGGGAGAGAGGAGAGGAGAGGGGAGACAGGACAGGAGCGAGGGAGGGAGGAGGGGAGCGGAGGAGGGCTGCCTGTCTGTCTGTCTGCCATTCTGGCTCTATCTCTTTCTGTCTGTCTCTCTCTCTCTCTATTTGTCTTTGTCTGTTTCTCACAGTCTTTCTTTTTTTCTGGATCTATCTATCTATCTATCAATCTATCTATCTTTAACTCCATCCCACCCTTCCTCTATCTCTCGCTCTCCCCTTCTCTCTCTCTCCCATCACTCTCTCTCTCCCCCTTTCTCCCTCTCTCTCTCTCTCTCTCTCTCTCTCTCTCTCTCTCTCTCTCTCTATTTCTCTTTGTCTGTTTCTCACAGTCTTTCTTTTTTTCTGGATGGATCTATCTATCTATCTATATCTATCCATCCATCTTTAACTCCATCCCACCCTTCCTCTATCTCTCGCTCTCCCCTTCTCTCTCTCTCCCATCACTCTCTCTCTCCCACTCTCTCTCTCCCTCCCTCTCTCTCTCTAACTCTCTCTCCCTCTATCTCTCTCTCTCTAACTCTCTCTCCCTCTATCTCTCTCCCCCCCTCTCTCCTCCCTCCCTCCTCCTCCCCAGCCTGTCCGTAATGGATTGTCAGAAATATCTGTATCTGCAGCGGAAATAGCTGTCTTGCTGGAGTGAGTCCCCAGAGGACCCACACACACACACACACACACACACACACTCCCCAGAGGACCCAGACCGCTGAGGTCTCGCTAGTGTGACCGGAACTCTGGAGCTGCCATGCAGGAGGGTGTAGTGTGACACCCTCCATTTCATATCCATAGAGAAGGAGGAGGAAGAAAGACACACACACACACACACACACACACACACACACACACACACACACACACACACACACACACACACGTGCCACCATATCACTGACATGTTCTTTTATCTGCCTTTCCTGGACACTTTATCTGATACACTGTGTGGCTACGTTCTCTCAGGAATCCTTTTTATACGGGATGGTTATTGCCCGTATTTATTTATTAC
The DNA here is from genome assembly GCF_963457725.1 of Sprattus sprattus. Lineage (NCBI taxonomy): Eukaryota > Metazoa > Chordata > Actinopteri > Clupeiformes > Clupeidae > Sprattus > Sprattus sprattus. Next base: position 3,597,878 of record NC_137926.1, on the reverse strand, counting down.
ATTGAGATTGAATTATTAGATATAAGATGGATTTGATTTAATGATTAATGATTAACTTGAGGTAATCCTGTGGCTCAGTCCAGAGCTTGATGTCCATAAGGATTGTTCTGCTGCAGTGTTGATGCACACACACACATGCACACACACTTACTACCACACACACCAGCAACAGACAGGAGAACCAAGCCCATCTCACAGGCCTGACGCTGGCGCTGGTGTGCTGCGTGCCACAGGGGCTTTAGCATGCCTCCTGTGTGAACCCGGCTCCTGGACCCATTAGCCTGTGATAAGGCCAATACCTGACCTCAAGCCTTACTAAGCTTTCCTGTCAGCAAACCAGCATCTGTTTGCTGCATTCTCTCTCTCTCCATCACCCTTCCTCTCTCTCCCTCTCTCTCTCTCTCTCATCTGTTTGCTGCATTCTCTCTCTCCATCACCCTCTCTCTCTCTCTCTCTCTCACACTCACTTACATGCACACACACACACATTCCCTCTCTACCTCTCTTTCATACACACACACACACACACACCTGCACTATCCTCCTCTCTCACAAACACTCACACACACTCACACACCATCTCTCTCTTTCTATGAGATGGAGAGAGGGCAGGAAAGCGAGCGAGAGAAGTGGCTCCAGCTGCTAAGACCCCATAAGAGACGCAGCTGGAAACGGTTGGAAGGGCTGTCACGCCACAATATCCACTTCAGTGCGGGTCTGCCCCTGCCTCACCCCCCGCCTCTGCCCCTGCCCCAGCCCCAGCCCCAGCCCCAGCCCCAGCCCCAGCCCCAGCCCCAGCCCCAGCCCCAGCCCCTGCCCCAGCCCCAGCCCCTGCCTCTGCCCCAGCCCCTACCCCTACCCTAGCCCCAGCCCCTGCCCCTGCCCCAGCCCCAGCCTCTGCCTCTGCCCCAGCTCCAGCTCCAGCTCCAGCTCCAGCTCCTGCCCCAGCCCCAGCCTCTGCCCCTGCCCCTACCCCAGCTCCAGCCCCTGCCCCAGCCCCAGCCCCAGCCCCAGCCCCAGCCCCTACCCCTACCCCAGCCCCAGCCCCAGCCCCTACCCCTACCCTAGCCCCAGCCCCAGCCTCTGCCCCAGCCTCTGCCCCAGCCCCAGCCCCTACCCCTACCCTAGCCCCAGCCCCAGCCCCTGCCCCAGCCCCAGCCCCTACCCCTACCCCTGCCCCAGCCCCAGCCCTTACCCCAGCCTCAGCCCCAGCTCTGTCATCGCCCAGCAGATGGTCCGCTGAAAGCCATGGATCCGAAACAAGGCGGCCCTCTGCCCTGGACCTTTCCTCTTAAATCCAGCTTTACCAAAAAGGGAAGCTATCTGCAGAAAGAATTAAGAAAAAAGAAAAAGAAAACACACACACACACACACACACACACATACACACACAAAAGAGTGGTGGGGTGGGGGCTGAAATGTCACCTAAAACCACTGTCCTCAGATCTAATGTCCTTAAACACTTCCTGGCAGAGCCAGAGGGGTGGGGGCGCTGGCTTCTGGGGGGCGGCGTGGCGTAGCGGACCCTGTCATTAGCAGCGGCAGAGCCGCCCGCACTGTGCCCTTTGACCCCCTCTGTGCATCGTGATGCACAGGCAGAAGGAGGTGGAATTCTATGCTACTGCCGAACAGCAGTCGCCCGCTCATTCACACCCATTTAGCGCCAGGAAGGGGTCCACATTACTTTCAGTAATGAGCTATTTTTCTGACTTGATACTTGGATGTGTCTCTGCAAAGTTTTGATGTTAATGTAAAATGGGGATGCAGTCGCGTGGTAAGTATGACAGAAAGGCTCAGGAAAAGACGCGAGACACACGTGAGACGCGCATGAGCTAACCCGGGGGTTCAGAGCATTCCTTACAACATGCTTGGCGAAGCCCAGCCCTACAAGTCCGTAAATGTCATGCATCGTTGTGTGTGTTTCGTTTTCGATCGTCATTTCACCTTTAAGAGGTCTGAATGTGTGGTATTGACCCAAGTGTTTATATAATGACACGGAAATGTGGATTTCCAGCGTGCCACATTAAATATATGACATTGTCATTAAGTTATTAGATATAACCGCACAAAGTGTGCCACATTAAATATGACAGTCATTAAGTTATTAGATATAACCGCACAGAGTGTGCCACATTAAATATATAACAGTCATTAAGTTATTAGATATAACTGCACAGAGTGTGCCACACATTCATCTCTTTCCTGTATGTTCCCCAGCCTGTGTGTCTCCTAGGTTACCATAGGGATGCACCTATGTTGGAGCAGTGTGTCATAAATGTTTTATGTTGACATTATAATGCATTCTTAAGTACCATGCAAACATTTATGCATTTACACGTGCTACAAGTGAATCTCTCACACACACACACACACACACACACACACACACACTTAATGTATGCATTTACGTGTGCTACAAGTGAAATACACACACACACACACACACACACACACACACACACACTTAATTAATGCATTTACGCGTGCTACAAGTGAAACCATGTTTTTTTTATCATTTTATTTCACCACGTTTGCCTGCTGCTCCGACATATGTTCCCCCTCAAAGCATACCCGTGTTGTGATGTGTACTCGTGTGTGTGTGTGTGTGTGTGTACTATAGGCTACATGTTGTGTACATCTGTGTGTATGTGTGTGTGTGTGTGTGTGTATACTATAGCCTACATGTTGTGTACATATGTGTGTGTGTGTGTGTGTGTGTGTGTGTGTACATGTGTTTTGTCCCCTGTGTGTGTGTGTGTACATGTGTTTTGTCCCCTGTGTTCAGTGTGTTGTGCATCTCACCCCCCTCTCCCCCCAGGTGCCCCAGGGAATACACTGGGCGTCGGTGTCAGGAGCGAGTGGCGGTGCGAGTCATAAGCCCAAAACGTATGTGCCTTTACAGAGGAACACGCAGCCTCCCAAACCCCCACAACCGCACGGCATCTCTGGTGTTGCTTTCACGTTTGGGGAACTTTTTTTTTTTGGTTTGGTTTTGTTTTTCCCTTTTGTTTGTTCCTTAGCTTTCATCCAAGAAAAACAAAACCTTCCAGTCAATGTCTTTCTCCCCCCCCACCCACCCACCCCCCTGCCGGATTGCAAGGACTCGTTCACAGTCCATCTGTCCCGTTGATTAGTTTTGGACAGGTGCGTGAGTGTGGGTGTGTGTGCCTGCCTGGAGCTCCAAACTCCCTGCATGGAGTGGCATACACACACACACACACACACACACACACACATCAATTTGAATTGGACAGAAAACCTCCAATCCTCCCCATCTGCTGATGCGCAGTCATCTCAATCGCAGCATCAAAAAAGACAATTGATTCTGGCACAGAATTGACTGCATGGTGTTTCATGTCTAACACATTGTTCTGAGGGTGTGTGTGTGTGTGTGTGTCAGGAGGTGGGAATAGTGTTTGACTAGATGGGGAAACCAAAACCCGGTTGGGTGCATGGGTTTGAAAGACATTGATTGGACTGTTTTGTTTCTGAACCAATGGGAGACCTGTATTTTAACAAACAAGGGCAAAACTGAGTACTGGTCACCCAATCTTCAAGGGGCAACCCCTCAATCCAAACACCAGGGATGCACGTGGGTCTTGGGGGATTTCGAGTGTGAAAACTCACTCTCCTCTGTTTTTTTCTCTTTCTCTGTCTTTCTCTCTCTCTCTCTCTCTCTCTTTCTCTCCATCTGTCTCTGTGTCTCTCTCTCTCTCTCTCTCTCTTTCTTTCTCTCTGTGACTTTTTTGTTTCCCTCTCAGGTGCCCAAATGAATTTACTGGTGATCGCTGCCAAACCTACGTAATGGCCAGCTTTTACAGTACGTCTTACTTCCCACTATCAGCTGCCTGTGCTTGGATTGTTAGCATGCTAAAAACAGCGCTGTTTCCTTATGCTTCGTTTCGCCTCTCAGGCTAGCCTCAGAGCAGAGTAGGCCTTTCATACCATCCTGTAGCTTTTGATTTGACATTTTTCAGTGGTGTGTGTGTGTGTGTGTGTGTGTGTGTGTTGATTTTCTTTACCCATTAACGTTACTTGCTTGTGGCATGTGAGGAGTATCGGCCTCAGCTCACCCAGTTTTTAGTTAACATAACAGCTAGCTTCCCGGAAAGCAATACAAAGATGTTTCAGAAATCTTGTGACTCTTTTGCTGGTTGTTTTATGCAGACATAATGTTTATTGAGTCAGGGCAAAGGGTGATAATATGTTATAATAATAAAACTTTATTTATGTAGCACCTTTCATGCAAAAGATTGCAGCTCAAAGTGCTTTGGGTAGGTAATGATTGTGGCATATATAGTAGCGTACAGGTCTTAGTTAGCATAGTAGCATAAGTCTCATGTGGTGTTTTGATCGACTGTCGGTCCTTTGGTCCTTTTCATGGATCTGGATCCTCATTGGTCCTCTGTCCAAAACACCACACTGGATCCTCATTGGTCCTCTGCCCAAAACACCACACTGGATCCTCATTCGTCATTGGTCCTCTGTCCAAAACACCACACTGGAGACTCAGTTTGTCTATTAGAATCGCTAAAAAAAAGAAAAATCCTCAGAGCTGTCAGTGTTTAATATTTTAATTCAGTTGCAATATTAAGCTGTCAATCACTCAGCTGTCCCCCACTCCACCCCATTCAACAGCCTGTGAAACCCCGTCTGTGAAACACCTAGCCTCGCTTTTCAAACATATTGAGCTAGAACATGCTTCTGAGCTCTAGTCACTGCTAAACCCTGAATAGACCTTATTATCGGCTGGCGTCCTTTGATGTGGCAGTAATGACCAAATGAGCTGCAGCTGCCTCTGCCTGTGCCGCTGTGCAGTCTCCCGACTCGCTGCCTGTGCCTGTGCCACTGTGCAGTCTCCAGACTCTGTGCCTGAGCCACTGTGTAGTATCCTGATCCGCTGCCTAACTGGCCAACTGAGAGCACAGCAATCCTCTGTGCCTCAAATATAACATCTAACATAGCCATCAGGCAAAGTTTTGGTCGAATCACCATTAAATCTGTCTCTCAAGTCAAGTCAAGGCAATTCTGTTTATGGCCAATTTGACTTCATTATGAATACTCAGCGTTAGGATGGACCACTGTTATTATACCTGTAGCTTCAGGGAGGTTAAGGTTCTACGTTTGAGTTGCGTAGCGTAGCGTTAAAGGCATGTGGTTTGAGGGGGAACAGTGCCCCAAGGTGTAAACAGACCATAAAGATAAAAGTTACTTTAAAAGGAATGCTAACGTGGTCTGGTCCTCTCATCTTGTGGTTTAGGTCCTTTTATGTAGCGCGTTTTAAAGACTTGTAACCACTAACTTTAAAACACCTTGTGTAAACCGTAGATTGCTGTGAAAAACCAGTGCTACTGGAGTAACAGATGAAAAACGGATCCACACCACACAGAAATAGACGGCTGATGCCAGTTGAGAATGATTTTTTTCAGTACAGAAAAAGTCAGAAAGATGAAGACTTGGGAGACCTTCTGAGAGGGCCAGCAATATCTCCTCCACAACACAATTAGCTTTGAATCCTAGTTACGTTTACTTAGTCTGTGACTCGAAGGTCACATTTCTTGTTCCCATGACCACTGAGACTTTGGTCGATAGTGTTAACCTCCGTCAAACATTGTTAGGTTGTTAACATTTTGATCTGTCTTCAGTGGCTCTCTCAGGCTCATCTACACGCAAAGAAACACCGCCATGTTTGTTCCCTTCAACCAGCATTACTGTAGGATCCCAGATAAACAGATGAGTAAATCTGGAGTAAATCTGGAGTAAATCTTCTCAGACCCCATATCCCAGTCAGCCACTGTTCTGGCACTAAAGGATATACTTGCCAGTGACTCTTGCGGTATTTAGCAGGCTTCATAAAGACAGCTGAAGTGCCAGGCAAACAGGGCGAAACTGACAGTATATCAAAGTTCAACATAGTCAATGGTTTACAGTGGAGTGGTTGCTGAGACTCAACATTCAAAGCGTCATTAGGTTTGACGCTGTCATCACATGTGGGTTAGACGTCAGAGCGAAGTTCGACGTTCGAGTGTGTGTTTTGATGGAATGTCGCCCTGTGGTAGCTTTTGTTTATTTCTTCATAACACACTTCATTGGCATGGCTGTTTAACCAAGTACTGACAGCTGAGAGGCCGTAGTGAAACAAGTCGAGAGATGTTTATCTTTGTGTGGAAAATGTTAAAAGTGCACGTCTCTGACTGCATGCCTAGTAGACCTACGTAGAGAGAGGTGGAGAGAGTTTTGGGCCCTAACCTTTGATCTTTGGCTTCTGTGAGCCAGTCTTGACCAAATGCAAGCAGAGTGATGTTTGCATGTGCATGCTATTGTGTTGAAATGATTGAGTATACTAGCTATGCTCAGTTGAATTTATTTTGATGGTCATTTTAGTGTTTTGCTTATACAGCATAACTGATAATATAAGAGTAAGTCTAAGAGTTAAAAATGTCTGTGTGTGTGTGTGTGCTGTCCAGTAACATACTGGAATTAAAATCATGACCTGTCAGGTTTTGTTCATATTTCACAAAACTCCACTCCACCATTTTGAGTAGCACATCTAATTCAGTGTACAAGTTTTCAATGACACTCAATTCTCAAACCACTGTTTTGTTTTTTATTGTTTTTTGTTTGTTTTCTTTTTCTTCCTTTATCACCCTTCTGCCTCGGCAGAACATCTGGGGATTGAGTTTATGGGTATGGACCTCTCCTTCCTCCTTAGTGTGCAGACCTTAGTATCGTAGGACTAGAAGCTTGAGCCTCGTGTTCTTCTTAAGACTCCAGCCAGCTTCTCTTGCGCTTTTGAAGGGATCATACAGCCATAACTTTTACGGGGAAAACATTCTCACAGTGATTTCCCCACAGAGGGTACCTCCCAAAAACATACGTGACAGCTTTGTCTGTGCGCAGGCCAGTCATTCACTAGCATACCTGGAAATAGCCGTCCGTGCGATTTTGTACTCGAGGCGCCCTGCTAACCCCTTAAGGGCTACGCTACTAATGGAGCCACTGTGAAAATGGAGTCCATCTGTTGTTCTGTCAGGCTAATTTCAAATTCAGAGAAGTTCCTGGTCAACTCCCCAGAAGCAATTTGATGTGCGAGCCAAAAAATAAACACAGCAGGGAACACACAGGGTCAGGCCGCCGCTAATTCGTGGCCCAAATCGTCAGAGACTGTGAAGGATATCTTTTTAACCACAGCTCTCGGAAGACAACAAGTCAGTGTCAGTCTCTTAAAAAACATCCGGCACCACCCGGTGAGGCTAGATCACCCAGCTGTCAGAATCAGAGACATCATCCTGAAGATGGGGGACTCATACGTTAGCTTAGCATACGTTAGCTTAGCATAGTCAAGCACTTGAGTGTTGGCCCTGTATCCTTATTGGCTGCGTAGCAGTTATGCTGTATGGAAAGATCCCTTCAGCTTTTGCTTTTGCCTGTTCCCTCTCGTGCATCCCTCCCTCCCTCCCTCCCTCCCTCCTCCCTTGTCGGCACAAGCATTCTTCTCCCTGTCTCACGCATGAAGTGGCATAACATCCCCCCTCCCCCCCCCCCCCCTTTCTTCTCTCCCTTCTTCTCTCTCTCCTTTTCTTCTCTTGTTCCTTTTTTATATGTGTCATACCCTGTGTGATTCTATGTCTCTATCCTGTCATCCTGTTCAAAGTCGACCTAATGTGATTTTTTTTCCCCCCAACCCCTCTGAAGTGATGTACGATGGGGAGACAGAATTTGTGACATAATACTTGTTACTTTTTTTTGCAAAGCAAGAAAAAGTGATAGCCCCAGTCACGTAGAATGACTTGTAACAAGGTTTGTTCACAGTTTAGTCCAGGTGGATCAGATATGAGTTGATGCTTTAGTCCTTCCTATCTGATTTATACAATTTGTCCGTTTTTGTATCAAAAACTAAAATTTCACCAATTATCACATATTTCCCTTATTAAGAGTAAAAGTAAAACATATAATTTCCTGTGAACAAGTGCTGTTACATTTTTAAACCATTAGCCTTAACACGTTAATGAAATGTTTGAGCTGCATGATTGAATGAAACTGGCATTGTTATGTGTATGCATCTGTCATTGCCATAACTGTGGGTGTTATTGAATGCATTGCTGGAATGCATTGTGTTAACCGTTATCCTTTGATGACTTAAAGGCACCCAGTGCAACTTTCGAGGCTTAAAAATAAACATTCAATTTCAAGTCTTTTTTACACGTAGTAAGTTTCAATAACTCCATACCATTACATATCGACATTCAAGGAGCAAAGATGAGACGTCGTTGTGTGGTGAGAACTGATAGAAAATTGTAAACAACAACAATCGCTGCCATTTTTCCCCCAAATCTTTATTTATTGGTGCCACCAATAAATAAAGCAGGATTCCAGTCAATCGAAAAATGGCCTCTCCCCACCGGCGATTGTTGTTGTGTACGATTTTCTATCAGTTCTCGCCACACAGCGACGTCTCATCTTTGCTCCTTGAATGTCGATATGTTATGGTATGGAGTTATTGAAACTTACTACGTGTAAAGACGACTAGAAATTGAATGTTTATTTTTCGAGTCTCAAGCCTATAAAGTTGCACTGGGTGCCTTTAAGAATGAACATGGCCTTCTCTGCATTCTCTGTGTACTGACAGAAATATCCCGCATAGCTGTGTGTCCCCCCCACTGTTATGTCAATAACAACAAATGCCCTCTGCTAGTATTTCAGCCTAAAATAGTTGTCCTAGTGCATTCTGGTAGTTGTAGTTGGTTTAATGATGGGGATGTGGGGGTTTTGTCTTGGGAGTTATAAGAATATGTTGTTGTTTCTTCCAGAAGCTGAGGAGCTCTATCAGAAACGCGTTTTGACAATAACCGGAATCTGCATTGCGCTCCTAGTGGTGGGAATTATGTGTGTGGTAGCCTACTGCAAAACAAAGTAATTCACACTCATATTCTATTCGCCATTTTGTTTTTCTCCTAGACACACATGTGTTCCATTTCATCTTTCAAACATTCTGTACCATATTTATGTTTACAACATCGTCATGGTTTTCTTTTTTACTTTTTTTGTTTTTCTTAGAGAGAACGATGGATTTTAGTTTCATAGAATATGAAAAGAATTTCAATTAAATTAAATTAAATTAGAATTCAAGCCAGACACTGTTGCTGTGGTTACCACTTGTACATACTTCCTCCAGTGGACCTCCACCTTGACTATATTATTGACCGCTCCCTCTCTCGCTCCTCTCTTGCTCCTCTCTCGCTCCTCTCTCGCTCCTCTCTTTCTCTTTCCCTTCAACAGAAAACAGAGGCAAAAGTTCCATGACAGGCTGAGGCACAGTTTACGCCAGCGCAACGCCATGGCAACCATGGCCAACGGGCCCCACACACACCCACCACACCCTCCCCCAGAAAACATTCAGCTTGTCAATGTAAGCTTGCTGCAGAAGGCTAGCGTACACAAGTCTCTGTGTGTGTGTGTGTGTGTGTGTGTGTGTGTGTGTGTGTGTGTGTGTATGTCCTTGTGGATACCTGGGTAGGATAGGATTGTACAGTAGAGTAAATATTTCATGACATCATATTCAGTGAACTTGAACTGAGAGGCAGGGGAAGTAAGACTGTTTCAAGAAGAGGCGTAAAGAGAGTGTTTCACTCGTGAGTGCCTGTACATTTCACTGTACAAACCGTATGTAACATAACCTACATTTAACTTGCTTTGTACTACTTTGATATGAAATATTATTTACATTACATAATATTATCAGATAATTTTTTTAAGTTATGATCTGATTATGTAACTCTGTGTGTATGCCTGAACAGAACGGATTCATGTCATGAATAATTTCTAATTTCACTACTATCACTTATTTCATGATCCATTTTAGCAATATATCTCTAAAAGTGCTGCACCTGCTAAACACGTCATAGAAAAGGAGACGTCCTTCTCCCCGTGCCAGTACACGTCTTCAGCTCACCAGCCACCCACAGTCACACACTCCTCCAGCCAGAGGTAAGTCTGATCCCCCCCCACACACACACACACACAAACACGCTCGCACACACACTGTCCCCTAGCCAGTACACGTCTTCAGCTCACCAGCCCACCACAGCCACACACACCTCCAGCCAGAGGTAAGTCTGATCCCCACTCACACACACACACACACCTCCAGCCAGAGGTAAGTCTGATCCCCACTCACACACACACACACACACACACACACACACACACACACCTCCAGCCAGAGGTAAGTCTGATCCCCACACACACACCCTTTCTCCTCTCCCTCTTCATCTTCATCTCCAGCTCTCTCTCCCTCTTCATCTCCCGCTCTCTCTCTCTCTGCCCCTCTAGGCTGCCAGATAGCTGAGATGTACCACACGCTTATGTAACCCGCGCCCTCTGCTCTCCCTTCTTCTTCAGTGGGCTGAACGTGTCAGGACGCATCAGTCCTTGCCCTCTGTGGCTATCGTAATGAAAGCAATCTCACTTCCGCCAGCCCTGGCTTCTCTGCCCACTCTTGGTCGTGTAATAGCTAGGGAAGGGGCAGCCGTGGCCTACTGGTTAGGGTTTCAGGCCGGAAACCGAAGGGTGGCCGGTTCGATCCCCGACCAGTAGGAAAAATGTGGGCGGGGGAAGTGGTAGACCACTGAAGTGCCCTTGAGCAAGGCACCTAACCCCGATCACTGCTCCCCGGGCGCCACCAATGGCAGCTCACTGCTCCGGGTTAGTGTGCAACCTCACTTCACTGTGTGTGTGTGTGTGTGTGTGTCACTTCCCTGGATGGGTTAAATGCAGAGGTTAATTTCAGAATGTGTGTGTCTACACCACCTCTGCCATAGAGAGGACTTTCACTTTCACTTTAAAAAAGAGGACATTCAAATCAGCTGTGTGTTGTTGCCCGCCAGCCCAGATTGTGATGGACCCATCAGCCTTGACAGCCACTTAACTTCACTCAGACATTTTTAGAAATAGTCTTTTAGCGATGGTTTTAATAGACGACTGTAGGGGGCCGGCCTGCCAATGATGATTGATTGATGTGATAACCAAAGCAGTAGATGATCAAAGCTTCACGTCCTGCTTTAGCCTCTTATCTTCCTCTCTTTTACTGCTGGGGAACTCAGAGTTAAAAAAGTGTCTTTGCCCTTTTCTCTTTGCAAGAGTTCTGTAGTCCAAACATGTACTGTGCACTGGCATTGTCTAGGATGTGTGTGTGTGTGTGTGTGTGTGTGTGTGTGTGCGCACACTGGCATTGTCTAGGATAGGTGTGATGGGTGTGAAAAAAGCACTGCTGGCTTTAAAACCCACCCTGCTGCTGGAGCAGATGTGCAGTTGGAGCTGCCGTCTCTCTCTCGCTCTTCCTCCATCTCTCTTACTCCCTCTGTCCCTGTCTATCGGTCTCTCTCTCCCTCCATCTCTCTTACTCCCTCTGTCCCTGTCTATCGGTCTCTCTCTCCCTCCGTCTCTCTTTCTCCCTCTGTCCCTGTCTATCGGTCTCTCTCTCTCTCTCTTAAAAGCCTCTGTCCTGTCTCTCTTTCTCTCTATGTCTGTGTCTCTCCCTATTTTAAGAGCCTCGGTCCTCTCTTTCTCTCTCTCTCTCTCTCCCTCCCTCTCTGTCTCTCTCTCTCTCCCTATTTTAACAGCCTCTCTCCTGTCGCCCTTTCTCTCCTCAGCTGGATGAACAGCAAGCATGACAACATTGTGTCGGAGAGCCGCTCGGCGCTGGTGATGTCATCGGTGGAGGGCAGCCGGCAGGGCACACCCAGCCACCGGGGCCGCCTCAACGCCACCGGCGGCACCCGCGACCTCGGCGCCTACCTCAAGAGCACCAGGGAGGCGCCCGACTCCAGCCGAGACTCGCCCTACAGCGAGAGGTAGCGTGTGTGTGTGTGTGTGTGTGTGTGTGTGTGTGTGTGTGTGTGTTTGCCCTAAGACGAGAGGTAGCGTGCTAGGCCAGACTGTGGCATGTGTGTGTGTGTGTCTGTGTGTGTGTCTGTGTGTGTGTGTGTGTGTTTGCCCTACGACGAGAGGTAGCGTGCTAGGCCAGACTGTGGCGTGACAGACGGCCAAGCCTGGCGCCCGCTGGTGTTTATTTGTTGCCGTTGTTGCCAGTGAAGCGTCACTTGTAGCCCCAGCCGATGATGCCAGCTGATGATGTATGCCCGTGATGATCGCCAGGGCTGCTGTGTGTTTGTCCACGGCTACGACTCGTGCGATAAGATGCTCGTCTCAGTTCCTCTCAATAGTCCCTTTAATACGTCAAACAGTTCAGAATACTGTTTCTTCAACACCGAGTATAATTGCCAGTAGCCTGTGTGATTCAAACATGAATTAAGCTTCGCATTGTACCCATTAATTTTCTTTCTTTTTCAATGTTGGTGCAGCAGCAGATTGTTTTCATGGCTCTGTGTCCAAATGATAAGATTCATTATCTTTATGGATTACTAGTCGTTATCTAAAAGTGTCTTAGAATAGCATAATCCATTACATTTGATGTAATCAATATTTTAATAAAATTCATTTCCTGGACTGGAAATGAGCGACCTCATTTGCTTGCTCGTAATTTTTCTTGTGGATAGAATTGTGACAGTTTTGGTACTTTCGAGCCTTTTACCCAGAGAAAAGTTGGATAGTTGGAAAGATTTAGTCACTTTCAAACATTTTGTCACCTTCAGACATTGTCTATTCTGGTATAATATGCCAATAGCAATGAAAATGAAGTATTTTATTCTGTTTAGCCTTTATTTAGTTACTTTGATATTGATATTAACTTGATGTTTTTGTTCTGTTATTGAACTCTCTCTCTCTTTCCTTCTTTCTTTCCTTCTTTCTCTCGCTCTGTCTCTCTCTTCCTCTCTCTCCCTCTCTCTCTCTCTCTCAGGTACGTGTCTGCCATGACGTCGCCAACTCACCTGTCCCACGCGGAGCTGCTGACCCCCGTGTCCCCTGGCTCACCCCCCTCCGAGATGTCTGCGCCCCTCTCCAGCCTGGCCACGTCCATCCCATCGATGGCGGTCAGCCCCAGCGTGGACGAAGACCGGCCCCTCCTCTTCCTCACCCCGCCGCGGCTGAGGGACAAGCAGAGGGCGGGCTGTGGGGGCTGCGGAGGCGGGTGCGGAGGCCACGGGCACAACCACGTCAGCGGAGCGGCGGGGGCACACCAGTGCAGCAAGCGCAACTCTGCCCACTACAACCACGGGCAGGACCCCACCCCGCCCCCCAGCCCCCTGTACATCGAGGAGGATGATGACTACGAGAGCACGCAGGAGTGCCAGGTCACCATCGCCATGTCGCCGATCGCCAAGACGCCAGCGCAACCGATGGCAGCTGTGGTGACCCAACCGCCGTCCCCTGCCTTCTCCAAGAAAGTCACCGGCAGCCACGCCGCCACCGCCACCCAAAGAACAAAGCCCAACGGCATCGCCTTGGGTGCAGATACGGTGGCCTGCCAGGCCCAAGCAGAGCCAGCAGTCACGGCGCCGACGGCAGTGGCAGCCGCTATCGATAGCAGCTCGGAGGAGAGCAGCAGCAGCTCGGAGGAGAGCGAGACGGAGGACGAGCGTGCGGGCGAGGACACGCCCTTCCTCTGTGTACAGAACCCCGCCGCGGGGGGCCCTGAGGCGCTCCCCCCTCCCCCGGCGCTGCGGCCGGCTGACGGCAGCAGGACTAACCCCGCGCTCCGACTCTCCCCACAGGAGGACCTGCAGGTGCGACTATCCAGCGTGATCACCAACCAAGACCCCATCGCTGTATAGAAGAGCCAACCAACCAACCAACCAACCCCAACGCAACACTACAGATGCTTCAAAACATACCTAAGGCTGAGTTAAGACAAACGAAAAGAAAACGAAACATAAAAAAAAAAATACTGCTATACAGAGTCACCATTAAACCTTTATTTTCTATAAATTATAGTATTTGAGGGAGAGCGTGGGGGGGGGAGGGAAACAAATTGCTAATAACAAAAAAGAACAAAAAAGACAGAACTTTTATTTTAGAGATGTAGTTAATAAAGTCTTTTATAAATTAAATGTGTACAGATGCGTTTGTGGAAGGAAGTGCCATTCACTTTAATGTAGCGGGAGTCACAGTATTTCAACGGCAAAATATATATATGAATATAAAAAAAAATATATCAATGGTGCCTTTATTTTCAGTTAGAGACACAGACACTGAGCCATATATTCGTCCATTTGAACCATATAACGACTTTGATTTGGAAGGGAAATAGAGCTACCAGCGTTAATTCATTAATTGTCGTATTCTTTCAACACACCACAGCGAAACTCCACGGAGGGTGCAGAGATGGCACATCTAAGTTTGTCATTTTTTAAGTGTCTTATGGACGCAACTGCAGCAATTGAAGATTAGAGATCTGATCCTGGGAATAGGAATTAGGGGAAACACGCTGAATAACCTTCCCAATCAAAACAGTCAGTTTACCATGTATGGTTAGGGGATCAGATTAGTCGGATTAACGTAAAGATATATTGCTGTTTATCATTGTGAGGCAGGAATATTGTAAGTACATCATTGATTTTATCCCCCCCATTACAAAAAAAAAAAAACGTTTCTATTATAGATTACGATTAACCAACTCTGATAGCAGCAACATTTGGAATCATGGAATACAGATTGTATATCGTCAGAGCAAAAGGACATATCTGTACATTTGAGGAATGTGGGGGTACTGTTGATGGCCATCACATGAAATGGCCGTCCACCTGTTTCCTGTATGAATGAATGACTGAATATATGGCTCATTCCGTCAGTGTTGTGACACATCCAGAGGTTCTGGAGTAATGCATTGTGGGGGAAATATAGCACCATTTGAAAATATCGACCACATTATAGATGGCAAGTGCTTTTCTGTGCGACTGTTTTATTATGTTGCTGTCATTTTGTTTTTTATTTGTTTTAGGTTTGAATTTTTTGCAAACGTCCTTCCAGTACATGTTACCAATGTTACATTATCTAAAGTGTTCCTTTTTTGTGTTTGATATATTAAACGCTCTGTTATTTCAAGATTTATTTCAGATTTATACTGTATGTATGGAAGACTTACTTTAGTGTAAGTCTCATAAGAAGTATTTTTTTGTTACCATCCTAAATATACATTTGGGAGTTATGCATATTGAGAAAAAAAAAAAAAGTTGTCACAGCCTTCTGAAATGACCAATATACTGACACACATATACATTTCCCTGTCTATACATTTAGAGGCTCCGCAATCTGCTAGGCCTAGTGCACATGGGTAAATTGCAGATAACTAGCAACCATGTTTGACTCCTTTTAGCGTCAGCCTTATTATATTAATGTCTCCTTTTGAGTTCCTCCTACCATTGATTATGCCATTTTATACAGAAAGAAGCGGCCCATTGAAGATGCTTTTACAGTTATTTGTATTTATTTAATTTATTTATTTATTTATGTTTGTATTTATTATGTGGGCCTTACATAGACTATCATAAATTCTATATTTTAATAGTTTTCTTGTCATTTTTTTTTTCTTCGCTCAATGTTTTATTGTTATTTTTTTTTCATCATCCTAAACCACATGGCTTGTCATTCAGCATAACAATAATATAAATAAATGTACATTGCCAATGTACTTGATTGTATGGTGGTTCTTAGTATAGCGCTGTAAAACCATGAAACCTTCACAAATACCCCATGATGCATTGCTTTCAAACCGAGATGTGTCTGTTGATTTCTGTAAATACTCCACACAAACACCATCATCCATTCTTTGGGTTGCAGTTGAAATGGTAAACTGTTGTGTCTGTGTGTCATCAACCTCAGCCCCTCCTGGTCACCTGTGCTTGGAGCCTCTCCCCCCACTGTACCGAACACATGCTGATTTTGTGCAGACGCCCTTCTTTTTTTAAACATCCCGGTATCATTCCATTTAATTGTATTCATATCAAAAAAAAAAAAAGTGTGCAGTGTGACAACACAAACACAACACAAACAACACGAACACACACAACACACTCGACTGGGTTTCCACAGTGCAAGATAAGCCCGTAGTGCTACAGCTCCATGTCACTGTGAAGTGCGAGATGATTGATTAAACAGTGATGCTTAAGAAGAAAGCTGAACACACCCGACCCAAGCTGCATGGCCACACACACATGGACAGAAACGCAGGCATGCCCATTGCCATGACCACACACACACACACACACACACACACAAACGCAGGCATGACCGTTGCACCGGATGTGCAGAGATGTGCATGGATGGAGATGTCAAACGAGACCATTACAATGGCCACCGTTTCTTTATTTTTCTTTTTCCGACTCCTTCATTGAATTTCCATTAAATGAAACTGCTCATTCCCAACCTAGTGTGTGACATCTTTAGTACTTTTGACGGCTTATCCTTGTGTCCTGCACGAAAACCCGCTTTCAGTTAATGATTGACGACAAAATAATGACATTAAAGTAATATTTTTTAAAAACGTTGCTGGTATTTATCAAAAAGAGGTCATTGCAGTTACTAAAAATTGCTCTTCCAACTGATGTTAGGTAAGATCATTTACCGTCTGACAAGAAATAAGTAATTAGTTGACGGTAGACTTTGACGTAGTCATTGGCAAGAAATATGTTTTTGGCAAACTAGTAAAATCTCAACCAAACCTTTACAAAATGACAGCCACTTCAAATCGGTTTCACCTTTGAAGGATGAAGACGTTACTTAGATAACTATAAATGATTAAAAACTACATGATTACAATATATATAGATATATGTACATAGTTCTAAGGTATTTATCAAGTAGAGGGGTATACCTCATTTATCACCCTGGGTGTAAGGTGAGACTAGAGATGGCTGACCTCTCATATAATCAGGTTATGAAACAGGACTTATGAGATGATCAGACAATTTAAACATCTGTATTTTAGAAGGCGTGCTTTTGCTTGGGGTTTTAGACCTTGGCTTCTGCAAAAGTGCCGTGAGAATGTTCATAATTAATGGCAAATAAAATGTATTCAATTCAACTCAAACAAGCAGGAAGATTGGAGCGGATTTTATAACCCCTTTTAGACTACAACTCCCATGATTCACTTGCACTGGTCCTCCTTCCAGACATGTTCCCCTGGCCCAGATACTACAACGTCGCTTCCACTGCATTCCACTCTTCCCTCTCCCCCTCTGTCACTATCTGGAGATAAGGCGTCTTGACCCGTGTTGGTTCTGGACCTTGGAAGAGACCAGGTTCATTCGCTACCACAGACCATTATCAAGCAAACACTGACTCTGAAACGGTAGGGCATTGCCTGAGCAACAGACTGGGATCGTCATTTGCAATGCTTGTCTTGCAGTGCTACAAATACATGATGTATCGTATCTAAAAGTCTGGATTAATACCTAGAGTATGATTGAAGAGGGGTAATGGCACCTAAAGTCCAAACATAATTTACCACGGACGGTATGAGTTTTCTAATCTGCCTCCTCAGAAGAAGCACCTATCTGAGTAATGGCTGTAAAGGTGGGGGGTGGTGATGTTTGCAGTGAATGAGTGCTACAGTTAATCAGTAGCATGAGAAAAAGTTGCCTGGACGGGGAGAGGTGACATCGGTTGCCTCACGGAAAGTAGGCCAAGGTAAATAGTCCACCTCAAAAACAGCGCAGCGAGAAACGACCCCTGCACTGTGTTCTTAAAATAGCCGAAAACCTAATCCACCCCCCCCCCCTCCCCCCCTCCCAGCCTCCAGGGTGAGAATGCACTCCCATTCTGTGTGTCGAATATGACAGTGTGACATGAGCCTGGCTCGGCTGAACCAGTGCTCTATCTTCAGGGCAAAAAAATAACTAAACAAAGGTGCTTTTTCTGCAATTGCCAAAAGTCCCAAAGGGCGGATGAAGACCTCAAGAGCCTCAACATACAAGCTCGTCAGAACTTTTCCATGTTTCCCTGTCTACATTCCTGACTGCAATAGTGCCTATAGATCTTACACATAGTTACTTCAGGTAGAAGTGGTTGTATGATGAATTACTGGAAGAAGGAATGACTCATCATGATGTAACCTAATATGAAAGTCTACAGTTCAAGAAACCGATAGTGAAAATGTGCATATGCTTGTATGGCTGATAACAAGTCCAGATAGCATAACTAGCATTCATGCTATGTTAAACCCATTAAAACAGGCCAGAGTGGCATTCATTCACAGTGTGGATGAGAGGGTCCCTGCTTGGGCTAACATCCGCTGCGGGGGCTGGATAGGAACATGCACAAGGACACGCAAGGAGAACTTTTCTGCCTCAGCTCTTGCTACAAGCTCTACACTCCTGATGGGAGAAGTGCATGATCTTGAGCAGTAACCCACACACACACACACACACACACACACACACACACAGACACACACACTTGCTACAAGCTCCACACTTCTGATGGGAGATGGGCATGATCTTGAGCAGTAACCCACACACACACACACACACACACACTTGCTACAAGCTCCACACTCCTGGTGGGAGATGTGCATGATCTTGAGCTGTAAGTGCTCGAAAAGGAGGGACGGATGTCCCCCCCCCCCCCCCCCCTTGCTCTACTCCAGCCATTTTGCTCCATGCTCGTAGTCGCTCGCTGTTCCCGGATCAGTGGAAACATTCCCTGGATCTCCCACTTCATGTCTTTTTTTCAACCCCTTGGTGAAGTAAAAAAGGATGCATGCGCTGCATTTTGTATGGTTACACACGGGTTACATAAGCAGGACTCAGACCCACAGTTAAGCCTAGATCCACACTTTGTTTTGGGCTGTACAATTATTTTAATTCAATTAGATGAATTATACTTTGATGAGCTATTCACCAGTGATGGCAAGTAAAATGAACATTTATAAATAATGTAATAGATCTTTAGATAAGCACTCTGCCTCTGTGTTTTACTGTGGAGTGTCCGAGGGAGACTATAAAAAGCTCAAATATCTGGTGAATAATAGCATTTTTTTATTACACTCTGCACATTGAAATTCAGAACATGGTCCTGAAAAAAGCCCCTCGCCACCTCATTATCTCAGAACATGTACACAGGTCCCAAGAAACTAAAGCATTATTCCAAACCCTTACACTGATAAACATGTACGCAGGTCCCAAGAAACTAAAGCATTATTCTGAAGCCTTACACTAATAAACATGTACGCAGGTCCCAAGAAACTAAAGCGATATTCTAAACCCTTACACTGATGAACATGTACGCAGGTCCCAAGAAACTAAAGCATTATTCTAAACCCTTACACTGATAAACATGTACGCAGGTCCCAAGAAACTAAAGCATTATTCTGAAGCCTTACATTGATGAACATGTACGCAGGTCCCAAGAAACTAAAGCATTATTCTAAAGCCTTACATTGATGAACATGTACGCAGGTCCCAAGAAACTAAAGCATTATTCTAAAGCCTTACCCTGATAAACATGTATGAAGGTCCCAAGAAACTAAAGCATTATTCTAAAGCCTTACACTGATAAACATGTATGCAGGTCCCAAGAAACTAAAGCATTATTCTAAAGCCTTACCCTGATAAACATGTATGAAGGTCCCAAGAAACTAAAGCACTATTCCAAACCCTTACACTGATGAACATGTACGCAGGTCCCAAGAAACTAAAGCATTATTCTAAACCCTTACACTGAGCGAGCCGCTCCCCCTGGTTTTTATACCACTGCTCCCATGAAACAGAGACGGAGTGCAACAACATACTGTGGTGTTCATCTGCTTAGTGCGGTTATTAAAATGGGTTACGCTTCTTTTGTTAATCCACTGATGGTAGATTGAACACTGCATGTTAGTTATTTAGGAACATGAGGAGAAAAGTGCCCTGGGAAGATGATCTCACATTTAAATTTGGAAAAAAAGCAAAAGCCTGCTGGACAAGAACAAAGTCCAATAGTGATGCAAATTATGCTCATTTAAAAAGATGCACTATGTAGGTTATGAAAATGATAACATCTGTCTTCACCAACAAACTAAATTTACAGCATTTATCACAACTACTAACTGTTCTGACAACTGTCCAGTCGTGGACAGCCCTGTGTATTGTGATGCTGGCTGCTGGACTTGGACATACTGAGGCTATTCTCAGAGTTATGCATTGTCTGGGAATATACGGCCCGTTGGAAGTATTTCAAGAGAGTGAAATCAGTTTCTAGGCCATTGAAAAGAAGAAAGGGCTTTTTGAAATTGTGCCATTTCAACATTTTATGGTGCGAAAGCGTGTACCTAAGATGGCTGTGCACACATTGCTGCCTGTGTGGGAATGGCTGACATTGGAAGAGGTTAACCGCCTGCCAAGTCAGCTTACTGCTACATGATGTCAACTCACATTGGTCCAAATACTGATCCGGCCCAGACTTTCTCAGAACCACACATTTGGGCCACGAGACTCTCTTCAGAACTATACATTTGGGCTACGAGACTCTCTTCAGAACTATACATTTGGGCTACAAGACTATCTTCAGAACCATACATTTGGGCTACGAGACTCTATTCAGAACCATACATTTGGGCTACGAGACTCTCTCCGAACCGTACATTTGGGCCACGTGAAGCCCCCGCCCCCGCCTCTCCTCCTAAAGGAAAATTGAAACAGCTAGAAGGCGGGCACATAAAGACGATGCAGTCTGGCCCTGAGTGTTTTCCATATGTCCTGCTGCGGGATCTCATAAATGCGTTGGACAGAATCAGACATTTACTGCATTAGCCTTGAAAACTCATGCGACGAACGCAAAACTCCTGAAACCCGGTGTGTCTTTCCCATCGGCTCCATGACGTAATGAAACTTCACGACAGAATTACAGCGAGGTGACACACAATGCTATTTCTGAAACCATCTCACTGATGTTGACTATTTTCCAAACCTGTCACCTACAGACAGTATCCTCTGGTGGAAAGGCCCATGGAAGAGAGTCACACACGCCAGAAAAACAAGAATGCGTTTATCTCACATGCTTGGCATGCCTGAGGAGAATGGACGTCTCCATCAGGCCACTCTCTGAAGCCCTTAACAGGTCCAGCTGGATTCCAGGTTTCTATCTGAGTCTAGTCCCCCTGGGTGAGAAAAAGTGTGAAATGCCAAAACCCGACTGATACTTGGAGGAATGCAGGACTGGTGAGAAGGTAAGGTACGCAGGCCGGGTGACATTTCTTTGGGGGGTGGGAAGTAAAAGCGAGGCGTTTCGAGGTCGGGCCGTTCTCGTCTTTTGAGAGTTGTGAACTTTGCTCAGCGTCGCGCCGCGTCGTTTGTCCTCCGTGTGGAACAGAAATCTCCCCTGGGCGCGTCGTGTCGGCTTCGTCTCTCACACACAGATCTGACAGGAAGCTGCTGCTCACCAAGCGCACATTTCAGCAAAATGTCACACACTGGACGTGTCACAACTCATATATTTATACACGCAACTTATATATTTATATATACGCCTACATATTAGACTTTTTACAAAACAGCTCAATATGCCACCAAATGTTTTTTTTTTTTTTTTTTTTTTTAAGATTACTGGAAGAGCCCCGATGAGTCATGCCACTAGCACCTGTGTTTAGCTTCCACAGAACAGCTTAAACATTCCGTGTTATTAATGCCTTTGTTTGCATGGTGCTCTGCCACGACCCTCGACCTTCGACGCCCTCTGACTACGCTCTCTGGAGATGATGCTCCACAGCCCGTGCTCTGTAGTGCCAACGCGACCGCAGGACACCCGACACACACAGACACACACACAGACACACACACACACACACACGCACGCACGCACACAGATACACACGCACGCACGCACGCACACAGACACACACACAGCCAACGTGGAAGGAATCCCCTTGAAGACGAGCAGCCGCGTCCCCTCTGCCGCTGAGACAGCGGTCCGCTTGCAGTCGGACCCCCTGGAAAAAAAGGGGCCCCTTTGTCTCCTGGCCTAGGGCCTCCTCCAGGGCTTAGCTGGTGTCCTGAGCTCTTAATTGGAGCGAGCGAGGAAGCCTCTGGAGTCCAGTCAAACTGTTTATCACTGTTATTCAAACAGCTGTTGCATAGTTGCCGGGGGAAACTCCCTTCGGAAGCTCGGGCCGAGATGAGGCAGATTTTGGTCACGCTTCAGTGAGCGATCCTTTGGACAGCACATGCTGGGGGGGAGGGGGGGTCAGGGTGGTGGGAGGGGGGCGTTGAGGAGGGGGGGGGGGGGGGTTGATGGTGGTTGAGGGTTAAAGGTTTATAGCCTAAACATCTGTGAGGATGAAGTACTCGCGAAACTTCAAAAACGCCACTGGCAAAAATCGAGAAAAATTGTGAGTAATTTGAAATGCTTTGGTTAGTGCAGTTTAGCTTGTGTGGCTTCTTCTTTCTCTGCCAATAAGAAATTGCAGAACAATGTTACAGTCCTGTCTGAGGCCTAGTATGGTAGAAGAGCAGTATGCCTAACAGTTTCATACTGTATATACCCTAGTTTTAAGTGCTCCACATCGACATATTTCAGACAAACAATCTGCTGTTCAATTCATGCAGGGGCTCTGTGACAAGAGAGAAAAGGTCACCTCCTACGTGAGACACTGTAGGCTCCAAACACACATTGACCTGAGTTGCGAGTGGCAATTGTGTTTTGTATGAAGATGTTATGACTAACATTTTTTTTTTTCAACAATAACAATACAAATGACATTTAGTGTGTATACAACTTAATTGTTTACGCCTAAGTTTACAACAAATTTAACATCACATTTGGTGACATGTCAGGTCTACTAGAAATCCCTTGGTGTGATATTCAGTCAAAAACATTTCACTGTGTATAATCCGAAACAGTGGGAAATGTAAGGGGGAGTGTCTGAGGTTAACCCACGACGGAAACAATCCTAAGTCTGATAGAATCTCGAACTAAATATTTATGTGTGTGCTTTTCCATGGCTGACACATCCAGACGTCATGTTTACAGATACCTTAACGTGAAGTCACTATCCTGCCACACAACATGGCTAAGTGCCGTTTTTTAAAGGCTGAACTGAAGATAGCAGCTGGACACGAAAAGAATACTGAATGGTTTCCTCAAAACCGTTGTCACCCGGCCTGAGGCCTCAGACACCCTTGAGAATCGGGGAAATCTCAAACAGGGAAAGGACCGGAAGGACACGGAGCTCAGGTGTTGTTCTTGATGTGACGCTAATTGGATGCTTCGCTTGCATGGAACAGAACTTCATTACCGTGTTGTCCAAGGGTGGCCGAGAGCCCAATTATCTGCCTGAGCAGGTATACAGTCGACCATGTAAGGAGTGTGTGTGTGTGTGTGTGTGTGTGTGTGTGTGTGTGTGTATACACAGTCAACCATGTAAGGAGTGCCTCTTTGGTAATCAGATCACTGGGAGCAAATGGCAGCTTTTTTTCCCCCCAGTTTCTGCGACTGCGAGTCTGCTTGCACTGTTTTCATAGTATTACTGCTGACACCAACTGCTAAGTGTGTACACTCGACTCAAAGGAAATTCAGCCTATCCACTCAACAGCCTGAGGATCTTGGGCCAGTATTAAATTCAGCAACTAAATAGTCAGAACCTGGTGAAAAGGCTCAAATGGATTATGGATTCAAATTATTACCATCCATGACGATTCCGATCATTATTAAGATTTCACTCACTTCAGCCTTTATTGGCATAGCACCCCCGATCGGAGTCAACCAGGAATCACTTCAGCAAAACAACAATAACTTGGCCGAACTCCATGGGAAATATGATATTACAGATAATCACGCCGAGACCAAGGCCAGCAGTTTGTCATATCGTGATGAATTAGGAGTATATTTATAGCCGCTCATCGTAATCCATTTTCAATCATGGTTCCTAAGTTAGTCCACTCTTCACGTCAGCAAAGTGCCTGACTCCACCAATATGGGCTAGCAGCCCGAAGCATTCATATCATATCACAGAGTCAGCAGTTCTTACGAGATACACCAGAAAATATATGATGCTCTACTCCTCTCCCCTGAGGTTTCATTCATATATATATATATATATATATATATATATATATATATATATATATATATATATATATATATATATATATATATATATATATATATATATATACACACACACACACACAATACAGTACCAGTCAAAAGTTTGGACACACCTTTAATTTAGAGTGTTTTCTTTATTTTTATTATTTTGTAAATTCATATTGAATACATTTTAACTACAAAAGAAAACATATGGAATGGTGTGCTTAGCAAAAGAAAGAACATCTCAAAAAATGAGAAGGTGTGTCCAAACTTTTGACTGGTACTGTACTGTACACACACACACACACACACACACACACACCTCGAGTTTGAAAAGCAATTGAAATGTGTCCTATGAGCACAGAGCCATGTGGATGACCTGCGGTGTGTTGCGATATGATGTGACACACACTCATACAGGCCCCAAGCTGTACCAAGGAGTGTTCTTCTTGTACGGTAAGGCAAACTCATTCCCCTGCCTTTTGCTGACCAATGAAACTGGCTGAGTAGACAACGCAGCTGTTTGGAAGGTTCCAAACGTTCCTGGATGTTCTACCGATTTGGCAGCGAAGGAGAGGTCCGTTTATTTCACCCCAGTGCCCCGATGGCAACAGAATGTTCGCAGAACTGAGTGAGGAATGAATACAAGAGCTGAATTAAGGATTCGGATTTTTTTTTCAACATTCAATTTTGGATTCGAGGGTGTATTTTTTTTTTTTGCATGCGTTGGCTTGATTTGACCGGGAACAGGTGTTGGTTGCTGCAAGAACAGAAC
The DNA here is from genome assembly GCF_963457725.1 of Sprattus sprattus. Taxonomy (NCBI): domain Eukaryota; kingdom Metazoa; phylum Chordata; class Actinopteri; order Clupeiformes; family Clupeidae; genus Sprattus; species Sprattus sprattus. The sequence goes on along the minus strand of NC_137926.1, from coordinate 3,573,142 downwards.
CACTGACTCGTATTCCTTCTGGAAGCTTTGGAGACATACCAGCTTCCTCATGCACAGCATCTCGGAAACATCAGACGAATTCTGCAGCCTATGCGTCTGATGCGTTAACATTGAGGGCAAAGCCTGTCGACTCCATGACTCCGGCATTTTGAACTCTCTCCCTCCCACACACACACACACACACACACACACACACACACACACACACACCCTTGAGATCCATTGCATTCTGCTTCATAGAACAAGACAAGCAAAGTTTCTAATTAGACTTTAATTAAGACTAAAGCAGAATAAAGTTTTGCAGTTTTGTTTTCCAGTAATGAGCTCCGGTTTGGGGAGCGACAGGGGAAGTGTGCGTCCTCAACTAGCCACTCTCCCAAAAGAACACACTGCAGTTAATGAGCATACATATGATAGGAACACTGTGCACACTGTGCTCCATGTTTAGAATGTCCCTGGATGTAAAAGTGTATGTGTGTGTGTCTGTGTATGTGCGTGTGTGTGTGTGTGTATGTTTGTATGTTACATAAGGGACTTATTAATTCCATACAGCCTAAAAGGATGGAACTGTAAGTAGCAGACATCTGCTGGGACAGAAACAATTGTAGTGATTCAACTGTCACATTATGACAGAAAGTGTGTGTGTGTGTGTGCGTGTATGTGTGTGTGTGTGTGTGTGTGTGTGTTGAACAGAAACGACTATAGTGATTCAACTGTCACATTATGACAGAAAGTGTGTGTGTGTGTGTGTGTGTGTGTTGAACAGAAACGACTGTAGTGATTACAAGAGTCACATTATGACAGAAAGTGTGTGTGTGTGTGTGTGTTGAACAGAAACGACTGTAGTGATTACAAGAGTCACATTAAGACAGAAGGTCACAGTCTTTCATGCTCCATCTTCTCTGGCCACATGTCTTGGCAGACTGACACTGCCAACAGCATCTGTTGCCCCTGTGGGTTTCCGTCCTGATGGACAGCGGTTATAATATACCCAGTGATCAACCAGGCCGTTGGATTCCTGGAAATTGACAACACATGTCTATGAAAGTTACTTGTCCATTCTCATCTGTGTCTGTCAGAGTTACATGCTTTAAGGGTTCCTTCCCATGATGTCATGTGAGTCAGCAAATTCGACTGTCACATCGGGTTGCTGGCAAGCAAATGTTGCCTGTGCCCAATAAAGAAGCAGTGGTGATAGTGATGTTACAATATGATCACAAACTTCACTCCAGGTTGCATCTAAATCAGTAAACTCAAAACCAGGACACACCGACAAAGGAGGGAAAATATGACCCAAATATCAGGAGGACATTAGAAATAATTTGGGGCTAACGTTTTTGTGAAGCTGTCAAGAAACCACAAGAAGAAAATATCACCACCCTCCTTGTTTCCAAACTTTTATACCAGTCCTGACAAGGTCATGATAGGATCGATACACATAATTAATTGTTTTCGCTGCCCAGATACCAGTTGTATACTTCTGAAGCCCAATGAGAGTGGAGCCCATTGGCCCCTAGGGGACGGGGGGACGGGGGCCCGGGGGGGGGGGGGGGGGGGGGGCAGGGACGGGGCCGGGCGGGGGCGAGGGGGCCTTCAGATGGTAATTTAGCGGCTGATCACTTGATTTATTCCCCCGACGGCGGCAGATTTCTGCACTGATTGCGCAATCTATCAAGTGGCAGCCAAAAGCTCGTGTAAAAGTGGCGTAGATGCCTATCTGGCCAGGCTCTGAGTCCCACAGCGTCTTTCACAATCATGGGCGCTTAAACACACCAGGCTTGCTCAGTCTTCTCTTCAAATGACAGACTATAGAAGCAGGGGGGGGGGCTATCGACGTGTGAAGTCTAGGCACCAGAGACACAGTTATGCATTTTTTCAAAGTGATGGAATGACATTTCTCCTCTTTTACGCCCACAAATGTTTTTTTTTTTTTTTTTTTTTACAAACATATAGATCAGTCAAGTTCAGACTGGAAAATGTCTGCAATCTCAAAAAGTGTAATCTCAAGCATTCTTCTCTAAAAGTCTAATCTCAAGCATTCTTCCCGCCTTTTTCTGTTTGGCTCTGTCATGTGCGTGGCATGCTGAATGATACAGATCAGCATTTTTAAGAGTTTTTACATTTACTCTCCCATAAAGCATGTGGGTTTGTTTCCACTCGTTGTTGTGTTGTTCTTCTCGTAGTGAAACGAGAGCGACAGCTACATGTGCTTCTTCACGCTATATCACTCAGAAGCAGCTAAACAGGGAATTGTGGTCGGGTTTCTTCCTCCCTTTGGAAACTAGAGAAACCTCAACAGAAACAACACCACATTCAACTCCACCAACCATCTTTCATCTGTACGAAAAGGAGAAACATACCATTCAGTTCCGAGCACTGAGATCACAGATCGTTATACTACACGGACTTTCAATCTGTCAAAAAAGAATATTGAACATACAACAGAACGACTCCAATCTGTCAAGTAAAACTCCAGACCAGATTCTGCAAAGAACATTAACAGATATGGGTGGATTTAATGGCCTGTACAGAATACTAGTAATGAAATGATGACTTATTCAATCATCGTCTCATATAAAAAAAGCCAACATCTTTAAAATACAGAGACTGGATTTCACATTTGGACGGAATACCAGTGGATACATTTTTTTAAAGTCACTCATCTCTTGCCAAAAAAATGGTGAACAGTTCTCGCTTCATTGGGGATTAAATTGCAAACACTGAACTTGAGAGAGTGCCCTTAAAAAATGGCCTCCTGCTGTTCGCTGCAGGGGTATTTAAGGACACAGCTCCATTTGCACGCATGCTTTTACTGAATTATTCATAATGCCATGGAGTTGATGGTCATGTCATACGGACTGTGTCTATCATGTGTGCCGAATAGAGTCACGGGAAGAATACCATCAGGCAAGACACACACACACACACACACACACACACACACACACACACACACACAAAGAATACCATCAGACAAGAAAGAGTCCCTGGATACCTGAGGTGCTCTACTTTGGCAGTTTGGACCTGTGTTTCTTTATACTGACTTTTTTTTTAAGATTTCTTTTTGGGCTTTTTGGCCTTTAATTTACAGTTGAAGTGAAGAGTGGGACAGGAAATGAGAGGGAGAAGAGGTGGGGAGTTGACAGGAGAAATGACATCAGGCCGGAATCGAACCAGTGTCCTCCATGGGCATCAAGCCCGAATGTGGTCAGGGCTTCCTGTTTACGCCACAGTGCCCCCCGAATCTTTATTCTTTTAAGGTGATACAACAATGTACTAAGAATGGAATAGACAAAATGTGAGAAGACGTCATTTTTACATTCTCAGGTAATGATGTGATCTGTATCTACGAAACCTGAGATGTAGAAATTGTGTACTAGAAAGGATCCGGCTACATCATTCCTGAACGGCATCAGTAATACAATGCCTGCAAGGGCCCATTCTGTAACCTCAAGGCGTTGCGTAAAAGAGTTCATTCTATCTGTCAGTGACACCAACACTCACGCCACTTGCATGCAAATGGCGTGATGAGACAAAACAGGAAAACATCCCAACTCTTTGTAAACCAAAGTTGAGTAACTCAGGTGACTGAACTTCCTGTAGTGCATGCATCAACAACATTTCCTCTGTCTCTCCACAGCAGCCAATCCTCATCACTATAGATTACGCACCCATAGATGTGAACGTTCAAGACGCACTCTCTGTGAAATTCTACAAAGCCTTGATAATGTTAGAATGATCATTTGGGGACATTAAAGCATTAGAATTGCTTGAAAAGACGTGTGGGTTTCCTTTTGAACAGTGTCTTATTGGAAGGTTTTTTGAGATACAACACATGTTGTCAATGTATTACATTTCACCACAATGCTGAAATGTATAATCTGTATATTTATGCATTTTATTCACTTCAAAATACACTATAATTCTGTTAAACTTCGATAACTCAGTGGCAAATGACGTGGACCAGTTCAATGTATATCACAAGGGGTTTGTCCTTTTAAAAAAAATACAAACTATTAATACTAAGAATATTAACTGAGGGACAGACGACTTTAGCCTCTGCGGTGTGTACCATTTTCTAATGCCATAGCGCCCTCTGGTGGGGAGCTGTTTATGCCAAAAGCACTAAATTAAACAAGGACATGCATAACACTCCACCCACGGCATAATATTTAGGCTCAGGTTGATTTTAAACTCTAGATGGTGTGTATTTTCAACCCATGAAATATAATTTTTTATGAAAGTTTACATATAATACGTATAGCCTACATATCATTTACAGCTCAAAAAACACGTGTGGAGTATCACTTAAACAAACGGCTATTAAATGCATTTTGTTTAACCTAGTTGTTCCTCTCCAGAAGTCGAACATGAATGTATTATTATTACTTTATTATTGGGGTGATGGTACATAGCAACTAACTCATTTGAGGTGATTCATAATAGTTTTCCCCTTTGTTTATGTTTTCATAAATTTGTATGACTTTTACAAGGTTAATACAAAAGTCTACGCTCCATGTTTCCAGAAAGCCAAAATAAATGAGGGTGTGACCCCGTTTCCTTTTTAATAAATCACACCTGTTTCATGAGCTCGCCTTCATTCTGAAATTAAGCATTGTGGGGCGGAGCGCTTGGCTATAGGCGAGAATATGGTATCTCAAATGGGCGTAAGGCGCGATAAAAAAAAGGCACCTGGCCTTGAATGGTTGAGTAGGGCAGACTACAGGTCTTCTCAGACTACCTGTACTCGATATCTGTGAGTTGCACTTCAGCGATCTGGGTGGAGCAATGACAAAATCCGTGCGTTTAAATGTAAAATGTAAACACCATTTTCACGTATCGTGCCCTTGGCTTGCACGCTTTTCATACCTGAGGGGTGTATTAAGTCGAGCGCCACTACGAGGAGAAACGCAATATTGCAATTCGGCAATATAGGCCTACTTTGATACATGAACAAAATACACTATCTCAATATATGTGTCTAAATATTTAATATCTAAACTCCTAAAAAATTACGCTATCAAGCCTAAAAAATAACGAGTTAAATTAGAAATAAACTCACCAATATCAATTAAGATATTTATTACCAATGTTCTAGTAGGCCTATGCCTTAACAAACCAAACTAAAGTAGGCCTACCTGCAAATGTAGTCTCTTGAAAGTGGCTGAAAGACGGAGAAGAGCTTTGCCAAGTGCAGAGAGAAGACAGCTAGCCTATTAGTATTCCAACCTCGTGTGGATTTACTGGAGCTTACTGGCGTGCAGTGCATGATCCGGCCATTTCAACTTGACGTGAATCCTTGACAAAGCCATCTTCAACTTCTACAAACTCCCTGAAAAGGAGCTTTCTAGCCATAAGTATGCCAATCACCAACGATCCGTGACGGACCTCATCCAAACTCATTAATGCTCTTTCTGTATGGAGGATTATCGGGGCCAAAACTAAATAAATAAATAACTAAATAAATAAATAAATGAATGGTTAAATACTTGGATAAATACATAATTAGATTTATTTATACCTACATTTATTTATTTATACTTACATATATTTATTTATACTTACATATATTTATTTATACTTACATTTTGTCATACATTTTGTCATACATTTTGTCAAACATTTTGTCATACTTACATTTTGTCATACATTTTGTCATACATTTTGTCATACTTATTGTCATACTTATTGTCATACTTATTGTCATACTTATTGTCCACGGTGTAACTTGCTTGCAGCAAAATAAATCCGTCATCCCCCGTCACCAAGTCAGGGGGCGGGTTAAAGCCTCTGATTGGTGTTACACACCAGGCAGGCTCAACCAGTCGATCAGGCTCGAGGGATACTGAATTTTGGCGTTTATGGATGCCAAGCGCCAGATTTAGTTTAATGAAAGTTATTGAGCATTATTTAAATAAATCAAGATACCAGAATGTCCCAGAAGACATACCCTCAGCTGCTGCGTGAGGCTGCATCCTTAATTTAAGAGGCCCTCAACTCGTCTACTACTAGTAGTATTTCTAGTAGTGTTATGAAATGTTGGGTTTAATGTGGCCTACTGGGTGCACTGGCCGTAGTAGTCGTAGCCAGGTCGTAGCGCTGTCGTTACCCCATCACGTCTATCTCTTCCATAGTTTGCATCAGGCTGCTATTAGAATGTTACGCTGTAGCATGGTTCTTATGTCCTCAGTTTTTGAATCACCAGTGATGAAGAAAGTGTTTTGTCCGTCTCTTCATAAACGGATGACTAAGAGTAAGACCACATTTACACATAGCCGGGTAATTACAGAATAGAGAATATTTCTGCCCTTCCGTTCAAAAATAACGTCGTACACACAAGGTCTTTTTCCAAAAAACTTTCTGTTTACATGAACCCGCATATACGCCCCCAAACGCCATCATAACTATGCTAAACCTGTAGGTTTGCATAAGTAGGCTGCTAATCCATTAAATTGGCTATGAGTCCTAGATATGTCCTTTACGTTTATTTGGCTACAACAGGTAGACAAGATGGAATGTAAAACTCGTAGTCCACTGGTGGAAGTGCAGGGGATACCATTGTTAAAGCCAATAGTCACACACTGGGGAAGGGTTGAGAGATTCAGTTATAGGGTTGAAAGAATGCAATCCTGCGTTTGCATTAACGTATAAATGAGCACTACGTTAACAGCATCCATGATCAGTAAACAGTAAATATAGGACACTCACATCACGAATGCATTTTAGGCGCATGTGACGCAAACTCCGTTTGACCCAGTGCACACGCAAAAACTGAGTTTTCCTGAAATCTCCACTTTGGCCGGAGTTTTTAGAAATGATCGTTTCCCGTGATAAAACCTTCGTTTTTTCTCGTAAATGAAAGGCCAAACCGCATGAAAATATATACGTTTTCCCACCGTATAAACGGGGTCTACGTTCAGTTGAGTTCTGGATTTTAATACGTTTATCAATCTGTAGATTGGGAGAGAAACCCAGACCTCTGACAATAAAAAACAACACAACACCAGGCTTAGGTCTCAATCATGTCTCTCTCCGCTCTGAAGGCCGGAGGACCATCTTTTATAGGGCACAATACTGTAAACATAGTGACAGTCAAGCAGTAATGACGTTACAACAGTCTCAGAGAAAGAGTCTCACAGCTCCCCAACAAATGACAACTCTCAGACTAGAGAGTTAATAGTTGGAGCTCTCCTTTTAGTCATGACAAGGGACGTTTACCCATTACTTTCTCCAGATCCCGAACATCTATACCCCTGACACAGACACAGTCTACTCTTATTAATACCTGATACCACTCTGCTGCATTTGTCGCTTGATAGTGCGCTTGGACACTCGAAAAAGGTTCGCAATATTTTGTATTTTCAGGCCAGAGAGTGCGAAGTGTTCAATTGTGCCAGCCTAAGATCAAACAGAGTACGACCACCTCCAGGATGTATGACCATCACTCAGCCTCATCTGCTACCTGAGGATCGTGAACACATTTTCATCTATGTCTGTGTCAGTCAGGGCCGATACTGTTGATATAATCTCAGCGAAGCCCTCAATATGATTTTAAAAACAATGTGAATTGCAGTTGCCTCCATCTCCTCAGCTACAGCCAACATTTCGACTACTGTAGCATGAAATATTCCATTTATTTAATCCACACCGGGTGCTGCCATCTTGAATTAGTCAAAAGCAGTCAATTCAAGTTGAACCACCAATCATAGGCTTTAACCCGCCCCCTGACTTGGTGACGGGGGATGACGGATTTATTTTGCTGCAAGCAAGTTACACCGTGGACAATAAGTATGACAATAAGTATGACAATAAGTATGACAATAAGTATGACAAAATGTATGACAAAATGTATGACAAAATGTAAGTATGACAAAATGTTTGACAAAATGTATGACAAAATGTTTGACAAAATGTAAGTATAAATAAATATATGTAAGTATAAATAAATATATGTAAGTATAAATAAATAAATGTAGGTATAAATAAATCTAATTATGTATTTATCCAAGTATTTAACCATTCATTTATTTATTTATTTAGTTATTTATTTATTTAGTTTTGGCCCCGATAATCCTCCATATTTCTGTCCTTGTATCTGGGTCGTTTCGGTGGGTGGCTGGTGATGTGCTGCACAAAGCTCATTGGTCACCACCAGGTGTTTAATTACTTGATTAGGCTACTAATGATCGTTTAACAGTACAGCAACGATAGCTTGATCATCCATATTTACTTCATAAAGAAACCGATACGTTCCAAAGACAACAGCACAAGAACGCCACCATTTCATGACATCTGTATGTAGAAAGTATAAACAAGGCATGGCAAGACAAAGCAAATGTAATTACACGGCACGTTTCATACACAGAGACATCTCAATGAGTTTACATAAATAAAAGCAAAATGAACAACAAAAGGACAAATAAAGACAAAATACTTAAGAGTGAAAAACAGTAAAAGCCCAAACTGTTTGATTATCTCTTTCAGAACACCGAACGGAGAACCACAGAGCAAAAGCCAGAATAGAATCCTTAATAAAAGCCAAATGGAGCCTGATAGAGCCGTTTTCAGAGAAAACCCCGAATTAGAGCTTATCCGAGAATAGCGCCCAAAAATAGGCCTGCCAATACAGCTTCACGGTAAGCTAGAGACATCACTTCCTCGTCGGAAATGACTAAAGGTCTACTTCACGAATTAAATGCTCTTGCTCAGACTTTATTTATGCTGTCGGTATTGCACTGGCAAAATAAGCCCTTTTTTTGCTCCACACTGCCTGACTTCTGAACTCCAAGACCAAAGAGTTTTATCCAGAGTTTTTACTTGATCACAAACCTACAAATCAGCAACACTAAAGACCTTCTGCCATTTAGTTCCAGATGCAAGCAGCACAACAACTAAATGCTGCTTAACCATGTTTAGTTTGGACTCTACTTGCTGGCCTGAATTCATGGATCTAAGAGCCACTCGGTTTATATTCTTTAGACATCAGAGATGTGTTCTGGGCCTAAACCATTCAGTGATTATAGACTAGTAGCAGCAGAACTCTATTGTGTAAGGGATGATGTATAGAACGCAGGTCCTTATCGGAAAATAAGTCCCGACAGGGTGAACCGGACACCGACGCGAAGCGGAGCAGAGAAATAGTTCGCCAAAGACGTTGAACTTCAAAGACGTTGAACATTCTTTAGAACACAGCTGCTCAACCGTCCGCTGAAACTCCATTGATAAGTTACCGGACTCAATACTTTCGGAATGATACGAAAGACCTATATCAGAAGCACAAAACCCGTTGCCATTGACAGCACAGCGGTCATTATATGCAGGTCATTATATGAAAATAAGTACCTGCGAACGTTGGGGATGGCCCATTCAAGGGGCTTTTTGGAACGTTCTGAAGAGCCGTATAATAAGTGTAAGTAACAGGAAGGCAGTGTGAAGATTCTAGAACTAGAGTGATGTGCTCTGTTCTTTTGGTCCTGGACAGAACATTCCGAATGAGCTGCAGCTGTTTTTATGGTATTTTTAGGGAAACCAGGTAAGAGATCATTTCAGTAGTCCACCTTACTGGAGAAAAAAACAAAACATGGATGAGCTTCTGTTGGTCTTTTTGGAACACCAAACCCTTGATTCTGCTTCTATTTTTAAGATGATTGATATGACGGGTGAAGGTCAGATCTGAACACCAAGATTTCAGACTTGGTCTTTGTTTTTTAGAGCCCAAGAATCAAGATGTTTACTAACACTCCACTCCACTCTGGCTTGCCAAACACAATTATCTCTGTTATGTTCTTCTGGCCCAACCAGTTATTTATTTGCCCTAAACATTGACACAGTGAGCCTGTTGGGCTGTAGTCATCTGGTGAGAGAGAGCAAGATATCTGTGTATCATCTGCAGAACTATGGTAGTCAGAGTTAGTGTTGGATGTTTCAATGTTGGACTTGGTTCCAATGGCAGCATATGCATTGAACAGATGACGTCTGTTATCACTGCATCTTCGCCCCTCAGTGAAGACAACATACAGCAGACAGCTTATCATAAGAAGACAACAACATCAACAAGCATATAAAAAACAAGTAATGTAAACTATGCCTTTCGAAACATTGGCAGGTCAATTATGCACAGGCTTTCTGGCCTACTCTGACCCGTGTAGTTGAATGAGCACTGAACCACCTTAGATGCCTTCTTAACAGTCATGTCTGCATCACACAAAACCTCTGTCACATTGTCACTCTTGTAAATGGACTGCATTTATAAAGCGCTTTTCTACTCATAGAGCACTTGGTATAAAGCGCTTAACAGAATGCCTTAGAGTAGACATCTATCGTTTCATACACTGATGGCGGAGGCTATTATCTAAGTTGCCAACCTGCACATCCCGAGTGTTACGGGCTTCAGAGTCTTGCTCAAGGACACCTCGACACTTGATGAGGAGGAGACGAGGTCAAACTAGCAACCTTGCGACTGCTAAATGACTCCTCATCCTCCCGAAACCACTATCGTCACTTAGACGCATTCTTTACAATCATGTAAAGCACAAAACACAAAACCTGTCACATTGTCTCACTGTCACTCGTGTCGTTCGTGACTGAGAGCCATTGCTCTGTTTTCATCACCACTCTGACTGCGTTCCTTCCTCAGGCCATTCTCCATGATCTGTCTACCTGTGTTAGCCACACCACCACAGAGAGCTGGGACTGAATGTGATAATGGGGTTCACCTTAGCCCTTCTTACATTCTTCCCTCCTCCATTTCCACATCCCTTCACTCAGAACAGGGTCCTTCAATGTCTCTGTGTCTATCTCTGATAGCCCTTGCTGTGTGGTGGCTGAAGCTGTATAGACCATATCCAGAGCTTGGACCTCCCGGCGTTTGTAGACATTCTTTAAATCGCCATATGATTAAGGACAAATATCAAGTGAAAGCATGTAAACAGTATCTAGTGTGCAGAAAATATAATCTTTACAGAAAAATCGGAAAAAGTCAACAGTCTATGACAGGCTTCTTGTTTTCCATCCGATGTACGTGCCACTGACACCTTACTTAGAGGGAGTCCAGTAGGTTATTTAGATGACCCAACTCAAAGGCATACCGTCTGAAACAGAACAGATGAATCAGAGCGTTCTCCCCAAAGTGTTCTGCAATTACACAAGAGCTCAAAGCACCTCAACAGCTGTTCCAGAACCACAAGTGTGTTCCAAAGTAGCGCACAGGCACACTGCAGTAAGGAGGACTCCGTGAGTGCCTTATTACACGCTGACGCAGATGCCTAGGAGACGATGCTAGGTTTCCAGGGTGATGATTACCTAAGATCAGAATAAATCACTGATCTGGATCTGCCAGTGCCACATAGGCTTGTCCCTATCTTATCTCCTGGAGAGGCTATAACACCACGCCACAATGGATAGATTGGTGAACACCGTGCCAACTGCTCCCCAAATCGGTCATCACAGGGCGTCTAACGTCAAGAGCGTTCTTTAATCAAACTCGCCGTCCTGCTGCGGTTGATGCTACGCCATCTGGCCCTGCGGTGGGATGTGGCACAGCTCAGCATGAACTATAAATGTGCTGTCGTCACGGTCACAGGTGGAACCCCATTTGACCCCCAGGCGTTTCTACCTTCACAGGAGTCCAGCTGTGTGTACCCTTCCAGAGAAGACGTTTGACATCAGAGGTGGACCTACCGGGTGTTTGTGTGATGAGTAACCACAAAACCCATGATTGTTGCAGATAAACACAAACGTGTTCTAAATTCATTCCAAAGTGATGCAAAATTAGGTTTGCACTCAAATAAAAGAGAACATTTGACTCTAGGTACCACTGGAAAACAACAACAATTAGGCTCTGTCATATTATATCACATTACTATTAGGCGCTGTCATATTATATCATATTTTATCATATTATATCACTATTAGGCTCTGTCATATTCTATCATGTCAGCTACACTGCTGCTCTGGTTTATAAGAGGAGAGCAGCAGTGTGCCTGGGAGGCTAGGGGGTACTGTGACAAACTGTAATAGCTTCATATTTTATTTCCCACTTTCCCACTGGTAAAAATAACTCTCCTGCAGGCCGCCTGAGGAGGGGCTCGCTGACTCACTGGCTGCTCCGGCAGGGGCGGATGGGCAACAGCCAGAGATTTCAGAGGTTTCTGCCCTCAGAAGAGAGTGATGGGGTCAGGACTGGTCTGCCCGAACCTGGAGTGGGAGAGACGGGTGTGCTTGTCTCCATCCATCTCTCCGGCTCTGAGAGGAGTGGAGAGGAGCTGTGTGCTTGACTCCATCCATCTCTCCGTCTCGTCTGTGAGAGTGAGAGGAGAGGAGTAGAGTTATGTGCCTGACTCCATCCATCTCTCCGTCTCGTCTGTGAGAGTGAGAGGAGAGGAGTAGAGCTGTGTGCCTGACACCATCAGCCTCTCCTTTCCGTCTCTGAGAGGAGAGGAGTAGAGCTATGTGCCTGACACCATCATGCCTCCTTCCCATCTCTGAGAGCGAGAGGAGAGGACTGGAGCTATGTGTGTGCACATGCCTCGACACGCTCCTGCTAAAGGGAGCTGCAGCCCGTCCTCTATTCTAGGGGTTTAGTAAGTCCTAACGACAGCAGAGACCCTGGAAGTGACCACCGCGTCGACCATGTCCTCTGAGAATAGATCATTCTGTTGTATATCATCCTTTTGTCATCCAATCATAATCTTCCACTGTGACTTTAATCTGCAATCTGTGCCTCATTTACGAACGATTAAAAAAAACTAGAAAAAAACGTCGGCCTTCTCTCCAACCCCTGTCTTCCAGCACCACGACTAATGACCAGATGTTTGTTTTGGTTGGAGGGGAGGCGGAGTTTTGGACTCTTGCGATCAGAACTTTGACACAATGAGATTTGTGGGATTTAGAGTCTTAACTGTTCACATTGAGTCCCTAACACAGCATCACGGAGGGATTGAGGCCAGGAGTTAGATTTCACTCGGGAGGAGAGAAAGCCCCTGGCACGGAGGGGGATACAAGCTTTTTTCATTAAGAGCTCCTTAGTAAGTTTTGTGAGGCTGTCAAACCAGACTCCACTCGACCCAAACGCTCTCAAACATGCTGTCAACCTCCGTGGTGTTGGCTGCACTTTTGCACACTAACAGTGAACTGATTTTGGAAGACCGCACTTTGGCTTTACAGGATGGGTTTTTTTGCGTGCAAGGTTTTACTTTTACATACATTGTACGTGTGTGAAATGCAACATAGCTTTCATCAATGAAGACAAGTACTCTATCAGGGGAATAAGACAAGAGCTTTAGGGCAACATGCTCACAAATGAACTGACTGAACCGTGATTGTAAACTGACACAGGATTCCATTCTGAACAGCTTTCTCTACGTGCATGTTAGATTCTGAGCACAACAGCTCCCCCCAGTGGATATATAATTCACTACAAGGACTACCTCTGGCATGTCCCCTTTGCTTTCAGATCTAAAAGTACAGTTGTTGCCTATCTGCAGGTTTAATCTCTTAACTTAGGTTGTGTATGAAGTTCCTATTGCAAGTTTTCTAAGTTTTCTATAACAGAATCCTCAGGCGTTTGCCTACGTTCATTTTCTAGTTCATTTTACTGGAGTGTATGCACTTTGGTGGAGTATCCAGACCCATGACATCACTGAGGAGAAATTAAAACACAAACTGTTTTGTTACAAGGTGTTGACAAATTTGCTTTTATTTTCAACTGTGTAGCAAAACATGTCAAAAAATATTGTTCTGATGTGACAAGGCACACAATACGAAACATAGGTCTACATGTATTTCAATGTATTTTGAAGCTCAATTCTGTTAAAACACAGCTGTCTGATATTAGAACAATTGTGAACATTTACGTGAGGTACATTTGTGCTTAGTAAAAACAATGTGCAATGTGTTGGTAATAGTGTTTTCCATTAAATCTGAAATTACAATATAATGCATATTATAAAGAGTGATACGTCTTGCAACCATCCCATTAATGTAATGAGCTAAAGTTGCACAGTCCACAGGGTAAACATTACAAGTTAAGCCATCTCCCAACTCCACTCCACATGTAGACTACTAGCTAAACATCTCTTTCCAATATTTTGCCATTGTAAAGTTTTTGTCCCAACTCCATTCCACATGTAGACTAATAGCTAAACACCTCTTTCCAATATTGTGCCATTGTAAAGTTTTTGTTCTTCACAACTAACCGTCTCAAAGCTCGCGCCTCTTTAATGGACTGGTCATAACTCGGCCTCCATATATTTCTCAAAGATGGCCCCTTCATTGGACCCGCGTCGAAGTCGAAGAGCCGCGGCCGAGGGCATCTCAGGTGGTCTGCTTGCGCTTGCCAGGTTTTAGATTTTAGACCCTGAACACCAGAGGGAGAAAGAAATGCAGCAGTAAGATATACAATCATGACCGCTTGCAATCTGCTTCACTACTTTACTGTTATTCAGTTTTCTAATGCAAAGGGGAACGTTACGAAGTGACAAAATCACAATCAAAACCAAATATGGACATTTATTCTTAACATCAAGTTCTTCAATCAGTCGAACACACACACACTCTCACACACACACACACACACACACACACACACACACACACACACACACACACACCACACACACACACACACACACACACACACACCTGTTTTCGCCTGTTGATGTTCTCCCAGACCCTGCTGCACACCATGCACTCAAACACGTCTATATAGTTGCTCTGGGTCGGGTCCTGCACTCCCCACGGACGATGATTCATCTCCGACACCAGCTCCTCATTGGTCACCTTCCGCTTGAGCTTCCACTCCAGGTACGTCAAATACTCCTCGTCGTTCTCGTCCAGCCGCCGCAAATATTCAGCCAGTCTCTCTGGCGGCGCGGCGGGGTCGACTACCACAGCGCTTCGGTTGCTGGGCAGCCAGTGTGGCGCGTTGGGGGCTCCGTAGTAGACGGGGACCACGCCCAGCTTCAGCGGCCTCCAGAGCTTCTCCGTGATGTAGTCGTCGCACACGGCGTTCTCAAAGGCCAGGATGAACTTGTAGCGAGACAAGACGCGGTAGAAGCCCTGGTCGTCCATGGCAGAGGAGTCTCGCAGGTGGGCGGGCAGGTCGCGGTTATGCAGGCACTGGCCGTACGAGTCTACCGGAATGTGCCGCATGAGCTCGGCCACGTAGACGTCTCTGTCCGAGGGGGGGTCGCAGTCGGACTGCACGTACACGACCGGCGCCAGGCCCGAGGCCCTCAGAAGGTTCTTCTGGGCTAGGGGCACCAGGTGGGCGTGGGAGGTGAGGGCGTCCAGGCTCTCCAGGTACTGAGTGACGAGGGGCAGGTGAGAGTGGCGGCTGAAGGTAGCCGTGTGGTTGAAGAGGGTGACGACAGGCTCGTGGAACAGCTTGTAGTTGTTCTTGGGCGACTCCTCGTGGAACAGCGCCCAGTGCTGGTGCTCGTGTCTCGGCAGAGGCAGGCTTTCCACGTTTAAGTCAGTGCCTGATTAAAAGAAAATGAAAAAGAATGGAAACTTTTTCTTTTTTTTATGAAAAAACAATACATTGTTACTTTGACGAGAACACATGCTACGGCACAGTTTAAACCACTATCCAATACATTGTTACTTTGACGAGAACACATGCTACGGCACAGTTTAAAACACTATTCAAGATAAACTATGGAATATTAGCCTGGTATAAACAGACCCAAATTCACTTCATGAATAGATATGGTCTTGGCACGCTCCATTGAAGATTCATTTTGAAACCATTGGACCATCCGTTAACCAATTGGCATTGAACGCTATTGGATTGCTATACTTCCTACTTCCCCATTAATGGTGCAAGCTAATATATTAGCCTTAACCCAACCCTGTTGGTGGTAAATAAACAGCTTCTTTGCCCCTAAATAAATACATATCCACATCAATTTTCTTGCTCTGGCTTAAACAAAATTTGTGATCAAATATTTTTAGTTTTTACAACAATGAGTAGGCTATACACATACAGGGAGAGTAAAAGAGCAGGACAGAGTAACTAAAAACAAACGTAGAAAATGTAAATGGGAAGTCCATATAAGTGGCAAAAATAAAATACACATACACCAATATATGGAGGCTTCAATTATTCAATGTTTTGCTAGTCCTGTTAGCATAATTACATTTCAAACAAATGCTTCACTTCAATGTCTGATCGGAGGTGACACAGAATGACCCCCCGATCCATCTTGTGAGTTTCTAGACTATAATCACAGCGATAAAGTTTCCAGACTATAATCACAGCAAAGACTGAGCTGAGACCAATTAGCGGGCGGACTCTGACTAATGGACCCTAACCTTCAAGATGTGAAAATGGCTCTTCAGATCTGCGTGCCTTTATGTTCAGAAAAGTTTCTGTCGTGTCGGGTCAACAACTGAATACCGACAGGCTTTGATAGCGGTTGCTAAGCGAGATCGGCCGAGCTGCAACAGTGAAGGTAGCACAGAGTCGGCTATTTTTGAAACGCTAATTAAAGCTTCTAAGAGGAGTGTTTCGCAGCCACTGCTTGGTGGCGACAATTTGACGAAACCTCCCATCTCTTTGTGTCTGTAATTAGGAGCACAGTACAATGTAGGTGTTAAACCAGCTGTGTTGAATAATGCTCCATTAGTATGTTTGAGACCAAGAACACAGAACAGTGTAGGTGTTAAACCAGCTGTGTTGAATAATGCTCCATTAGTATGTTTAAGACCAAGAACACACACACACACACACACACACACACACACACACACACACACTGTGGAGGCAGCAGTGAAGCAAAGACAAGAGACGACAATAGAAGTGGGTCCATTTCTCTTGTAGGTGGAGTCCATCCAAAGACTTCATTACCCACAATTCCCTTATCACCTAAACTCTGTAATCTGCATTTCATGAGACAGCATTGGCTGCAAACAAGGTGTTAAAATCGCGACGTACTTTTGCCTATAAACTGCGTTGAAATGATACATTCACTCTCTTTGCGCTCTCTTTCAACACTGGCTTTGCCAGGCACTCATCTCTCTACCTCCTGGCGTCGGCCAAGGAGGCGCATCTCCGTCCTTCTACCATCAACTGGTGAAGGCCTACTCTTTTGTTCTCAACAAAGACAATCTCTCGTTAGCCAAACACTGCCCGCTAACTGAGGCAAAGCAGCTAACATTAGACCTGCTAACTAGCTAACTCTGCAACGGGAACAAGGCACAACAGTATTCGTGATACTGCAGCATTCCGAGCGATCAACTCCTCCGAACTGAACTGCAGTGAAACAAAGACTTCACAACAAGGACAACGTTCTCCATCTCCGGACAGCATCATCATCTTCTCTGCCTCAGGAACATCGGATGCGCCAACACTTTTCCAAAGGACTGGTAACATCGACTGGGCAGCTAGTTATTCACAACCTGGCTTAGCATAGGACTGTTTACATATGCCATTGTTCATGTATTGTATCCGTTTTGTTTACCGAACATAACTGTTATATACTTTCATTGTTAATTGGTAGTTGGCTTCGCCACACCATCCAAGGGAAATCGTTAGGATAGCTTATCAGACACACGAGTCTTGCATGCATTACTAACCATCTCTTTATTCCAGGGACGTGCAGTGAGGTTCGGAGCTGGTGAGGCACAGAAACCGGAAGTGATTACGTCATTTTGAGCTCTAGTTTAAACTATATATATAATGTATATATACATGTATATATGTCTATGGTTTTAAAATTGTCATCTGATCAGAACTGAAAAAACGTTGTTTTATTGTCTAATACCATTATTTTCAAACGATTGTTTTTTTATTGTATTATGATGAGTTATTAATAAGATATTAATAGTTGCAAGCTAGTGTATGTAGCCCTCCCACCAATGACATGGCTCATTTCATTTTGTCTGGAGAAAATATAACTACGGTGGTGGGATGCTAATTTAAATGACCATTTAACCAACTCGGACAGCTTCGAAAAAACAATTCCATATTTATTTACACAACATATTAACATGTAAACAGTTAAACACTGCATACATAGCACACAATACCAAAATGTTCTACTGGCCAGTATAATTTAAAGTTGGTGCACTTTCGTTGGAGCTCATAACCGTCAGTTTGAGGTGAAACAAAATTAATCCACTCACGATTATCAGTATAGATCAGTGGAAATCCGTTGTCCTCTTCTTGAGTGAATGCAGTCAGTGGCTAGTTTAGCTCAGGATTAGCACCTACCTAGTCTGCTCACAACTTCAAGGCAACTTTCCTGCATCAACAGCCTTTAGCTTCTTTAGGTTCGTGTTGCGCATGAATATGTAGTCCCGTTGGGAAACGTGAAATACTCCAATGCAAATGTGTAATACTACTGTGTTAACTTAAAATACTTAAACCTTCTTAGTTAATTCAACATGCCTCAGGTTAGCAATGCAATCTTCTATTTTCGCTGTCAAACTCAAGTAGAGAAGTGAAGAAGAAAATCCAACGTCAGATTATATACCCAACAAGTGCCCTCTCGCTCGCCACCCTTCTTGAATCCGTGGTAGTGCGTGCCTCCCTTGCAATATTTTTCAATGCGTTTTCAGCTCAACTCAAAAGGTTCTACGCTTGCGCACGCATGCGTAAAACCCAGTTTGGAGTGATTTCGCAATCCTAGGGGAGGCACTGCCTACCCTGCCCATAGACTGCAATGCATCTGCCTCCCTTGACCGCACGTCCAATGTTCATTGGCTGATCACTGGGAACCGGAAATGCTCAAATTCAGCGATTTTGATAATAAAAATGCTCGAAATGATCGGAATCATGCAGAAATGACACTCGTAACACAGATAACTAGAGAAATATGAATATTTCTTTTATAATACATAAATATATATGATTATTATACAAAACAATTTTTTTTTTTTTATATTTTTTTTTTTTACTTTTCAAAATGACAGGTGAGGCTCTGCCTCCCCTGCCTCCTATGACTGCACGTCCCTGCTTTATTCTAACATGGCATCTTAAATCACATACGATTACAAATACATTGGCCTTCATATAGCCACACACGCAAAGCACAATCTCGAATTTCGCGGTGCATAGGCTCGTCCCTTACATACCACACTTGTATGTTCACGAACGTGCATACACATGCACGCGGAACTACGGTAGTCAGGACAAAGGGACACACGCACATACTTTCAGGCGCGCTCCTAAAAGCGCAACACCGAGTTTACAAGCTCGCTCACACACACACTCCCTCTCCCTTACACATACATATACTTCTTCAATTAATTAATTAGTTAGGTACATTTAGCTAGATTACATATTGTGTGTTATTTCTTTATCATTGTGTAATAAATACTTTGATTTATATACGCTGGTTTATTTAATGTTACACAAGAATGGACGTTGTCAACCTCTTCTATTCAGAACTCCAATGACCTTCAACCATACTATTAATAAGGTAACTTTGTTGTAGTTATTAATTTAATTATTAATCAGAGTTCCAAATTGATAGTATAATATATTTTATGAGACTGATATATTTAATGAGACTGATTTGTGGATTATCAACTTAATTGATCTGCCTTTGTGTTGAATGGTTGATCCCTGTCCAATCGGGTGAGATTACCAACATATTGTTGCTGTTGCAAGGACAGCACCAGTGTGTCTTGGTGGCCCTCGTGGAGACAATATCACAATTCATACACAATTGCACCCACATTCACCCGGCGCCTGCTCACTGGGTAAGATACCTACATAACCTGGTACTCCCATATGAGAATGGTACCCATTTTACCTACACTCTTCTCCACTGTCTTATTTCAATCATTCAGGGACTTGTCTGTTGCTCATTTTATATAGTTAATTCAAAATAAGCATTAGTGAAAAGGCTCATTGACTTCCTGTCAATAATACAGACGCACCATCTAGAGTTTTGGAAACAGGGTGACTACCTTGCAACATCAAATACAGTGCAGCAATGACATGGCATCTCATTCTCCATACTCCAAAACTCCATTCAGCCCTAAGTAGCTCTACTGTGCATGGGTCCTTTCATATAGCATCTGCTGGTAAAAATATTGCATTGTACCTTCCTCCCTAATTACTAACCCACCCCCATTTTTTCCCTTCTGCAAGGGCACATTGTGTTACCTCATGGTATGAAATGCGCCGTACATATAAAGTTTGATTTGATTTGATAAAGTCATAAAGATTGTGTTGACAGACATGCTCAAAGCAGTCAACTCAACAGCTATTGTTACTTTTATGAATCACGGCAGAACATGTACTAAGCTGTTAGAATTACAGTTTTGACAACTGGTAGTCTAATATACTTTTACCTGATGAACAATGTATTATAAATCATAACAGAATACTTTACACAGCAACAAGCCTTGTTTCACAGCACACATTCATGTGTTGATAGGTTGCGAGTCTGTTTTATTTTTCCCTTACGTTGCTATGGGATATGGGGTTTCTATGGAAACATAAGAGCTGGAGAGTGCCTTGGATGTCACATTGGTATTTGCAACACATTATCCAAATGCATCAATGCAGCCCATATACAATGGGAAAACAATAGTATTACTTAGTATTATATAGTTTATTCATTCATATTTAATCAGGATTAATGTATATTTAGCATGAGGAGGCAGGAATACGCTGGAAAAACACAAGCGTTGGCAGCCCAGTGGCAAAGAACTACCTAGGGCTCTTAGTGGGATAATTGTGCTTAAACTCCCACTTGAGTTTAAGAGTTAGGGCTGTTTTCCAAAACATTAATTAATCAGTGAGAATAAAGTCGTTTTATAATGTTTGGCTTTTCCTTAACTTTATGAAGTTCTCAGAACTGCAGTTGTCCACTGCCATGACAACACTATTGTTGGACACCGGGGTTTAAGTTCTGAAATCCTTGCATAGCTTCATTTGCCGTGATACCTGGTGATGACAGTAAAAAGGCTCCGTTTCGAAATGCACGACATTGACTTACCATAGAAGAGGAACGCTTCTGTGGAGGGGTGGGCATGGTAGGATCTATTGACAGTGAAGAAGCATCTGTGGCTCCCACACTCCCCCAGCCGTCCCTGCTCCCCGGTAAGGGGGGACCACCACACGATCACCGGGTATCGGCTCTCTGAGCTGCTGGCTATGCTGTCGTCCGTCAACAGATCACTAGTGCCTTGAGCCTCCCATCTGAGTGGGGTGTCATCAAACTGACCCAACTCCTCCACTACCTACGGGGAAATTAAGAAAGGGTTTGCTTACGTAAAGAAACAAAGAAATCCCTGCCAACATTTGTTCATAATGACTTATAAGTAAAGTACTTAACAAGTAGATGTAGATCCATGCTTAGCATAGGCTACAGCAAGAGACGATATAATGAATGGAAATATTGAGGGGTTGCAATCTGTTCTTGTAAGGAAGTGTTTTGTAAGTGTAAGGGAGCATGCAGGTCAGTTGCTGGCTACAGATCTGGGAAATAAAGTAAAGAATGTTGGTGAGTACGGCTAAGCAGGAAGGACAGGGGGAAGAAATACCAGGCAGGAGAAGGATCCAAGCGTTATTGAGAATTCAGGAAGACCAAGGAAGAGACCTTAAAGTAGGCTACATGAAGTGCACCTAAAAGACAAGAGAATCGACAGTGCAGCACTGAAAGCATCCCAAGTGAGATATTTGAAAATTCAAAAGCATCTAATTATTTCTGAGCTCGGATATTACCTGGAAAGTGATGACAAGGAAAAAAAATGCTGAAATACACAGACAAATCACAGAAAGTTTCCGTAGAGACAGTCTCGCCATTTCCCAGCATTTGTCTCCAGCACTTACTTAATCTCATATTTAAGTAACTTGCCACACTGCCACAGCTATCTGAATCAGTGTGTCTTTACGGATTTGTTAAAACATTGTGGAAAGCACTCCATGTTTCGTATTTTCTATGCGTTGAGTCATTTGTTTTGATGTCCCATGCGGCCATTTTCTACTCTTCCGCTGTTATTTCCGGAGTATCAAAAATGAGCTACAAAAACACAAGACCTAAGTTCTATAATACGATAGATATGTTCGAAACATATTCGAAATATTAGAATCTTTAGGTGATTTAGAAAGTATTTCCGTTCGTCGTTTTAGATACATTAAGCACAACGGTTATTGGACTAAATTGAGGGTGGGATCTTCCATGGTTATGGTCATCTCTGAATTCTCATTCATTAAACCTCTTGTCCGTCAAAGCAGCCACCCAATGTCCAGTCTGGAAAATAATGGTCGTTTGAGTGTGAGTTTGTGCATGGATTTCGTGATGACTTCATACAAATATTCTGAAGAATCCTAATTACCCGCCTTAATCAATAACACAGTGTTGTGTGATTTCAGATGAATTTGGGATAAAGTCAGGCCTGATTTTATTCAGTAAAATAATTAGTTTGTTACGGTAGCTTTTAGTTCAGGTCTGCCTTATCAGGAGCAGAGGCTCTACCCTAGATAATGAAACATAAATTAGGTGTGTGCATGTCTTCCCTGGCCTTAGCGCCACAATCCAAGTTTGTTAATTGGTTATGAATTGGTTTCTGATTAAGAGTTCAGTGCTTGTTTAATATAAGTAAGCCATAAGTAGATTAATTTCAAATGGATAAGTATCTTCTCAGAAAGAAAAATGGAAAGACTTCAAGACATGTTTAGGATAACAAGTATACTGGACAAAGTTAAAAGAAGTTCCAAAAACCTGAAGTACATATTTTAGTAAAATGAACACAGAATCCCTACAAGCAAAGGACTGTCCATTGTACTTCAAAGCATATATCCTAGGCTGAATAAGTAGCTTAAACAAAGATTTGCTGGTGCTCCTATTACACCACATGTAACACCTCACCAGAAATGTCATGAACTACAAACGTTATTGAAATCTGCATTCAAATTAACGTAATAATCCCACAAACAGAATTAACATAATGAAATATTGTTAAAAATACAAAAATAAAAACTTTCACAGGGGCTAGACTACAATTTCTGGTATATTAAAATGTACCTTCTGTTAGGTTTTACATCACTATCAAAGATTTACTTTAAAACCAAATAGGTGGATGAGATCAGAGATGGCTCTCTATTGAAAAAAACTTCACTTAAAGGCAAAGGTTTGACAAATATGTTGATAATGATCCAGCACTAGTAATCTCAATCTCATCTATACGAGGGTTGTCGTAGGCAGACAAGTTATCAAGAAGTGAAGACATTTATTGATTACGGTTATTCAGATCCTCTTTATCGCAATCCTGTATCAATTTAAGCCCAGGCAAGTTGCAAATATTGAGTAACCGTTGGAGTCTATCAAACACCAGTGAGATAATGAGGTATAAGATGACATACGGTTTCTTCTGCCAAATGTGACACACAAAAGGTCAAAGTTCAAAGAGTCCGGGTCCAAGAGGGTTAAATCCAGAGTGACATTAATAGTGTTTGTTTGATAGATAGAATATTTTGCAAAAGTCTTGACCTTTCTGACCAAAGATAAATTCATGTAAGTTGCACACATATTTATTAATTAAGCAGAGACTCTTATCCAAAGTGACCTGTCAAGCAGGTGCACATTTTGTTGGTTGCGGATTATTCGGATCCCAAAAAAGTACAATATCCGCGTCATATGACGTCATACAGGAAGCGTAACGTACTTTCAGGCATTGGTAGGGGTACCGAGACCTAGATTTTAGCCTTATACTCTAACCCTAACCCTAACCCTAAAAAAAATCCTAAAAAAAAGTTGATTCTGACACTTAGAAAACTTTTTTGGGATCCGATAAATCCCGGCCCATTTTGTTTTGTGTGTGCCCCCTCCTGGGTACACATCATCAGCCATTTTCTTTTAGCTATTCTAAAACTCTAAACAAACACACTCCCCTACTTGCGTAAACACTGCTGTCCTCAAAGGGCCTCACTCCACACACTCTGATTACAATACAGATCCTTGTCCTGACTGGTCTGGACACCTCCTCATGCTGACTGTTAGGATCATAGAGAACCACGCCATTGGTTTGTTTCGTTGCTGCTGTTGTTGATGTTATTTTCTCACTGCTACACTAGATCGATCAATGCCAAACTGCAAAGAGCATTTAGCCAAATACGGTTTCTTAAAGTAATGTGCTGCCTCACCAACATTACACGTAGATAATAAAGTATTCCTGTTGCTAAGTCCGGTTTGTTATCATTCTGTCCAAAAACAAATGCAGCATAGAGCAGGGTAAAATGGCATCCATCTTGGTTGTTGGTAAGGTATCAGCAGGAAGACATTTGTGCTGTAAATGACAAGACGGCTTCACAGCTAAACCACTGCAGAGTGTTGCACACTGACATCTTTTCTGTGAGGTTAAGCATGAACTCTCCTTGACCTCTGAGAGATTAAAAAAAAGATTTAACTAGCAGGAATTGATTTCCTATACTCCAAAGACCAGTGTGTTGAATCACTCCATCAGCACCATCCATTTCCCTCTCCTGCCGCTGCAGAAAAGCTTTCCTCTTAATGGGCTTCATAGTGCCTTAATAGGCTGCATAGTGCTTTAATTGGCTTCATAGTGCCTTAATAGGCTGCATAGTGCTTTAATTGGCTTCATAGTGCCTTAATAGGCTGCATAGTGCTTTAATAGCTTTCATAGTGCCTTAATGGGACTCATAGTGCCTTAATAGGCTACATAGTGTCTTAACGCGCTTCATAGTGTCTTAATACGCTTCGTTGTGCCTTAATGGGCTTCATATTGCCTTAATAGGCTTCATAGTGCCTTCTGCGCTTCATAGTGCCTTAATAGGCTTCATAGTGCCTTAATGGGCTACATATTGCCTTAATAGGCTTCATAGTGCCTTAATGGGCTTCATATTGCCTTAATAGGCTTCATAGTGCCTTCTGCGCTTCATAGTGCCTTAATAGGCTTCATAATGCCTTAATGGGCTACATATTGCCTTAATAGGCTTCATAGTGCCTTTATGGGCTACATAGTGCCTTAATAGGCTTCATAGTGCCTTATGCCTACACACAGATATGCAAGGTATGCGCACACTAGATACTCACATGACAAAATGGAAGTGATAGAATTAATTTAGAAACACTGTTCATGACTTGGCACTGTTCAAGAATGTTTTGAACGAGAGCCTTGTACTAATAATGACCTTGTATGAATCATGTGATTATGTAAGCAGGAACATGGCCGTTGCACAGATACACACATGACAAGATAGAAGCTTTGATTGTGTTGACATAACACAACCAGGAAGGTTTATACAGCACTTGTCCTTTATGGACATTGACATATTTGCATTTCTGTGATTAAATCTTACATGCTGTTGTCCTAATTATTACTTTTACAACTGGCCTTTTGTTTTGTGACTTGTGTAATTGCTACGGAGCAGCATCTGTCTTGGTTGATTGTAGGAAAGGAAAAGACAGAGAGACAGAAGAGGACAAACTCCCTTAACCCTGAGGCTACTGCTGAATTCATTCCAGACAGGCTTCACAGCGGGCACCTCCTTCCAATCGCTAAAAGCATAGCGAGAGTTATAGAGGGCTGACAGCGCTGTGACGATAAAGTTCATTTAATGGCGGCTCTTCTATGGGCACATAAAAAGGATTGGCTCCTTTTCAATGCAACTGCTTCCAATGGCATAGAAAAGAGGAAAGGGGAGACTCAAGCGTTTATATTAAGATTTTTTTTTGCGAATCCCCGTGTGCTAGACACTTCAAGGAGATAGGCCTCTGTTTTTAGAGGAGTCGGGCCAGGGGAAACACTATAGATAGTTTTGAGATTGAGGCTGAATGTATGGACGTTATCTAATATGTTTATACAAGCCTTGGTATGCACGCATGCAGATGTGAGTGTGTGTGTGTGTGTGTGTGTGTGTGTGTGTGTGTGTGTGTGTGTGTGTGTGTGCGCGCGTGTGCGTGTTAGTTATCTCTGTGGAGAGAACACTTTATCGGAGTGGAAAGTGAGTCATATCTTCCAAACTCCATGGAAACAACCAAACACCCTGATTGGCATCTACAGCCTCTTTTAAAGTGTTTCTCAAGAGTTAGCCATTCACTTATCAAGCACCAATCAAAGAATTCACTGCACTGCCTGTGCAAACCAACACCACAGGAACAAATCACTGTCATTGTAGACAGAGTTCACAGGTAGAGATTACAGGTATAGAAGTTGATCTTTCAAAAACATATAAAACATATCAAAAACTCTTTATCCATATTAAATGATAATTAATTGTTAATTATTGTTGTTATTTATGACAGCAGGAGCCTTTGCAACTTCAGATAGATATCTCAGTGACATGCAGGCTTTGGCTTCTGAAGTGGAGCATCCATTTTGACTTCATTCAATTACTAAAAGATGTCATGTCCATCTCATTTGATCTCATTTCAACCTCTGTGTGACGACATCTCTCCGGCACTAATTATCACATCGTGGCCGCCGTTGAATGGGTCCAATCTGAAAATAAATGTTTCTAATCAAGGTCAGAGGATCCCAAGATAGCCATCAGTTAATCAACAGTTCAGTATTCTTGGTTCGCTGCTCTTATCCTGATGCCCGAAAAACAAAAAATGTACATTAAAGCAAATGTGTTTAGGTTTTCTTCTGAAGATACAAGGCACCAGGCATGCAGTTAGTTGTTTTGATTGCTCATTGGGATTCTCATCAATTAACACCAAAATCAATTGTTGTCCTAAATTGAAATGAAACTAATAGATCATGATTACAACCCATTTGCCGCACAGTTCCAAAGTATCAAAAAGAATGATGGCGTTGTCGTCTGAGTTTGTCATTTGTAGAGATGAATAATAATCAAGCCTGCAGAGTGGCACTCATTTAAACCTGCAGTTCACTGTTCTGTGCATGTACTTTAACCAGCAGGTTTCCATCTCCGTGGAAGTTAATTGAAGCCCTTGCCTGTCTGAGAGCTGCCATAAGCAGAGGGGGAGGCTAAGTGAGGCGGTTCTCTGCATCATTCACCCACCCTTTGTATCTAGGCAACTAAACACACAATTTGGCATGTGACCACCTGGAATGGAAAAGAATCATTCCGCTGCAGCCCACATCTGATTGTGGAGAACAGAAAAAAGGACGTTGTTGTGAAACTAGGATCAAATATGTTCTTTTATAAAAGGTCCAAATCATTTGTTCCCCCTCCGATTTCTCCTGATGTAGAGCCATATTTCGGATACTGGACATTAAGATTAAATGTGAAAGAACAGTATAGAGAGTAGTGCAGACCAACGAGATACTAACTGCCATCTGCGTCACACTTTGTGTTCAGGGTATATCTTGCTGTCTCTGTGTATGAATTTTGTCACTGCAGTGTACAGCTAGATGCTTCATCCCTGAACGTACTTGGATATGTTAATACACCTGATAAGTATTGATATGGTCAGATTTTACAAGTAAATGTGCCAGAGCGAGTGTGTCAGAGTAGACCTACTTGATTCAACACTAGGAGTAACACAGTGTGTCAGAGTAGACCTACTCGATTCAACACTAGGAGTAACTCAGTGTGTCACAGTAGACCTACAGTGGGTTCTCCATTGAGCAGTAGGAGTAACTCAGTGTGTCAGAGTAGACCTACTCGGTTCAACACTAGGAGTAACTCAGTGTGTCAGAGTAGACCTACAGTGGGTTCTCCATTGAGCAGTAGGAGTAACTCAGTGTGTCAGAGTAGACCTACTCGATTCAGCACTAGGAGTAACTCAGTGTGTCAGAGTAGACCTACTCGATTCAACACTAGGAGTAACTCAGTGTGTCACAGTAGACCTACTCGATTCAACACTAGGAGTAACTCAGTGTGTCACAGTAGACCTACTCGATTCAACACTAGGAGTAACTCACTGTGTCAGAGTAGACCTACTCGATTCAACACTAGGAGTAACTCAGTGTGTCACAGTAGACCTACTCGATTCAACACTAGGAGTAACTCACTGTGTCAGAGTAGACCTACACGATTCAACACTAGGAGTAACTCAGTGTGTCAGAGTAGACCTACAGTGGGTTCTCCATTGAGCAGTAGGAGTAACTCAGTGTGTCAGAGTAGACCTACTCGATTCAACACTAGGAGTAACTCAGGGTGTCAGAGTAGACCTACTCGATTCAACACTAGGAGTAACTCAGTGTGTCACAGTAGACCTACTCGATTCAACACCAGGAGTAACTCAGCGTGTCAGAGTAGACCTACTCGATTCAACACTAGGAGTAACTCAGTGTATCAGAGTAGACCTACTCGATTCAACACTAGGAGTAACTCAGTGTATCAGAGTAGACCTACTCGATTCAACACTAGGAGTAACTCAGTGTGTCAGAGTAGACCTACAGTGGGTTCTCCATTGAGCAGTAGGAGTAACTCATTGTGTCAGAGCGGGATCTCCATTCAGCAGTAGGAGTAACTCAGTGTGTCAGAGTAGACCCAGTGGTGTAGTGGTCCCGGGAGAAGTGGGTATACTCTTAACTATTTTTTAAGCAGCCCATACAGCACAGGATAAACGCCTTGTTTTGAGAAGTGGGTATACTCAATGCTGACAGAAAAATAAGTGGGTATACTCCGTATACCTGCGTGTACCCTGGACTACACCACTGAGTAGACCTACTCCATTCAGCACTCAGTAACTCAGTGTATCAGAGCAGACCTACTCCATTGAGCAGTAGGAGTAACTCACTGAGAGCACAATGAGGAACAGATGGCATATGCACCTGCTGTCCCTGTCACTGCTCTCCTACAGAGGTGTTGCACATCACAAACACACACACACACACACACACACACACACACACACACACACCACACGCATCACACGCTCCCTCGATCACTTCCACCTAGTTGATGGAACCTAACGTCTGGCATCTGGTCTCCAAGATGACTGTTGTGACAAGAGCACAGTGGTTTGTTCAGTGTTTCTCGTTTGTGTCATCATTCAAACAGGATGTTGTCACCTCAGTGACTGCGGAGGGAGGTGGGATGACTCGTGTGTGTGCGCCGTCTGTGTTGCGATGACAAGAAAAGATGTCTCCACCCACCAACTCTTGGAGGAGACGGACCCCCACTGGATCGGCACTGTTCCCTCTCCTCTCCTGCTCCGTAACTTTCTGATTGATGAGCCATTTCACTCCTTTCTCCTCCCCTCCTACACCTCTGTCACACACTTTTATTTCCAATCCATCACGACTCCCAGGCAGCAGTAATTCTCCTTTAAAAGCCTCATCCTCTCCCAGGCTCTTCCGAGACACATTCCTCCTCTGCTTCTGCTCCATGTTGGGAGTTTCCCTTCAGACGCCTCTGGGTCACGGCAACCCTGTGGACATGACATTACACACGCTTGGACTTCACCATTAATAGGCAGCAGCAATTAGGCAATTCTAGCTTTTTTTTTATTTAAAAGACATGAAGTTGTATTTAATTATTTGTTTTGTATTCTACAAACACAATTTAGACACTCAACTAAAAACAATGGACAACATACGATCAGTCAAAACTGAAGCTAATTATAATATATAATACAAATATGGTTATTTCTGGGCAGACCTGGCCGTTTGACCACGCATGCTCTGGCGCCAAAAAGCACTTCCTGTGCGGACCCTGGCTCCAATTTTGCTTCTTTTCTTCAGAACATATTTACAGGACGCCATGCTGTCCATCTTTTTTACAGTCATTGTTACTGAAAAGGCACACAATGTTAATCGTCTGGGTCACCGTTACAGAGTGCTTTTTTCTCTATTTCCATTTACGCTGCAAGGCAGAATTCATGTGTGTGCCGAGTTACTATGGGTTACAAGATTCAAATCATTCTAGTACCAGGAGTGTAGATTGCCATCCTGAGATCCTTCTGGTGCTAGTGAGAGATTCACATCTCTCTCACTCACTCGCTCACCCACTCACTCACTCACTCCCTCCCTCACTCACTCACTCACTGTCTATCTCACTCGCTCACTCACTCTCTATCTCACTCGCTCACTCACTCACTCACTCAATCTCACTCGCTCACCCACTCACTCTCTCTCACTCACTCACTCAATCTCACTCGCTCACCCACTCACTCACTCACCCACTCAATCACTCACTCTCTATCTCACTCACCCATTCACTCAATCTCGTAACATCATTCATTTTAGTACCAGGAGTGTAGAATGCCATCCTAAGATCCTTCTAGTGCTGGTGAGAGATTCACATCTCTTTCTCTCTCCCTACTCACTCACTCACTCACTCCCTCTCGTAACAGCATTCAGTCCCCAAGCAGAGTAGATCTCATCTAAACGACTCCCAGCGCTCTTGCTTGCTGGGTTATGAGCTCCACAAGGATTCATCCTTCAAAAGTACCTCCTCCGCAAAACACGTTGAACTTGCCTGTGAAAGAAGAGATCAGAGACTCGGTGAGATGCTGAATTAAATATTGTGTTTTATTCACTAAGACCGTCTACAGTTGGTAACGCCGGCATCAAGTCCCTGAATCTGGCGGAGGGGGGCGTAAGACACGCTCGCTCGCTGCCAGTGACATCACTTCAACAACCCACAAATCAACCACTTGTTTTATTTCGATCCAACACAGGGCAACAGTTAATATGTCACAACATTTACAGAATTAAAGGATTGTACAAGATCACAGCTTTTGAAGAGATATAGTCTTTTTGATGCTGCTTGTGTGGCAGGACCTAGTGGCCCCACCGAAGGCTAAGGTGCAATGTCTACTGAGCGACCAGCGGCGGAGGTTTCTACAGCGGCGGTGGTGGTTTCTACAGAGCGACCAGCGGCGAGGTTTCTACAGCGGCGGTGGTGGTTTCTACAGAGCGACCAGCGGCGAGGTTTCTACAGTGGCGGAGGTTTCTACTGTACAACTTCAGCTGCGCTTCCACCAACCCCCCAACCCCCCCAACCCCCATTCCTTCTTCAAACAACAACAAGAAAAACAACATGGTTGATGCTAATCTGAGATGTCCAGCATATAGCTACTGCACTTCATAGGCTCTACGTGTGATATTGAGGAGTAATAGATGCGAGTGTGAAGGAGCGGTTTGGGATCGATACCAACAGTGACATCTGCCGAGACACTTAGAAACTAAAATGATGCTATGGTGCTTTTTAAACTTGTCTTTTAAAGATGGTTTACATGGGTACGCAAAATGAGTACACCTGCAAAGGAAAAAAAAAAAAAAAATTGCTCCAGTCAAAAAGATAAATAAGGCAATACAAATGAAAACATAAATAATAAAGCTATTCTGATATTTCCTTTTTTTTTTTTTTAAAGGGGGGGTCTTTGCCATGAAATTGAACTCATCTATGAGTAAAATACAGGAACATACAAGCTGCTGGTTTTGTGGCGGTCCAAAACAAACTGTGAAATCATCGTACGGATCCTTCGGATGAAACCATCCTAGAATGTGCAAATGTGTCACCCAGGCATGAGGGCCAGCTGATCCACAACTGGTCATGCTGGGCAAACTGGGAATTTCACACCGGGACTTTCATTTCGGCATACTCTTACTGTTCAGGGATAGCGAGCGTCCTATATAGGGTAAACTACACACCCACACACACACGCGCACACACTCACAAACAGTACAATATCTCCTCGCATCAAGAAGCACAATTTGGTCAGATGTTTCTGAATGGTCAACAAACTCACAACCAAGATGTTTTAAAGTAAATACAAAATAAAGGGTGGGGAAAAAAACACACGCAAACTCGACAGACCTCTTCCATAGCTGGGGTCTTGTTTTGTGAAGTCGGTTTCTGTAAGGACTCCCAGGCAAAGCCACACACAAGCAAACATACTTAGCGAAGTGCTTCAATGCTGAGGACAAAGACTGGCCTTAGACACTATAACAGGGCAGATGGGGCAGGAGCCAGCCATGCTGTGCAAGCATAGGATATGCATATCGAAGAGGTTGTGTGTGTGTGTGTGCGTGTGTGTGTGTGTGTGTCTGTGTGTGTGTGCGCAAGCATAGGATATGCATATCGAAGAGGTTGTGTGTGTGTGCGTGTGTGTGTGTGTGTGTGTGCGTGCAAGCATAGGATATGCATATCGAAGAGGTTACAAAGATTCCTGATAGTGACGCAGAAGCCACCTGGATATGGATGCTCCCTTCAGAAATAATCTTGGTTCATTCGCCTGGTTATATCAGTTTAACAGCGTGAAAAGAACAAATAACTATTGTGTCATTTCTACAACACATGCCTTGTTGAAGTAAACAATCGCGCATGTATAGACTCGAGGGTTCTGACGACAAGCACAATAACTCCGAAAGCAGAAGATTCTCAAGCGCACGTCAGAAACCTACAATTCCTTCTTGGTTAGATATCATACACCTTTACTGATCCGAACCTTCAAATAAAAATACATATTTGGTGAGGAAAATATGCCTGAAAGTCAGTTTGTGATGGGAAAATAAAAATAGTGTTTCCATGTCAGCTCTGTCTGAAGACATTTTCAATGACACTTCAGTTGTATACCGACATCACAAAAAGAGACAAAAGAGAATGTCAATGTTGTACAGCACTGTAAATAGTTTCCTTAATGGAAACGTAGTCATTACACAATCTAACTATGACAGCAAAACTACACAACCACTGACAAACGAACGTGTCGAGCTGACAGAATCGTACGCGCAGCTCAGTACCTTCAACAGAATAAGCCTGGGAGCGGCCTGACACCAAAAGGAAAGAAAAAGAAACAACAAGTGTGGTCGTTTAAAAAATGCATCGCTCTACCCCTTATAAAGCTCTAAAATAGTCATAAGAACTAATTCATAAAGTGCACTATAAATACTAATTTTCATCTTTACAACAATACAATTCTCAACTCAGAATTAAAAATCCAAATATAAGAAGATTATAAAATACACAAAAAGTAGCATTGGCATTTACACTACTCAAAAAAGCAGAAGTATATTTCTTTAGCTCAACAGATAAAAAAATAAACCGGCAGCCTGCAGCAACCCTTGATGTTGATGTCAACACAACAGTGCCTTTGCAGTTTGCATGGCCAGCGTTCTGTGGATAGAACTAAGTTTCAAATTATTATTCTTAAGTACCCCTATAAGTTCCTTAAAATAAAAGAAAGAGATCTTGACTAGCCTTAAAACCACTGTAACACACCTCTAAAAACTGAACTAATAGTGTATCTATGTTTTCTAATTGGTCTATTCTGAAGGCTTTCGTTTCCGAACCGTTCCATTCATAGGAACATTAAAAATCACTTTTGATTATTTACAACCTGCTGCATTCTAGTAATGTAAAAATAAACGTCTTTTGAAAGAGGACACAACGCTCCAGAAACCGCAACAGGGAGAGAGGAGCAGTTTGTGGTTGTTCTGTTGGTAGAAGTTGTCAGACCTGATGACAAAAATGTGATTTACAGATGTGATAGAATTCATCATTTGTTTTTAAATTTCATGAAATTGAACTGAAACTCTTCTAGAATGGCATCAGATAATCTCTCTGTGTGTAGGCACGTAAAAGATAACTAACAGAATTAGAAAGTCTTGACGTAGGTCTCCATGGTCCCTACTATGCAACAAGAGGACACAGCCCCCCCACAGGAGGAGTTCCAGTGAGGATCTCTTCCATGTGCCTATTCCCTCCGTCTAATGTGCGGCAGACATTTTGTGTCTATCGGCTTCTCACAGAATTTTAAAATACTCCAAGTCATTTTGTTTCCACGGTTTCATCTGGTGGAATGAGGAATAACGCTAACCAGCAGTTGGGATCAAATCTGGGTCATACTGGAGGGTCATAATGTACCAATGTTCTCTTTACCGTATATGTGTGTTTAAATGTTTAGAACATTCACTTAATCTACATTTCAAAAGAACCGTTAACCTAAGGAGTAAGACTATATCTAATACCTACAAAGATAGAAGGGTGGATCAAGCCCACTCAGAATACAAGAAAATATCTTCTCTTGAATAAAGGCAGATTTCGGGAGAGCATCGGTAAGGACGGAACACAGCGAGAACAAATAAAGTGACAGTTGAATGCCTCACAACTAAATCTTACACTTACATTACAATAATGACAACAGCAACATGTACAACACTCAAATAAAAAAAAAAAGAGAGACTACATTTACTGTATGTACGTTATGCCCCATATAAACCGCTACACAAGCACCATTCAATCTAAAAGACGATTATCAGTCATTTACATTGTACACAACAGTGGGATCATAAATAAATTACATAAAATATATTCACACGTTGTGTAGAATGGCTCGGTAACACCTTCCTTAAGGGATTCACGTTAAAAGCAAAACCACACCTTCGGAATCAATACACCAGGGCCCTAAGAGCACCTGAGCAACTGCAAATACGTACGCGCGTGTGTGTGTGTGTGTGTATCTGTGTGTGTGTATCTGTGTGTGTGTATCTGTGTGTGTGTGTGTGTGTGTGTGTCTGTGTGTGTGTGTGTGTGTGTGTGTGTGTGTACAGCAACGACAAACTCAAAGGCCATCCCACAACGCTGTGTCACACTAGCAAAGCTAGTGACATTTATCAACCGCCAGTCACACGCCTTCCGCGGGCCTTTAGGGTGATCGTGCATTGGCTCGTAAAGGTGTTAAGATCAGGCCTCACATGGAGCCCTCCACAGGAAAGTGCTACCAATGGCTCTCAATCGGACAGCACGGCGGGGCTCCCTATGTCACTTTGGGGGTCTCGGGCCGGTAGTCTTTCCTCTCGGAGGTGTTGCGTTTGACCTTGGCCCCCGCCGGCTGGGGCTCCTGGTTGAGCGAGGGGCTGGACTGGGACTTCTTGAGGGCCGCTTCCGCTTCCTTCCCGGCCAGGAGGTCCTTCACGCCGTCCTTCAGGAGCTTCCCGTACATCTCGTAACGTATCTCCTGTGATGGCGGACAGAGGAGGAGAACAATTAAAATGGCCGACTCCACTGCATCACACGGCCTTATTGTAGTCACATACACTACCGTTCAAAAGTTTGGGGTCACTTAGAAATGTCCTTATTTTTCAAAGAAAAGCACAGTTTTTTTCAAAGGAGATGACATTAAATGAATCAGAAATACACTCTATACATTGTTAATGTGGTAAATTACTATTCTAGGAGGAAATATCTGGTTTTTAATGAAATATCTACAGTACATCTTGTAGCAGTTCTCCTGTTATTGAGGAGAAGAGATACAGGAGGGACACAATGAAAACAGCAGGCTCTATCAATACAATACAATACAATTAGTTTCTTTGATCAAGAGGGAAGATGTACATGCACCCAATTAAAGCCAAAAGGCTAGTTTCCATTGGCAGTCCCCCTGCCAGAGTGAAAAAGGCTATACAACCTTAAAAAAAAAGAAGCCATTAACGTATATATATCAAACATAAATCAAAATCAGACAATAAATCAAAAACAAAATAAATCCCAACAGACAAGTTCTACTGCTTATCCACTAATGATCACATCGCGTAACATGGTCTTGTTTCCGAGGCCAATGCTGTGTGCCTTTGTTCCTACCAACCTGCGTTTCGCTCTCTAATGGCTCCGCTTTAACCTTGACTAAACCAGCATGCCTCGTGCCGCCTCCTCTGAAGAGGCCCTGTGTTTTAATTACTGGCTGTGTGAGAGGTAATTGCACTGAACAACAGATTTGCTTGGAAACCAACGCCCTCAAACTGCCATAACAGTGTTTTATACATGCCAATCTAAACCTGCGCATATTTAACTGGTTTAGCGACTGATTACCATCGCAAGTTGGGAGAACACCAAACTTGAGATTGAGGTCATGTAATACTGTGTGTAAAGGTAAAAGCCACTACTTGTACTATTTTATACTGTACACTGTGAATTTGCATAGACTACTTCATAGCGGTCATGATTTTCAAAGGTTGTTGTTGTTCCTATAAAGGGGTAAAGCACTAAGCTTAGAGTCGACATCACAAGGCTTTTCATCAAGGTTATCTCCAGAACATAAAACAAAGACAAAGGCTGTATTGATCCGGCAAGGGGAAAGGTCTAGAATAAAAATCCATGACTGTTGACATTAGTACCTGATGGCTCCACTAAAATGGATGCAACTAGTGTGGAAATTATGGATGAGCTTTGATTACAGAGGGCTGTGAATGCCTTTGATCTTTCTCTACAGGTGGGGAGAAGTGTGTGAAGAAGTGTGTGTGTCCTCATGTTTGATAGCGTATCAGCTCAGATGCTGTGTTCCCAGCAGCTCGGGGTGGCGGGCGGGGGGTCTGAGGGCTGACTGCAGTGTTCTGAGCCACATGACGGCTTTGGGCATCGATTGGGAGTCGAAAGCACTTGAGAGAGCCGTGTGATGTGAAATTAAGAAGGGGGGGAGACTGAGGAGTATCATTACACCACAGACATTCAACGCACAATGAGCGTGCAACACTTCAATTATACAATTGATGTTCTGGGGGCATATTAGAAAAAACTGTGTAAAACGAACAGTGCCTAATTACGAAACCATGCAGGGTGCCGCTTAAAGAAGCTGAACTTGTTTTAAAAGCACCATGTAGACATAGTTTCTTAAAGAACTTAAAGTGCGTTTCACACCAGGGTTTCACACCATTTTCTTACCATTTTACAAAGATGTTTTTCTTTTTTTGGTCTTTTTTCCCAGTCATTTTGGTATTTAGTTAAATCTATCGTGAAGTCTTCATTCAAAACCACTGAAGCAAACCCACTATAACCTCAGCCACCAACTCATGGCAGCACAGAGACAAAGCTCCATACAAACACCTTGGACGGGCCGATAACAGCTTTTCTTTTCACTAGGCCTGATGTCTTAACCTTTCCAATGTGATGTCCAGCACCACAGCATGTATATCAGCATGTATATCAG
The DNA here is from genome assembly GCF_963457725.1 of Sprattus sprattus. Lineage (NCBI taxonomy): Eukaryota > Metazoa > Chordata > Actinopteri > Clupeiformes > Clupeidae > Sprattus > Sprattus sprattus. Next base: position 3,536,375 of record NC_137926.1, on the reverse strand, counting down.
CGTGTATATCAGCGTGTATATCAGCGTGTATATCAGCGTGTATATCAGCGTGTATATCAGCGTGTATATCTTGAGAACAGATCATGATACGACTAGAAAATGGAAATCTGATGACTCAGTGTGAACCAAAGGGGTGAACTGCATCCATTAATATTTTCTCTGGTCAGTCAAGCCGACCGTCATGCTCACCTCAAACTCCAGGTAGTGCTCTTTCAATCGGTATTCATCTATCTCCTTGGCTTTGACCTTCTTGTCTGGGGGATAGGACCTGTGCTCAGCCAGCTCTGTGGAGATGTGTTTCAACTTTGCCTCGTGGGATTTTAACTGCTCCTCCTACAACACAATAAAGTGAAATAGATTCTAAGCCCTTCAAACAACCTCAGGAATACAGTCTTCTACAAGAGCTAGAGGAGAACAGCAACCAGTATGTTTGGAAAAAAAATGTGATCTAACATCACAGTTGCCAATGGCAATGGAACCTACAGTACCAGTCACAAGTTTGGCCACAGTTTTTTATTTACTTTTATTATCTTTCTACATTGCAGATTAATACTTTTAAACTACGAAAGAACACATGTGGAATGATGTACTAAACAAAACAAAGTGTTATCTACCATGCAGAAAATAATAAAAGTAAAGAAAAAAACTTCTCAAAAAATTAGAAGATGTGTCCAAACTTTTGACTGGTACTGTACATTGAACCATTTTCTTTCAAGAACACCAGGGTGGTAATCAAGATCATCCATCATCAAGTTAGAGTTTATATCTCAGAAATGCTCAGTGCTCAAGGTCAAGGTAGGTCACCTGTGACATCCTGGTGGTGGTCGCAGGAAGCAGCGGGCGGCTGAACTTCTTCTGAGAGCCAATGGCTGCTGGGAAGGAGGGTGCGGAGAACATGGCTGCCACGGAGTTGACTGTTTTGATCCAGGACTCCATCTCCTCTGGGCTCCTGGATAAACACACACACACACACACACACACACACACACACACACCACTTTAAACTGGTCTCAAAGACTCAACTGTGCAACAACTGAGGAAAATACACAAGATTTTAAAAACAAAACACGTGTAGTCCTCTCATGCTTCTAACTGCATTAACAATTCATCTTAGTGTTTCCAGAGCTTCAGTGCTACCTCAAGGGGTCAAACACATATTAATATTGCCAGAGCTTCAGTGCTAACTCAAGGGGTCAAACACATATTAATATTGCCAGAGCTTCAGTGCTACCTCAAGGGGTCAAACACATATTAATATTGCCAGAGCTTCAGTGCTAACTCAAGGGGTCAAACACATATTAATATTACCAGAGCGTCAGTGCTACCTCAAGGGGTCAAACACATATTAATATTAATTTGCCAGAGCTTCAGTGCTAACTCAAGGGGTCAAACACATATTAATATTACCAGAGCGTCAGTGCTACCTCAAGGGGTCAAACACATATTAATATTAATTTGCCAGAGCTTCAGTGCTAACTCAAGACGTCAAAACCATATTAATATTACCAGAGCTTCGGTGCTACCTCAAGGGGTCAAACACATATTAATATTGCCAGAGCTTCAGCGCTAACTCAAGACGTCAAAACCATATTAATATTACCAGAGCTTCGGTGCTACCTCAAGGCGTCAAACACATATTAATATTACCAGAGCGTCAGTGCTAACTCAAGGGATCAAACACATATTAATATTGCCAGAGCTTCAGTGCTAACTCAAGGGGTCAAACACATATTAATATTGCCAACCTCAGAGCAGCTTTAGCCTTTTTGTCTGCACACAATAAAACAAAGTCCCTAAGGAGCAAGTGCCTGACTGCTGTCCCTTTGTGATGTATACACTTATACACTCATAGACTTATAGACCCGGGACAGAAATCCGATCTCTCCAGACTTCTGATAAGCACCTCCATAAGGCTTTCCTGGAATTCCTGATGAAATAAAAGACGGCTATGGTCTTGGGGCCAGACTAATGGCGGAGCTAAACGTGTTCTCACTGTGCTTGAATCCAAGCATGAAATTAGATTTCAGTTCCAAGGGGAGCCATTCCTATTCATCCCTGTGTCCACGGTTCAGACAGGGAGGGCTGGTGGAGGTCTGTGTGTGTGAGTGTGTGTGCATGTGTTTGTGTGTGTGTGTGTGTGTGTGTGTGTATGGGTGTGTGTATGTGTATGGGTGTGTGTGCATGTGTTTGTGTGTGTGGTCGGGGGGCGCGCTTGTTTTTGCAGCAAGTTATGCATTTTGCCAGATTGCCAGTGCCAGAAAGGGCGGCGCCACTCACTGCACCTGTGTGTGTGTGTGTGTGTGTGTGTGACTCACTGCGCCTGAAAGAGGAAGACCCTCCAGTCGGCCGTCTTGAGCTTCAGCACGTTGGGCTTCTTCTCGTAGTCCTCCGCCCTGATGGCCAACGCGTGGTGCACGCTGATGGCGTTCTTCAGGTCGTCCTCAGACAACGCCTTCTCAGGCTTGTACTCATCCTGCAGAGAGAGAAGCACATTAAGAGACACATTACGCACGTTACTCATAGCTACAGGTCAATAAAACACATTGTTAAAAATAACAGATAGCAATGAATCTCCAAAGACTTGTCAGCCTATTCTAATTTGTCGTTTGTGAGCTCTCACAAGTTCGCTTATCAAATGAATCATCTAACTATTTAATTAGTTTACCGAACAGAAAAATTGTGGCAATACAACGATTGGAAAATAAATTCTAACAAAGATCCACCAATACCAGACGGGGCCACTCCCCATCTCCATGCCATACAACTCAAACACAGCCCACTCCACACCCATGCCTCCGCAGTTACCCCATCTCATGACAAAGGTGTACCTTGGAGTCATTTTCAATCAAGAACCAACTGCCTCTGATTCAGATTCTGCCTGGCAACAACCACCGGCTCTGACCCTCCTCGTTATCCGTGCACCAGGCAATTGAATCCCCCGCCCCCAAACCGACAATTAAATTCAATTTAGCTTTAGACCTCTTCCAACTCTTAATTAAAACAAACTAATTAACCAAATGAGCTCTCATCTGCTGGAGAGCGCTGAGAGCATCGTGACTGGTGTCGGGGGAGGTCAGTGTGAAAGGAGACGGGTTAATACGTGTGTGTGTGTGTGTGTGTGTGGGTGTGTGTGTGTGTGTGTCTGTGTGTGTGTGTCTGTGTGTGTGTGTGTCTGTGTGTGTCTGTGTCTGTGTGTGTGTGTGTGTGTGTGTGTCTGTGTCTGTGTGTGTGTGTGTCTGTGTGTGTGTGTGTGTGTGTCTGTGTGTGTGTGTGTGTGTGTGTGTGTGTGTGTGTGTGTGTCTGTGTGTCTGTGTGTCTGTGTGTGTGTCTGTGTGTGTGTGTGTGTGTGTGTGTGTGTGTGTGTGTGTGTGTGTCTGTGTGTGTCTGTGTCTGTGTGTGTGTGTGTGTGTGTGTGTCTGTGTGTCTGTGTGTGTGTGTGTGTCTGTGTGTGTGTGTGTGTCTGTGTGTGTGTCTGTGTGTCTGTGTGTGTGTGTGTGTGTGTGTGTGTGTGTGTGTGTGTGTGTGTGTTAATACGCGCTCCACTCCGCCTCTGCCCGCCGCCAACCTGACAGATGTGTGGGGAATGGTAAACAGGACCGACTGGGTCTGCTCATGACCAGAGTAAATCTGCCAGTCGCAATGTCACGTCCATAATTCATCATTTCCTCTCCTTGGGGACTCCGCGCCAACGTCAGAGCTGCTTCTCTGAGCGTGTGTGTAGACCTCCAGGACGCAGACCCTCTCACCAGCTTCGGGAGGGTGGGAATGATTATCTAACAGCTTATATTTAATCAATACGCTCACATCATGATAGCTGACGCTAATCTGAGGAGTCGTATACCGCATACCAACCATGCCGTTTCATGACAGGGTTCAGTTGGTTTGACGACCAGGCAGAGAACTTTTCACTCACTTCCACTTCCTTTTAAAGTCCGCCATAAACCCAACAGCTGCCAAGAGTGGCCAAGAGAGAAGGGACGAAGAAGAATGTCACGACGGAGCTCATAACTGGCAGAGACAGCCTGGCAATGAAAGCATCCAGTGAAGGAGGACTTAAGAGGACCTGTTCATCTCCAAATCGGTCACGAGGTTTGTGTTAAAATAGAACGAGAAACAACCCCCCGCTTCCCAGGACCACTCTAACGACAGGCGACACGCAGAGTTTAATTAAGCCTGATTGCTTCTTCAGAGTTAATGGACCAGTGATGTTGGGCATTAGTGCCATGGAAACCTGGAACAGGCAACGAGACATCAGTGCAAACACAGCACTAAACGTGCCATATCTCCAAGCCATTTCCAATCAGGGAGAGAGCCACTGTAAGAGAGAGCCACTGTAACATGGCTTCATAGCGCTGCTCCGGTCAAAATGGAGGACAAAGGAACAAGTCTAAGTTGGGACACTCAGGGGGAGCATTTCATATGTCTTGTTTACTTGTTTGGGTGCAGCTTTTATGGAGCGTTAAGATGACTGCAGAGTGATTCCAGAGAGATGAAGAGGATGCAGTGTCCGACTGCTGCGCGGCAGCAGGACTTGTGTGTGTGGGAGGATTTGTAAGTATGGAAGCAAGTCTGAACTGGAGGGTTGTTTATGCACCGCTACAAATGTTACCCATTCATTTTCTTGCCAACAGCACTTGGTAAATAACCTGATGAAGATCTTTACAAGATGCTGCCTCATGCCCATTTATGTCCACAGAGGACGCACGCCTTCATGTACACAGCAAATGGATAGATAGATAGAAAGAGATAGATAGATAGAAAGAGAGAGAGAGAGAGAGAGAGAGAGAGAGAGAGAGAGAGAGAGAGATAGAAAGATAGATCCCGAGGGAAATCTTACCATGATAGACAAACACAACATTAACGCCACCCTTATGAACACTCATTTTGGTCACATGCAGAAAAACATCATCATGTAATCAAATGTCTCACTGTAATCAATTAATTAAAAAAAGAGTCGAGGTGCATTGTGTTACCTTGGTGTATGAAATGCGGCGTACAAATAAAGTTTGATTTCATTTGATTTGAAGACTGCACATACACGTTCGCTTTTGAGCCCAAAACTCATCAGCAGGTACTCTGCTGTAGCATGACCGTTTCCTCAGCGGTTAATCCAAAATAGATTTTAAACGTGAAAAGTGAAACAAATACAAATGACTATTCATGTAATAAATAACTATAACTGTTTCTATATGCATGACTTGGTCCTTCATTCATCTCCTCCATTTTAAGGCAATATTGTAAATGTGCGAAGCTTTGGCGTAAGAACAGTTCTACAAGGAAGACCTTAATGCATTCATTTATTGTTTCTGACCAATCGGCCTTTTGCATCTTTAAATAGGCACAAGCTATGTCTCATCATTCCCACGGCCGTATCTTTCATTCCAGAGATGAATACAGATGAGATGAGGCCATAGCACCAAACTGTAAAAGCTATACTGGCATTCCCCTCGAGGCTGTACATCTCACTGGGACCCTCGGAGCGGAGCTCTACTTAGACGTTGTTATTGTGCGCACAGGCATCGCGATGCTGCACACGTACCGCCAAGGCGATAGGCGATCAATGTATCAAAACATTTGCCAGGGAAGATGTAAAGACACTAGTGGCAACACTGATGCACTAAAGCAGAAATGCTGTCAATGTTGCTCGTGTTTAAATCTCTCCGTGGTTGATTGGACTTTAGTCATCACACAAGACGGCCCTCAAGGTCGCGCATGTGTCATTTAAAATTGTTTAGATATTGATGACTGCGAAAGCAGCATAAAAAAAATCGACCGCTTTCGACATCACAACCTGAACTATTATTGTACTACGTTCTACCACTATAGCCAGTATTAAAGGCCAAGCTAAAGTACAAAATCAACCCCTAATAAATGAATACATTCAAGACAAAAAGGTAAAAAACTAAGCAGTTCAAAAGGAGAATTTCCATGCATGAATATAAGTCTTACCTTCTGCAGGTACAGGATCATTCCTTTGAGAACAGCATAAAACGTTTTCCAACCACGTTTCCCCCTAGGAGCTGGAAACATAGAAAAGAACACTTAAACCACCTTTCCCATTAAGATGGAGCTCAAAATGTTCCAGATCACATTCAGGCAGCACTCAATCACTGGAGGCTCAACAAGGAAACCCCATGGGTTTAAGTTCAAAGGAGGGTAGTGTGTGTGAACCCCATGGTTTTAGTTCAAAGGAGGATAGTGTGTGTGAACCCCATGGTTTTAGTTCAAAGGAGGGTAGTGTGTGTATTGTACCACTTGTCACATCTTTGATTCTGAATCACAGGAATCTTTTCCACTTTCATCGCTCCTCAGCGCTCCACAAAGTCCTTTTTTACGTCCGATAGACACGCTTGACAAGTCTCTCCTCACCGAGACACGACAGGTGAGAAGTTCAACCTGTTACTTACAGCCGTGCCAACACAGAGGTGACTGAGCATCATACTAATCCCACTGTCTTCAATCGCCTCGCTCACACACACACACACACACACACATGCAGGCATGCACCAACGTATGCACACACACACACACACACACACACACACACACACACACACACACACACACAATCTGCGTTCTAAAAAGCAGACGTCTTGGCTCTCATTTGTCCCGGCTATAGAATCACTAGGAAACTGGCCTGCATACTGTCCGAGCGTCATGTGATTACGGAGCTCAGCCGCAAGCGCTGCGTGCCAGCTCGGATTTAGACCCTGCCACAGACACCATGAATAGTTTCACCACAAAGGTTATGGAAAGTATTAACGGAATGGTCTGAGCGCCTCAGCGATGGGAGACTTCTGCCTGAGAGAACATTGTGGCTCAGACCGCATGAGATATCGCAGAGACACAGAAACACCATAATGATAATACAGAAACACCATAACGATAACATCTATTTGCCTGCTAATTATCCTAGCTAAACCTGCTATGAGAATCTGAATTACAAATTAAACATAATAATTCCTTTATCTTACCACCCTAATATGCGTCACAATGGCATTTTTCACGTTGCGACATTTTACTGAGCGTTGTAATGTGGGTATAATTAGCTATACATCATGATCTTTTGTGCCTTGCGTACAAGAACAACTTTTTACAGCTTTCACTGCTTGTGACCTTTTCATTTAATGCCAGTGATTCATTTTTCGTCCGCCAGAAAGCTGACAAGGCGTCTTGTGGGGAATTCATTCCTTTATGTACCAAAATGCCATGGCTGCCTTGCTCTGTCCGCCGTAATCTGTTGGTTCTCTCGTATTCGGTGTTTCAGTTTCAATTTGTTTATTTGATGAAGAGGGACAGTGTACATTAATAAACATTAAAATGTAAATGCACCCAATTATAGCCAAAAGGCTAGTTTCCATTGGCAGTCCCCCTGCCAGAGTGAAAATGGCTAAACAACTTAAAAAAGGCGTTAACATATATACCTAACATTACATTGACAATAAATAAATAAAAACATTAAAATAAAATAAAATAAAATAAAATAAAATCCCAATATATAAGTTATACTGCTTACCCACTACTGACCACATTTTTGGTTATTTATTAACCATGTTTTAAGATTTATTTTAAAGCTGTTGAATGAGGTTGATTCTTTAATGTTCTGTGGGAGATGGTTCCATTCCTGGGTGTTAGCGTGGCGCTAATGACTCAGCGGGTTTTTAACTGAGGGGACTCCTAAAAGTCATTAGCACACGGAGATAAATGGAGGTGAATAACGAGGCACGGCGATGCCAAGGCCCATTCATTCAAGCCAGCCATTAGCTAGAGAGCAAACCCTCCGGAGCTCTCTCACGGTCCAAGTTCGCGCAGTGGAAATTTCAGAGCATAATCCTCTCGACTGAGGAGACTAAATAACTGCCTGACCGAGGGCCAAAGTTCCTCCACTTCTCAAACACGGCAAATTATGTTCAACGTCTTCAACAAAAACACTTGTGAGGAAAAAAAGGGCTGACCTGTATCGAAGACTTCTACAGTGTCATGTTTTTATATGTGTTCTAAGCATGTTGCTGGCCACTTTCTCTACATGACAAAGGCTGTTTGATAACTTCCTGTAATAGGCATCTTATTTTTGGGAATGGCAATCTTCTATTCAATTGCTGACAAAGTATTCAATCACCATTTGCATGATAAATGTCATTTTCATTTCATCAAAAAAATGTATTTGCCTCTGTCTTTGGCCATCACATTATATACTAGAGGTATATTAGTGATATTTGCTCACGTCTGGTTTCCCATCCAAAATAAATGTATCAAAACTTTTGTACAATCTCCCTCTGGATTAATAAAGTATCCATCTATGTATCTATGTATCTATCTATCAATCTCCTCTTTCTGAAAGACTGTTTCATTATTGTGTTTAGTGCAGGCTGAATATTTCTTTTCTTTCATAACATTGAAATTCTTTTTTCCTCATTTTGCAGATGCTTGAATTTAAATAGCATGATTTCAGATGTGGGTTTCCAAAGCCATTTGGAATATATATATATATATTAATAAATACATATAACAGCTCAGTTACCCAGGTACCAGCTATCTACAGCCATTATGGAAAGGGAAAAGAAAAATCCTAAGAGCTGTCAGGTTGAGTGAAGCACCTCAGATAAGTGTTTCAAAGAGACGTGAAATGTCATCCTTCATTTGCTGGTAATGCAGCAAAATGGATGCCTCACCGGCAGCCTCTCTGAAGCTCTGACATTTCCTCAGTCGGCGCGTCTGAGCCACTGGTCTTTGATGTTCTTCAGACACTCTCTTAGACCTGTGTGTGTGTGTGTGTGTGTGTGTGTGTGTGTGTGTGTGTGTGTGTGTGTGTGAGCCGCTGGTCTCTGATGGTCTTCAGACACTCTCCTAGACCAAATGTACTAAGTGACAGCAGGCCGAGTAGGGCTGGGAATTGCAGAGTAACTCATGACTCCGATACGCACGCCGATACCATAATGATGGTATCACGATACAGCAATTCTGCGATACTCAATACATTGCAAGACAACCGTCTACGACATCTGTGTAACTGAAGAGGAAATGCCTCGGGTTCGAATACCGCCGATGTTATTTCTCCAGTCCACTCCCCACCTCTTCTCCCTCTCATTTCCTGTCCCACTCTTCACTAACCTATCCAATAAAAGCATAAAAAAGCCCAAAACAAATCTTTAAAAAACAAAAAAAAAAGTGTATTTTTTTTGCCGTTTTCATTTACGCCATTGTGGGTTTCAATGGATTTGACACACGAGATTAAACCAAGTCAACCTAGGACGTGAAGGTGGAGGACAGTGGCTCGAGGTAAAAACACAAGGGTTAGGTGAATACATTCATTTTTAACTGTCACATATTTGGTGCCACAAGAGCGTGTCGCAAGCAGAACTATTGTGATACATCACCGTATTGATCTTTCGTCCCACACCTTACACCAAGAGTCTGCATGTGGATGAATCTGTGGTGTGCTGCACCTGAATATAGATCTTTAATTTAACAGCTGGGAAAAAGGACACGCTGTTCTTTTCCCCCGGCCCAGAACTGAATGTTCACCGAATGACTTAGTTTCTTCAAAAGCATCTTGTGTGTCGCAAGCACCATAAATCAAAGAGGGATTAATCGAAATGATAAGCTCTCTTTGATCGATCGATTATTTAGTGTACAGAAAACTTTTGACAAACCAACCAGGGTATTTTTGTCAGGTAGAGGATAAAGTATCGGGGTAAAGTTTAGTTTGTTTTTTTTTACTTTGATGGAACATTACACCTGTGGAAAACAACAGCCTGGTAGAAAAAAGCTGTCAATTGAGCCTCATATAGATCTCTACATTGTATTATTATTATTAAAACTACTGTTTTTATTTTTGTTGTTTGTTTGATTCCTATCTTATTTCTGTTGTATGTCTGATTCCTATTCACTTCATAAATCTTGCTGCTATGACACCTGAATTTCCCTAACGGGATTAATAAAAGTTTATCTTATCTTATTAGCCTACAACGTTTCATCCTGCAAATAATAATGTAATAGTGTGGAAGTGATGTGTATAAAATGACAGTGAGCTCTTACTAACAGATCAAACACAGGCACTTACTTTTCTTCCCATCCATGTCCGCGTGGATTTTTCGGGCCAAGAAGCCCGTTTTGTAGACGGCGGCATTGGGATCGTGTGCGATGTCCAGGAACGGGTTGCTGCCGCTGCCGATTTTGCTGATGCCTTTGGAGTGGGCACTGTCCGTCTTGCTGTCCGCGAGCTCCGACAAGGACTTCTTCAACTCGTCGCCGTCGCTACAGACAAACACACACACCAAGGAGTCAGAGTCTCATATACTTTTCTATACACTCATCTAATTTCATTGTTTATTTCAGTGTATCTTATTTATTGTTTGTTATTCCATCATTACAATTGTACTAATATTGTTGCTGTCAAATAAACAGTTCTGAGTCTCTGGGTCAGACAGACGAGACGAAACACAGCAATAGAGGACGGCATTCTACAACAGTGAAAGCCTGTGCCTGGGATTTCCAACTCCGAATACGACTAGGGCTGAATGAAAATGATGGCGTCCCCTAAGACGTGTCTAGATGTGTGTTTAGGTACGTAACTGAATGTGGGGTGCGGCATGGGAGAGTTTCGGAACCGAAAAGGGAAGGATTCTAATCCTCTCAAGGACCTGAATGCAAGTCAAAAGGTTTTGATTTGATTTGTTTATTTGATGAAGAGGGACAGTGTGCATTAATAAACATAAACATGTAAATGCACCCAATTGTAGCCAAAAGGCTAGTTTTCATTGGCAGTCCCCCTGCCAGAGTGAAACTGGCTAAAGATAGGGAAGAATTACAGCATAACATTGGGGAGGCGAGGAAAGAAAAGACAACACCCAGACTATGCTCCTAGAGGAGTACAGTGTGGGAACACAGATTTAACAGGTTAAATAGATTTTCCATAGGTCAGGCCTTATCAAATCGGTATCAGTCTAAAGCAGGATGTTTGTCATTTGGGGGGTGGGGTGGGGAGGGGCCTTACAAGAGGTCAGGCATGAACACATCAGTGCATGACTATGCCCAGTCTAGCCGTTTCAAATGGCTGCAGTCACTTACTATATTCCTTTGTGTAGTTTATCATACTCATTTATTGAGGCTTTGAGATCTTTAATTTAAGACCTATAATACCTCTTTTTTCTGTTGATAAAGCGCTTAATTACCATGAAACGTTGAAAGTCTAATATCAATAAAAGCTGCAATGCATGACCGTCTGAATTGAAAACACCTCTGCAAGCTGTTAAGTAGAAGGAAACGAATACAAAATAGGATATGCTTGTGATTGCTGATTAATTCTACATTCTGCACACTCACACAAGAATGATGAAAAAATGATTGGTGTTCTTTTTTTTAACTTGCATTATCTAGGTCGGGAGGGTTTAGAAATGGATTTGAAGAAATGATGAAATATTAATTTTGTTTTCAGGCATGGGGCCTCTGTGATGTACGATCTTAAACGAACAGTGGCGTTAGATCGTAAGGCGTCACTACAGTGTAACCACCTCCGATGTACGATCTTTAACAAACAGTGGCGTTAGATCGTAAGGCCTCTGTGATGTACGGTCTTTAACGAACAGTGGCGTAAGATCGTAAGGCCTCTGTGATTTACGGTCTTAAACGAACTGTGGCGTTAGATGCTAAGGTGTCACTGCCGTGCCGTGTAACCACCTTTTTGCTCCAAGATAACAACGTATTTGAATTTAATAATCAATTCAAGTGATCAAATCAACTGAAATGTACAACAAATATATGTACTCAATAATACTAAATCATAATAACACATGAATGGTTTGTAAACGAATGAAATGTAAAGAGTGAATATCACTCTACTAGGATGCCATCTCCATCTGTTGCCTAACCTCTGCAGCTCAATGGCTAGGAGGTTACATGTCTTCCATGGCCTTCTCTATGGTTGGACGATCAGCTAAATTGTATTTTAATAAATTGTAAAATGTAATTATACACCTTCAGTTCAGCTTCTTCCAGGTCTGTTATGGTCACAGGAATAGTTTACTCGGGCATACTCTATATCAGACCAGACAACTGTGAAGGGGAGAATCACTGCTCATCTCTAGAGAATGAGCATCACAAGAGTGGGTCTGCTCTGCTTACTGCTCATCTCTTCAGAATGTGAAAGTGAAGTGAAAGTCCTCTCTATGTAGACACACACACTCTGAAATCATCCTCTGCATTTAACCCATCCAGGGAAGTGACACACACACACAGTGAAGTGAGGTTACACACTAACCCGGAGCAGTGAGCTGCCTTTGGCGGCGCCAGGGGAGCAGTGATCGGGGTTAGGTGACTTGCTCAAGGGCACTTCAGCCGTGGATGTGGGCATGGGAGAGCAGTGGTCCACCACTTCCCCCGCCCACATTTTTCCTACTAGTCAGGGATCGAACCGGCCACCCTACGGTTTTCGACCTGAAACCCTTACCAGTAGGCCAAGGCTGCCCTGTGCGAGCATCACAAGCCGAACCCTAACCCAAGAGAGGGTCTCTTTAGAATGAGCATCACAAGCCGACCCCTGACCCAAGAGAGGGTGTGCTCCCCTCGAGAGCAGGTCCATCACGCCTGAGTGAATGGGACAGTTTTATCCTGAACATTTGGTGACCATACATAATAAAGAAAGTATCTGTCAAGTTGGCTTCTTGCGGAAGCCTTCAGTGCACAGGGGTGTGTACGCATCCTCACTGAAAGAGCAGTTATCACACACACACTCAACTCACATCAGACAAACAAACACACACACACACACACACACACACACACACACACACACACACACACACAGGCTGTGTACACATCCTCACCGAAAGAGCAGTTATCACTCACACACACTCACACGGGGCCTCCTGTCCTGCAGCATCAAGATCCAATACAGGAACCTCCACGCACACACACACACACACACACACAACACATACACCCAACCACTCACATCAGAGACACACACACACACACACCCTCACACACACACACAGACAAACACACACACACACACACACAGACAGGCAGTCAACCACACATAAACAATCACACACACTGCACCACATGCACAACTTAGACAGTCACTGTGGTAGCATGCGACGCTAACTTTTGAGCGATGATCGAGACTGACTAATGCACTTCCAAGTGTCAGGTGAATTTGCAGACGACTGCCGAGATTAAACATTTATTGAATGAGACTGTTGGGACTTTCGCTACTTTTGCCCAGTCCAAACGCCAGACACAGACACAGAGTGAGTTAGCGGACGCTCAAGAGGAGATGCGGTATCTCTGTAACTCCAGAGACGGCCATCGCTAAAAGTCTCTAAAGGCACAACCAAGCCTGTGGAGAGAATGAACACAGAATGACAACACCCTCCCCCCATTACGGAATAAAATTCAGTAACATCGCTATCAGATTTGATGGAGTTGCGATATGCTCATATAGCATGTCTCGGTCACAACTCATTCATGCATACACTGCACCAGAGAACAGATTGCAGCGCGAAAAAAATTGGACGTGGTTCACTAATGACTTCTGTAATCAAACAGCGAATGGCAAAGCAAGGTAATAAACTACAGTAATTGGATGGGCCATGCACCTGTTTTCTGTCCTCTTGTTCAAGCTGTCACTACTCCAAGGGGAGGGGGAGTGTGTGTGTGTGGGGGTGTGTGTACGCATAGCTGAACAGCTCTAAAAGCTTTCAGGAACGGTGACAGCGAACACCTTCCACCACAGGGAAATGACAGCATGGTGTGAGAGAGATACCACACACACACACACACACACACACACACACACACACACACACACACACACACACACACACACACACACACACACACACACACACACACACACACACACACACACACACACACAGGTGCCCTTGCAGTACAATAATGGATCTCATCTTGCATATACCTGGGAGAAGTGCCCTGCTAAAAGATAGGTATAATATAGGACCTGTACCGAATGAAGACATCAATCTGTGAGAAAAGTGGTGAAAGTCTTTGCCATTTCCCGAAGCAAACAGGCCACAGACAAATCAGATTACACCAAATATATTTGTCCAGAAACTAATCAGATTACACCTTCAACCCCACTTCCGAGCTGAACTAAACAGGAACAAATGGACGCCACTTTGGCACTTGCATGACAAGACCATGTAGCCTGCCCGGGGGAGGGGGCATAGACCATGTAACCTGCCCGGGGGAGGGGGCATAGACCATGTAGACTGCCCGAGGGAGGGGGCA
>NC_137926.1:3487119-3519619 GCF_963457725.1 Sprattus sprattus | reverse complement strand
TAAGAAAATGGTCTTTTTTGGTGGTAAATGTGTTTCCGAATAAGCAGTGAGCGCCTCGTCTTGAGACAGAACTTTAAATCAATCTAGTGGCTGGCTTATCACCTTCACCAAGGTAACGGCATGACTGCGCATTAAAAAAATATGCTTTTATAATTAATAGCCAACCTGTGTCAGCTGTAATTGATTTTAATTTATCACTCTGTGACCAATCCATGCAAAACTTCCATTCAAAGCCCACGGAAAGCTACGGCTCTTGTCGGCTTGTAAATCACACAAAGCCAGCAGTTTGGCACTGCACTGCACTGCACTGCACTGTACTGCTTGCCACGCGTAACGTTATATGCAAAGACATGATGGAAGACATGGCGAAGGATCTGAAGGGACAGGCCATCAATCTGTCTTCATTTCGTGCTCAATTCAAGGCTTGGCCCACACACACTGAACCACCTGTTTACCAGAGACAAGAAATTCAATTTCCTCTCCAGAAAGAACACAGACTACCTGTTTTTCTTTCACAACGATAGATACACACTTAAATTCATAAATACAGCCATATATCCATCCATCCATACATACATATACACATAGATATACATACACACACACACACACAATAGATAGACAGCTTATATATTAAACATCACATAAAGTGATACAATTCTACAGGTATAAAACTGTAAATACTGATCACAACTAGCTGGTGTGCATGCTAGTGAGAGTTGTGCATCATTATGTATCCCTTCTAGTGCATTAGATGATGAGTGTGCCTTGCACAGCAGCTCTGCAGATAAGATAGTGGCACTGGAGGAGCCCACTGAGTGCCTGTCGCTCTGATCAGATCTAATCCCATCTTATCTGACCAGACCACTGTACATCTCCCTCCATGGAAGAGCTGCAGAATGGGAGATAAAGCCTTCTAGCAAGGAAGAAGGAATATGATGAAGGGTATGGCAGTGAGACAGGTCAAACTCTAAAGGTGGGGAATATGATGGAGGATATGGCAGTGAGACAGGTCAAACTCTAAAGGCGGTGGGGAATATGATGGAGGTTATGGCAGTGAGACAGGTCAAACTCTAAAGGTGGGGAATATGATGGAGGATATGGCAGTGAGACAGGTCAAACTCTTAAGGCGGTGGGGAATATGATGAAGGGTATGGCAGTGAGACAGGTCAAACTCTAAAGGTGGGGAATATGATGGAGGATATGGCAGTGAGACAGGTCAAACTCTTAAGGCGGTGGGGAATATGATGAAGGGTATGGCAGTGAGACAGGTCAAACTCTAAAGGTGGGGAATATGATGGAGGATATGGCAGTGAGACAGGTCAAACTCTAAAGGTGGGGAATATGATGGAGGATATGGCAGTGAGACAGGTCAAACTCTAAAGGTGGGGAATATGATGGAGGATATGGCAGTGAGACGACTTTAAAGGTGGAGAATATGATGGTGCAGTGGGAAGGTCAAACTCTAAATGTGGGAAACAGCTCTAGCAACATGAAACAAAAACCAAGTGCTCTATTCCAAGTAGATTTAATAATATATATAAGAGTACATCATATATAATAGATCGCTAATGATCACCACAACACCTCATATGGCACATCACCTGGGCATTTAGCACTGCACCATTAGGGCGTATTTAAAACATTCTTCATCACAGCTGAAGCTCATATCCATGTAAGGTCTCCATTTCCAATAAGCAACACCTCCCACATTTGGTTCATGGGGGAGGGACATGCTTCAATGAAAAAAAGAGAGAGAATAATCTGTCTGTAAGCATGTAAGCACGGCGCTCTGTCTTGTGTGCTGGCGAGGCGGCTGATTGTGAGTGGGCAGAGGATCGCTCTTCTGCCCTGTGAGTCACAGCTTCTCCAGTGATCCGACTGCCAGCCTCTCCGCCACTCTCTCAGGTCCTTCAAGGCTCCCCCACCCTCGCCCCCACCCTCGCCCCCGTCCCACGCGGAGAGCACCTGGGCTCCATCAGAGCACCTGGGCTCAGACCCAGACATAATACCCCTTGCCCACGGCCACCCACGACAACACAACAACACTCTGCCACACATAATACCCCTTGCCCACGGCCACACAACAACACTCTGCCACCCATAATACCCCTTGCCCACGGCCACACAACAACACTCTGCCACCCATAATACCCCTTGCCCACGGCCACACAACAACACTCTGCCACACATAATACCCCTTGCCCACGGCCACACAACAACACTCTGCCACCCATAATACCCCTTGCCCATAGCCAGCCAACAACACTCTGCCACTGTTTCTGTCAGCTGTAATGTTGTGGAGGAGCAGCCGCCTGACCAGATGAATTGTTTTTAAGTGAGAAAGCCTGGAGATGTACTATAACCACTCCTTGGACTGCAGTCTCTCTTTTGCACCCTCTGCTGGTCAATACTAGAACAAGAAAACAAGTGACAACTTGTAAAGGATAGACTCACCAGGTTTCATAACTTGTTGCGTGTATTTGTGTCCATTAGCAAGTTATTGTTTTAGTTCAACACTAATTGAGTGAGGACTAATAAATGTATGAAATGTGCCACGTGTTTGGTCTGTGTTCATGATGTTCAGGACTGGCCTGCCACGTGTGTGAAATTCACACATGACAGAAATATAAAGCAGTAGTCTATACATCACTCTACGTCTCCATCCTAGATATATGTAAAAGCTTATTGACACACACACACACACACACACACACACACACACACACACACACACCCACACAACACTGTAGCGCTCGATCTAAAGCACACCACAGGTCTCCGTTCTCAAATAAACAGGAGTGAGGTTGGAATTCACGGCTAATGTGTCTGTACACCCACATGAACACAAACAAACCCCCCCCCCACCCCACACCACCCCCTCACCACCCCGTCCCCCATCACAAACATTTCTATCCATCCACGTTGGAGGGGGGCAAAAAGGAGAAGGCGGAAAAGAGGAACTAGGGAAAGGGAGGGGGGAAGAGTGGAGAAGGAGAGAGGGATACAATGAGAAAGAAAGAGAAGGAGAAAGCGAGGGAAAGAAAAAAGAGAGAGAGAGAGCGAGCGAGAGAGAGAGCAGGAGGGCCAGACACATTAGCAGACCATTAATGGCCAAAATCAGAGGACGAGGACAAGCTACTCCAGCACCACAGCGGCCAGCGAAGTTGGCAACAATCACATCGGTGCAAACCGCCAACGATCAATCAGGGAGGGGAGCGAGGCGAGCTGGAGCGAGCCGTAGGGAGAGGGAAGGAGAGGGAGGGAGAGGGAGGGAGCGGATCGGAGGGAGCGGATCGGAGTGAGGCGTAAATTGACAGGCGAGGGCAAGGTGACTGTTATCAAGGTCTGCACGGAAAACAATGGACTGATACTCATGGAGGGCTAACCACCCACTCATCGCCCCGGCAACCAGGTGGCAAAGGAGGGAAAATAACAGGGGTAAAAAAAAAGACAGAGAGAAACACGTATCAATCACTTTCAAAAACCTGCAAACCCCGTCCACCTTTCCTTCTTCTGTCCACCGGTTCTACAGACAATAACATTCACAGACTACACAGACAGACCAGACGACTACGAGTCAACCAGCCCTACACACACACACACACACACACACACACACACACACACACACACACACACACACACACACACACACACACACACACACACACACACACACACACACACACACACACACACACACACACACACACCACACACACACACACACACACACACACACACACACACACACACACACACGTTTGGAACACACAGCTTTTCTACACACAATAACATTCACAGACGACACGGACAAACCAGACGACTACGAGTCAAGCAGCCCTATTATGTCTCGAAGCCGCCCGGTGCTGCAGACGCTTGGCCATCGCACAGACCCACAGTCTTGGCGCCCGGACAACAATGTCAGTTTCAAACAAGTGGTTTCCACACAGGCGAGAGGCATCTCTCTGAGCATGACTAGAATAAAGAGCCGCGGAGGAATCCAAACACTCCACTCCTTAACCGTACCAACCCCTCACCAGCCCAGGGGGACTGCAGAACACACACACACACACACACACACACACACACACACACACGTTTGGAACACACAGCTTTTCAACACTAAACAAATGCCCTTCACTCCAAAAACCTCTACACTGTCAGAGCAGGAGGGTTCAAGCACTGCACCCATTTCCAAAAACAAACACAGACGAAAACACACGAGAGGCACATGCATAGGAGGTCCTCTTAATTTTCCTTTTTTTTTGGGGGGGGGGGGGGGGGGGGGGTGTTACCTTGTCCTTTTTGTACTGTCCGGAGGGGAACTCGGTGGAATTGGAAGCTTTCAGGGACTTGGAGCGGTGCTGTAGCTGCTGCCGTCGGACGGACTCCTCCCGGCCGTACTTGCACGAGCCCCCGGGACGCCGGAGCTTGCTGGTCCCCTGCACACTGTTTACCCCGATCATCTCCGAGACGACGAGCGACTGACACACGGAACGATTGAAACAACAAGTCGAAACGAGCCAAACTAAAACTTACGACGAGCGACGACCGTGGAACGAGGGCTTGGAGTGCAGGGAGGCAGAGGAGAGCAAGGCAACGTCCCAACAAAAAAAAACCTGCACCTGTCACTGTCCCGTTAAGCCCCAGTGGTGGCGGGGGGGGGGGAGAAGATTTAGGAAGGAGGGGGGGAGGTGGGTAAAACGTCCGATCGCTTGGAGGAATAGAGCTCTGCCGTGAACCGAGAGAAGACACCGGAAGAAGGGAGGGAGAGAGAAAGAGCGAGAAAGCGGGAGACTGTATGTATGAGAGAGAGAGAGAGAGAGAGAGAGAGAGAGAGAGAATGAGAGTGAGAGGGATGCAGAAGATCGGCGACTATGCGTCCGCTACGGAGTTTTCACAGCGTCAGGAGGGAAGCCTGCTTCAGCATTGCTCCAGCACTGTTTGGATTCAGGGACGATAGTTCCTCTGGAACGTCAGTGACTAGGAGGGAGGGAGGGAGAGAGAGAGGAGGAGGAGGAGGAGGGAGGCAGAGAGAGAGGGAGAGAGAGAGAGAGGAGGAGGAGGAGGAGGAGGGAGGCAGAGAGAGAGGGAGAGAGAGGGAGGGAGGAACAGAGCATGAGAGAGAGAGAGAGATATAGGAAGGGATAGTGATTGGAGAGAGCGTGAAAGAGAGAGAGAGGGGGGAGGAGACAGACAGAGGGAGAGAGAAAGAGAGTGATAGGGAGAGAAAAAGAGAGAGGGAGAGGAAGAGGAGGAGGAGGAGGAAGAAGTGAATAGCCCACCCTCCCGTTGTGTAAAGACCCGATGGAGAGCATCAATTCATTTATATTCCAAATAGCAACAGCATTGCTGCTCTGCTGCTGCTGGGCAGCTGGCTTGTGTGGTGAGATCGAATGCATGAAAAAGACAGAGTGTGAAGAGTGTGAGAAGGGGGGGGGGGGGGGGCAATGTGTCAGTCATCACAGGAGTAACACACTGGAGCTGAATAACCACAGGCTAGAGGCTAGAGGCTAGACTGGAGCTGGTCCTCCTGGCCCTGAGGCTGCAAACCATCAGGGGTTTAGTGGACCTGGGGCGAGTCTCTGTCAGCATGGCATGGGCACGGAGGGGCACTGAGGGGCAGAGCAGGCAGGCATCTTGGGCTCGCCACGCAGACGCGCTACGCCACAGAGTGAACGCACCAGGCATCTTGGGCTCGCCATGTAGACGCACGGCACTACGCCACCGAGAGAACACACCAGGCATCTTGGGCTCGCCACGCAGACGCACTACGCCACGGAGTTAACGCACCCGCTTCACCTAACAAACATCTCTGAGTCTCAACAACTGGCTGCAAATGATGACATGACTACTTCCCATTTGACTATAATAAGTCACCGATTGTTATTGCCACCGATTGTTGCTAAACATTAGGGTTTAAAGTAAGGCTGTATGCAAGCAGTCAAGACCATTTGCATAGGATTATGCAACTGACTGACTGCATATTTAAATGCAATATGCTGACCGACTATGTCACTACATCAATATTCTGTGCATATATGGTGAAATCTCACTGCAAGACCATATTTATGAGGGAAAAAAGGAAAATGCAAAAAGAAGTCGGCTTTCAATCCCCCTGCAAAGCGCCACACAGATTAGTAAACCACTGCAAACAAATGACCTGATCATGAATGAGTTCATCATGTCGTCACACACTGCAGGAACATCCATCAAGAACTTGCCCCATCTGACCTCAGATCAGACCTCAGACACACACACACACACACACACACACACACACACCAGTGTGTCACCAAGAACTGGCCCCATCTGACCTCAGATCAGACCTCAGACATTAACGCTGCATTGGACTACTAAACCCAATGACTCCTGGTCATATAATAGAAACACAATGATTCAAAATTTGGATTCGATTTAGAAGAGAAATTACTTAGCAAGATCCCTTAGACGACCCCTTCCAAAACTCAATCAACATGATCAATAATTCAGGGCTGTCATTCAAAGATTGGGCCAGAGATTGACTGCCGGGTGATAACACGAAATGGTTATTTGATAAGAGGGGCTGGGCTCAATCATTCAGATATTATTCCACGACACTAACCAACACATTACCAGGCAACACATGACGACTCACACATGAAACTCCAGAAATACCATTAGGGCCAACACAGATCGTGGCCAAAGCATGAGGGGTTCAGATTTTCTTTCTCTCTCTCTCTCTCTTTCTGTCGTTCTCTCTCTTTCTCTTTCTGTCGTTCTCTCTCTCTCTCTCTTTCTTTCTTTCTTTCTCTCTCATTCTCTCTCTTTCTCTTTCTGTCGTTCTCTCTCTCTCTCTCTCTTTCTTTCTTTCTTTCTTTCTCTCTCATTCTCTCTCTTTCTCTTTCTGTCGTTCTCTCTCTCTCTCTCTCTCTCTCTTTCTTTCTTTCTTTCTTTCTCTCTCATTCTCTCTCTCTCTCTCGCTCTCTCTCTTTCTGTCGTTCTCTCTCTCTTTCTTTCTTTCTCTCTCATTCTCTCTCTTTCTCTTTCTGTCGTTCTCTCTTTCTTTCTTTCTTTCTTTCTTTCTTTCTCTCTCTCTCTCTCTCTCTCTTTCATTCTCTCTTTCTCTCTCTCAGTGAAAAGGGTGTATTGGCGTGTCATGCAATAACACAGTTCTGAGACCAATCTAATCGAATTAAATCCGACATTGCCATCTAAAACCCACACAGCAAGCAGAGTTGTCACTGTGCACATTCACACAGGCTCTTCATCAGGTGTTGTCACTGTGCACATTCACACAGGCTCTTCATCAGGTGTTGTCACTGTGCACATTCACACAGGCTCTTCATCAGGTGTTGTCACTGTGCACATTCACACAGGCTCTTCATCAGGTGTTGTCACTGTGCACATTCACACAGGCTCTGCAGCAGCGATGGGACACAGTGCTGTGAGCACTATCAAATAAAGAAAGGGTGGTGGGGATTTATGTTCAGCACGCTCACAAAAATAGAGAGCTCCTAAATGGATGGCGCTGGTCGCGCTTTATGGCTGTCGCCGACATGCCTGGCATTTGTGCCCAAGTGACTTCAGAGTTCAGCATGCCAGCCGAGCGTTATGGAGAGGCAGCAGGCACGTGGGCACACAGCGGCGGGCACAACGGGGATCCAGGAGAGACGCTCGCTCACAACACCCTTTATGGGTACTGCCAATGCACGGCGGCTAGGCTACATTTACATGTGCATTAATGCATTAGCGGTTTAGCAGATACTGCAATCTAAAGCCACTCACGTTGTGTTTGCATCTGTAATTGTGTTTCCCTGACATCTGGACCTGTGGCCATGGCAGCCCAGTGTGTAACAATGGGTGACTGGTTGCATGGTTTCATGGGAGAGAGGGGGAGAAAGTCTTTAACTGGGAGCTGGTAATCCATATCAGGCATAGATTGACATTTACATTTATAAAGCTGTTATTCAGTCACTGCCACTGACAGCCTGGTGAATCTTATATAGTGAACAGCTCTCTAGTGATTGAGGTCATGACCTTTGCTTGTCGTATGCACAATTACTCCCACCAGCAAAAATAACAGCACTTGCATCCACTCCCCCCCGCAGATGAGCTGTGCTACTGGTCTGACAGGGTTCCCCGAGCAGATGATCTGTTCTACTGGCCTGACTGGGTTCCCAAAGGGTTGGGGTCTGAGGTAAATAGGTCCCAACCCCAGGCCCTGCTGAGAAGGCAGTGCAGATGAGTATGAGGTGCAGCTGGTGCACAGAGATTTACACAACCACCTCGCGTTGGGGGTGGCAGTGGATTGGGTGGGGGTGTTGTTGTCAGGTAGGTAGGTTTAAAGGCATAGCGGGCGGTGGCATCCAGGCGATATGCCCTCATGTGATCATCATTGAGGACGATGCCTCGTCTCGCCCATCTGTTCACCCCACTGTAAGCAGGGGAGAGTATGCTCCAGAGCCATCTCTACTGGCAGCGCCCACCTGGCAGTGCCCACCTGGCCACGCCTCGTGCTCACGCACCACACCAGGATGGCACAGGAGGGTTTTATTCAATGGCAATCAGTCAGATCTCAGATTATTGTTCCGGGGAAATGATTACCGTGCTTGGTCTAATGTAGCGGGAGTAAATCAGAAAAATACTAAGCAAACTTGCTTTACAATAGAAAAAGGGAAACAAGTCCAGACAATACTTCTCATAAACTATATTATTACATTATGTTACATAAATCATATTTTTTCATTAATATGTTTTTATGCCATATTGACATTGTCAGCAGTTGAAACGCTAGACAAAGGACAGCTAGGAGCGGGTATAATCATGAAGGACAGCTAGGAGCGGGTATAATCATGAAGGACAGCTAGGAGCGGGTATAATCACAAAGGACAGCTAGGAGCGGGTATAATCACAAAGGACAGCTAGGAGCGGGTATAATCACAAAGGACAGCTAGGAGCGGGTATAATCATGAAGGACAGCTAGGAGCGGGTATAATCACGAAGGACAGCTAGGAGCGGGTATAATCACGAAGGACAGCTAGGAGCGGGTATAATCATGAAGGACAGCTAGGAGCGGGTATAATCACAGAGGACAGCTAGGAGCGGGTATAATCATGAAGCTTTTCACAGTCAGAGGTTTTTCCAAATAGCTCTTCCACACCGATCGAGCAATTTGCCCTCCATGCTCTGTGTACAAACATATTCTGAAGGCACCACCAGCCAATCACACGGGCCGATGTCAAACCGTAACCCTGCATTGCTGTGTACAAACATATGCTGAAGGCAACTGAAGACACATCATCTTGTCATCCACAATCAGCCAATCACATTAGCCGATGTCGATGCTTTGCCAAAACAGCACAAGCCCTGCTCTGAACACAAAGCGGATTTTACCTCAGCCAAGTTGCAGGGGGCTCTAGTCTTGTCCAGCAGAACGACAACAAAATAACAATAGTAAATAAATAAATGTAACTATGATAATAACTAAATGCGATGCGCTAAGTGGGCTGAGAACAAAGGAAAACAACCAAAAAGCTGGTGAATCTTGTTTGGGGATTCAGAGCCACGGGGGCCCAGATGGACGCTGCCGTCGGACACGGCATCCACTCCCTTGCTCCAGTGACTCAAACCGGGCCAGATGCCTAAGTGACCACAACCCTCTCCTCCATATGCACACACTGTGTTGCGTAATGCTCCATCTCAGCATATTAAAACACGCACACGCAAGCAGATCCACCATACAAACACACACACACACACACACACATACATACATACACCACACACACACCACACACACACAGATACACATTGAACTCCTTCAGTCTAAAGACCCAACCCCATTGGCAGGTGGGTTAACTGGGAGGAATTGGTGACTGGCATTCCCCCTGGAGGAGAGATGCTTCAGCTTTGAGCGCAGGCGATCAATATGCCAAAGCTGAAGCAGATCCACCATACAAACAAACACACACACACACACACACACCACAAACACAGAGATGCACATTCCCCCCAGTGGAGTGGATGCATCAGCTATGAGCGCAGGCGATCAATATGCCAAAGCTTCCATGAAGTTCTCAGCAGCTCTGTCCATACTGCTGACCCTAAAGACGTACAATGAACAACAACATCCAAAATCTTGATGTTTTAGGAAATGTCCTGTTTCTTTGTCATGGGAATGCGCTGCTAACTACTTTTCAAAAGGTGCATTCAGATGTTTCGGACGTTACGGTGGGCCACTAGCAGACCACAGAGAGAACGCTGAGCACACAGGAAGACTGGAAGCACGTTCCGTGGATGACATCTGCTTCTCTGCATTTGGCTCGGAGCCCGGTGCATGGGATGAGAGGACCCCCCCCCCCCCCACCCCCCTCTCTTCTTCTTCTTCTTCTTCTTCTTCTTCTTCTTCTTCTTCTTCTTCTTCTTTTGTTCTCTCCTTCCATGCCTCTCTCAGGATTCTGATGCCCACCATCGAACACGTGGGTGGGCTGTTTTGTTGCATGGCGATGCGATCTGGAGAAGTACGCTGCATATCAGGCTGGGCTGGGCTAGGTCCTCGCTGCACGCTTAAGAGACAATTGCAGCCCGACGATGGACACACCAGCCTGACTTTAGACTCTGGAGGGTTTGTGACTTTAGACTCTGGAGGGTTTGTAAATGTTGACCCCAGGTCGGAAAAGGTGAAAAAAAAAAAAAAACACAATAAATAGCTAAATGTCCATTTATATCATATATATAGCATAGTAGTGTTTTAATTTGTCCGTGTCATCTTACGGGAGAATACAAACCTGCAGCACAAAGAGATGTGAATTATTCATGACTGTCGCCATGGGTATTCCTCTAAAACAGATGTTGATGGACCACGGAGCGAAAATATTTCAACACCTCTGCCTTTGGATCTCCTTTATTTCCCCATCAAGGGTTTCCTCTGATATTGCTCTGGGCTTACAAGGAAGTAAGGTCCGCTGAAAAGAGCTCTTTTTGTGTGTTATGCTATGTTATCCATTACCAGGGGAAGAGTATGGCAGTGTCATTGCTGAGCTATAATAAACCCAGATCAGTGCCGTATGCAACCTTCAACCTTTAACCCAGAGATGTGGAAATGAGCGTGTAGGATGAGACATTAGCTCGCCACCCATCTACTCTGAGCGAGGCATACGGCAGGTTGAGCAAATAACCAAAGGGGTCAGTCAGCAACGCAGCCCGCCCTCACTCTCCCTCCCTCTCTCTCTCACTCGCCCTCTCTCTTTCTCTCACTCTCCCTCCCTCCCTCTCTCTCTCACTCGCCCTCCCTCTCTCTCTCACTCGCCCTCTCTCCCTCTCTCACTCTCCCTCCCTCTCTCTCTCGCTCGCTCTCCAATGGATCTCCATTTCCCTGCCTCAGTCTCTCTCTTCCTCCATCCCGCTCACGATTCGAGCTGCTTAAAATATCGCTGCAGCGATTACATGGTGTGAGCCACTGGTATGAGCAACAGATGCAATTATCTTTGGTCCAACACATGCATGTAGGTGTGATTATATACACACTCACACACACACACACACACACACACACACACACACACCAACTCGTGTATGTGAACAAGCAGAGCTGCTAGCCAGCATACAAAGCTGATGGGCTCTCCGCCATTGGAACGTATCCAGAAATGAATGCAGTTCCACCAATGTCACATCTGAAGTAGTGTGACTTACGAGAGATGTAAGCTATAAAGCACTGACTGCCCCCCTCCCGCTCTCTCCGAAAACCTGCTGGGTCCGGGACGCCTGCATGACACACAGGGCTACATTCTGATAATGGTGTAGTTGAACCTAGTAGCCCGTGAGTGTGAGCGTGTGTATGTTTGTGTGTGTGTGTGTGTGTCTGTCCTGGACGCCTGCATGACACACATACTATGAGGAAGGATTTTCTCCCTGCACTAAATATATGGGTAAATCAATCACAGTATGACAGGCACTTTAACACAGCCTGCCGACTGCTGAAGACAAAGAATGTTCCGGGTCCAAGGACCATCAGGTGACAGTGACTGAATAATAATAATGATAATAATAATGATAATAATGATAATAATAATAATAATAATAATAATAATAATAATAATGATAATAATAATAATAACAACAATAATAATCATAACCTGATAATAATAATAATAATAATAATAATAATAATAATAAAAATTATAACAATAATAATAATAACCTGATAATAATCATACATTCCATTTGTATGGAACTTTTCATTCAGGGAGTGCAGCCTAAAGTGCTTTACATATCAATATTCCCTACTACACTCCCACCCGGATTCACCTCCGGCCTTCCATCGTCGCACTAGAACATCCAGGAATGTAAGAACGGCAATAAGAAATGTCAAGCATTCAACGTGATTCATATATATATTCATAGCTTTTAACGTGATTCAAATGTATTCATAGTTTTATTTCACTGTATTCGTATTTCTTCCTTTTTAATATCTGGGCAGAATTGTTCAGCCTGACAAAAAAAAGGATGACTTCTTCTGCAAGGTTGTTGAGAAGTAAAGAGGATTGAGAAAAACCAGGAAGTGTAAAAGGAGAAGCATTCACGAAGAAACCGAATGGAGGAACCAGGAGCTACAATTAAAAGTGACAGGTAAGGACCTGAGAAATGGAAGCTTGCCCAGCTGGCATCGGCTCTCCACAGGTACCCCTTGGCGGCTCGGGGAATTAAACGGTGGTAGACTAGAACGGAGTGTTCCTCCGATTCATCAAGCTAACTACAACATCAATATTTTAGTGCTACGCTAACCATCCCTTCCCGCCGCACGGAAGGGCCGACGCGAGGACTGCCAGTCCCACAGCTCTGCTCTCAAGAGTCCTGGCCATGAGAGCTCCGCGCGCTTATTAGGACTACGATGAAAAGAAAGAAATCTGACATATATCAAGATCGACAAGACAGAACGGTCGTTTGTTTAAAACACGATACCGGAATAAAACATAACGTTCACTAACGGAACGATCAATCCACACAATTCACAGCCATGGCCTTGATGCCAAAACTACATGCAGTAACACTGCAGCCATATGGAAACTGTGGAGGATGATTTAAAGTCTGGTCTTGTGTCTGCCCGTTTCAGTCTGAAGATGGACGCCGCTTGAGCTGCTACTTGACCTATTTGCACTTCATCTTATGGATGTCACTCTCTGATGGTCGTTTATGACACGTCTGCGCAACACTGGTGACACACTGGTGTGTGTGTGTGTGTGTGTGTGTGTGTGTGTATGTGTGTCACTTCTGCGCAACACTGGTGACAGGACACAGGGGCCGGTCACTGATCAAATGATGTGACAGATCCAATGCTGACATGTGTGGATCACGCTCACGTGCAGGAGCGTCATGAGTCAGAATGGACTCAAGACGGAACGAAAATGGTGAAATAAAGTCTTGAGACTAATAGCGTGAATTATAATAATTCCAAGACAGAAAAGTATGCAATTAATGCACCATAGCCAAATAACTGTGCGTCGCCCTTTCACATAATGGATGTCTTATTATAGACCAGACCATTAGTACCAGTGGGAGCCTTCCTTCATGACTGAGGCTAATATGATAATTTTGTGCAGTAATGTTTTCAGGAAATGGCCATGAACTCGTTTGTACATTATGGGTTGAGTTGGAGGAAAGATAAACGGAAGAAAACAACAAACCAAACCAAATGAGTGCCATTTCTCCCCAGATGCCGGCCACAAACCAAATAATTGTTCCCCAAAGGGCCGCCTTGACGACTGAAAACAGCTGTTAGATGTGGCCGATCAAAATAGAAACGTCAGCGCGGCTTCTCGGGAGATTAGTGTCTGATTACACTGTTGCTTCATGCGAGGCATTCTTGTTTGGGAAAGGTCAACGCTCGCATTGTTCTCCAAGACAAACACTGAGGCCGAACACAACCCCCCCCCACACACACACACACACACACACACACACACAAACACTGAGGCCGACCCCCCCTCCACACACAAACCAGAGGGAGAGAGGATGGGGGGAGGGGCGATGGAGGGATATATACACACACCACAACACAACAGTCACAGGTGGACTTCTGTCTTTAGACATGAATCAAATGTAATTGTAATGACCTATGCCCCAGAGCATCGACCCTGGGGAGGTTCTGCCAGGCCTCTGCAGCATCATGGGAACATTCTCAAGAACCGCACAGCAATGTCACGTTGAGAGTTTACAATGCCAGTGGAACTTGAGTTGACCCGCGCACGACTGGTCGTACTAATGATGGACGGTTGATTGTAACTTTGTTTAACAATTTCGCATCTGTGCAGTAACGACCAATTGCCCAGGACGTACCAACACCGGAAAATCCATTCGTCAACGTGTGTATAGTAAACGTTAATGAAATCCGAGCACTGATACCCTCTTCCCGCAGTTTCCCTCACAGCAAACAACATGAAGGACCCAGTGGACTATTAAACCCACTGCGTGTCCGGCCGTGTTTCAGAGGGTCCAATCGGCCATTTAATCACCTGCTGGTACACTGGAGATGGCAGCGGCCACGGCAGGCCCTGCGAGGGGTATAATTCAGGGGAGAGTGAGCCCGTGAAACATGGCCCTTTAAATGGATGTCTGCTGTCTCTGAGTGCCATCAATGGAGGCAGGTGGGGTTATAGATCACCTGACCCCGGTGATGAAGAGGCGGGGGAGGGGTGGAGCAGGGGGTGGAGGTTGATAGGACATCAGTAAAGGGCAGAATGCATCCGACCACCAATCAAACACAGAGCTGACAACAAGAGAAGCTTCCCTTCACATGACAGGTGGGAGGTCTTATGATGGCTTACAGCAAGCAACAGCATAACTGGGGTAATAGGCCACCACAAGCATGACCATTACTACATTTTTAAGAAATCTAAATCAAGGCATTTGGTCTTCTTTACAATCAAAGAACCATAAAGAACTGTTTTCTGAAGAACTGTGTCCAAAGTGTCTCCAACCATGTGTTTGAACATAAAGAACTGTGTTTAGTAGAGATTTACAAAGAACTGTGTTCTCTGTGTCATTTCAAACCATGTGTTTGAAAGAAATGTCCTGGACAAATTTTACTGTAAATGCACACTGCCAAACACAACAACCGTTTACAGCCAAAGGTTAAGTTTGCATGGTTAATGAGCTGGCGTTTCTGTTGGCTATTGTCCTAATTAGCCCCGAGGGTCACTGAAGGCTCGACGGTCACTGAAGGTCTTTATAGCTGTACACAGGTCTGGTCCACGATCTTCCCGTCCACAAAAGCTAAACAGGGAGACCCAAGACTAATCAACATCATTCCAATTTTACACTGCAAAAATACACAAAGATACACAGCTAATTTCCATTAAGTAAACTTTTAACTCTCTACTGGTTAATCACACATTTACAACATCAAAATAAAAACTACTGGTTCATCTGTGTTCAGCAACTTTGACACGTCTACAGAGAATAAATAAATAAATAAATAATAATAATAACAGTCAGGGGGCATGAGGGTCTGGCTCCACAGGAGAGGAAGTCACTGGACCGCGTCAAGACACTGGATCTGAGAAACACTGGCATGGGCCCTGTGTGTGTGTGTGTGTGTGTGTGTGTGTGTGTGTGTGTGTGTGTGTGTGTTTGTGTGTGTGTGTGTGTGTGTGTGTATACGTGTTTAATAATGCAGGAGACAGGCTGCATATTTTCCATATATAGCCTGCCTTGGGTTGGCTATCAGCTGGACAATGGAGCTCCAAAAACATTGAGTGATCGGCTCGATGGACACTTGGTGACAGAGGACTATGCCATACCAGTCTGCCAGTCATCGTTGCCTTCTTTTGAACGGAAGGTGTGTGTGTGTGTGTGTGTGTGTGTGTGTGTGTGTGTGTGTGGTGTCTCGTAAGGTCAGCATTGCAATATTTCACTGAGACAGAAGCAATGCCCCAAAAATACAGCAGTACTAAACAGGCGACACAGGGGCCATCCTGACATGAATTTCTCTTTGGCTTTTATGTTGGTGTCTTTGGCAGACCCTGAGCTGTTCCATGGCTCGCTACAGAGACAGGACTTAAAAGACTTGACTAGAAGCACATCTAAACACATTTAGAGACAGGACTTAAAAGTCTTGACTAGAAGCCCATCTGAACACATTTTTAAAATACATCTGAGACTCAGAATGCAAAACACATTACAAAGGGAGTCCAGCAAAGCACACTAGGTTTGAAATCATTTATCATGAAAGGCACAATTGGATAAACAATTTCTTCTGATTCCCTCCAGGAAATCTACTGACTAATGAACACCACGGTACAAGCGACACTATAACCTTAACCGCATCAATGCCACAGAATGATCCACCGTTGAGAGAGAATCCCTCTGATAACTATGGTCAAATGCACACCAGTTACACTTACACTGTGTATAGTTACGTCACAAATACTTTACTGGACTGGTCTACCTGGACTTCAACATTCTTACACTAACAGATCCCTGATAGAGTATCTATGTCTGTTCACTGTTTTTATGACAGTGTAAACAACAGTGAGAGATCCAAGGCGTAGCATTTTTATTTATAGAGCACTGGCCCTGGGAGCGAGATGCCAAACTCCCTGGAGTTGAGAACAGCCTCTACAACCTACAGCCTCTAAAACCAACAGCCTCTAAAACCAACAGCCTCTAAAACCAACAGCCTCTAAAACCAACAGCCTCTAAGACCAACAGCCTCTAAAACCAACAGCCTCTAAAACCAACAGCTTCTAAGACCAACAGCCTCTAAAACCAACAGCCTCTAAGACCAACAGCCTCTAAAACCAACAGCCTCTAAAACCAACAGCCTCTAAAACCAACAGCCTCTAAAACCAACAGCCTCTACAACCAAAGGCAGGCACACATTCGAGGAGGCCTGAACTACAACAATTCAATTTAACGTCTTACTGTCTTTGAACCACAGAAGAGCAGGGTCAGATGCATAAAGCATTTTCTACTAAACAGTACTATTGGCTAAAGCTGATCTACGTTTTTTGCATTTAAATAAAGGACAGAAAAAAACACTCACTCAAACTTTATCACAGAAAAGCATTTGATCTGTTATTCATTGCCATACTATAGTTGCCAATGACATGAGGTGCCACACTGGTCTGAAATCACTCAAATCCTTTCCTAACTTGCACTTCCTCTCCTTTCCTCTTCCTTTTTCTACCTCTCCTTCCCCTTCCTCTAATGCTATCTCCTCTAACTAGGACTTAACTCGCACTTACAGTAGCTACAATCATGCACTTTCTTTATCTCTTATTTAAATAGTATTTATCGTTACACTCTAGTGCTCGTAGCTTTATTGATCTCTCCTTAGTATGTCTCTTTGGATAAATGCATCTGCTAAATTACTAAACGTAAATATGCATTTGACAGCACTGAATGAATCTCGTCACAGCAAACAGGCCACTTCTTGGAAGACGGTAACGGGATCTTTCTAAAAACACACATGTTCAAAAACAGATCTTCAACGTGCACAGGGGATAAACAGCACCTATCTAGTGACTGTGTCTAAACACTACGCCAATTAAGATCCGTGACCAACGCATACAGCCACAGAGCCAACCACTCTTATCTAATTAACGCACCATTGTGTGCAACGGTAAAAAATTCAGGGGCGCAGCTTTACTGGCGTCTCTTGTCACCTTTGAGTGGTATTGCAGCCAGGCAAGATAAAGAGAAAATTAGAGA
The DNA here is from genome assembly GCF_963457725.1 of Sprattus sprattus. NCBI lineage: Eukaryota > Metazoa > Chordata > Actinopteri > Clupeiformes > Clupeidae > Sprattus > Sprattus sprattus. The sequence goes on along the minus strand of NC_137926.1, from coordinate 3,501,922 downwards.
GTGGTGTAACTTTAGTAGATGAATTGTGGCCAGGCCCCCCAGTAATGAAGTGACTGTAAAAGATCATTATAAATAAACAATGAATCGATTAAAAGCTCTCCGTCACAGGGCACTAATGGTACTTTACAGTTACTCAGCCAACCTAAGGATTACCGCAACACCTTTCCAAAGATACATTCATCTGGAATCATCCATACATTAAATTGGTTAAAGCCGAACTTAAGGCAGAACTGTCAACAGCATAAGAAAGAAAAAATGGTGGATCATATGGAAAGAACATACTCGGAGTCGATATTTTTGGATTAGGTAAGGAGAGGAATGCTGACATGCTAGCTGATGGAGATGATATCAGATGAAACTGCCGTGGAGGAAGAGTCACGCTGGAAGCATAAACAAGCTCTTTTTCCCTCTCTCTTTTTCCTCTCTCTCTCTCTCTCTCTTTTTCCTCTCTCTCTCTCTCTCTCTCTCTCTCTCTCTCTCTCTCTCTCTCTCTCTCTCTCTCTCTCTCTCTCTCTCTCTCTCTCTCTCTCTCTCTCTCTCTCTCTCTCTCTCTCTCTCTCTCTCTCTCTCTCTCTCTCTCTCTCTCTCTCTCTCTCTCTCTCCCCCTCTTTCTCTTTCTCTCTCCCTCTCCTCTCTCTCTCTTCCTCTCTCTCTCCCTCCCTCCCTCCATCCATCTCCCCCTCTCTCCCCCCTCCCTCTCTCCTAAGGTGAGCACCTCCAGCATGCCTGCATATTACACTACTCGAGGGGAGACGGAAATAAAAAACCATCGCCTGAGAATGCAAATACTCCCTCCGCCTTTCACTCAGAGATGGGGGGGGGGCATGTACAAGAGGGACGTGTTATTAGACACCTTGCCCTGTTGACCAAAACAGACACGATGGGGTTAGGAGAACATTCTGATATTCAGCCGTCGTTGCATGGAAACGACCTGGCAACACAGGGAGCCGTCAATCATGTCTCTGCGCGTCCAAGGCACATGTGCACATTTAAATGCACGTATGAAAACACACAGGCTATCTGCACTGCTGCTTGGCTGCGTTCCGACGCTCTTAGGAGCGATGTGCCGACAACAGGCCTTCAATGCAAGCACATTTGTCACCAATTTACGCAAGTTCCCCCCCGGCGTCAACCATGGAGCACTTCAAAAGGACAAAGTCATCCGTCAAAATATTCTGAAGACGGCTGGCCTGACTCCACGGGAAAATGGGCGGCAGGCGATCAAGGTCTAGCTAAGCCGAGCTGGTTGGAAGAGCTAATTCATATCGATGAATTCACTTCAGCCCCAGAAGTCTGGGCTAGATTCAGGCAATTTTGTGGTTCTGACATGCTGTGATATTTTTGAAAAATGTAAGCTTAACTTAAACAGTGGTTACAATCATGCGTAAGTAGCATGTATGTCATATTTGTATTTTTCTCTCCAAATAATGAAATAACCATGCTGTGAATAATTTAGTTTTAGTTTTGCCGGAATATGTGCAAGAACATATTACTGTTTTGGTCCCTTGAAGTGCTTCTCTACGGCCTTGGGTATGCTAAGCATCAGCTTAATCATCAGCTCTTAACCAAGTCATATCAGTATCGAAGGACATCAATGAGAGGACTAATGGCCTTGAGCCATGCATCTGCAGAGCGGCACTGTTTAAACGCCTTTTCACTAGGTCTTTTGGAAAAGACAAGACAGAAATCTCCACACTATTTGTAATATTCACCAACACATCTTGTCTCATTCTGACAGAGTGCATCTAAAAATGACCCACATATAATCTTTCTAATTTTGTCGCAAAGACATTGCTTTGTCTCTAATTTATCCATTTCCAAAATAGTACACTGTACAACAACCTATAAATATATAGTACACTGTACAACAACCTATAAATATGTTGTAGGCTAAAGTTTTCAGTGTATTTTTTTGGTGACTCTTGTTTTGTCAGAGCAAAAGCTTCTGTTTTCCTTGGTCTGATCACTTCATGCCATAGCCCTATAAAAAAATATATATACATTTATACATAAAAATACTCATGACTGGCCATGTAACACTACCTATAGCACACAGAAATGCAAGGTGGGTTCCTTGTCTCTAAATATATGTGGAGTATTTGGCAACTACTCGCCATAACACCTCTCGCAAATATGTTACTCTAAAAATGTCAGCCTATACCAGCCTCGGTCAAACTTCTCTGTCCTTAGGCTTAGTCATGTCAGACGCCAGGGTTACTGCTGCTACGGCAACACTGCAGCGCACTCGAGGGGGTTCACCTGAGCCAGGCAGTGCCTTCAGAAAGCTCAAAGTCTCCTGCAGAGATGAGGGGGTTCACCTGAGATGACGGGGTTCACCTGAGCCAGGCAGTGCCTTCAGAGAGCTCAATGTCTCCTACAGAGATGAGGGGGTTCACCTGAGATAAGGGGGTTCACCTGAGCCAGGCAGTGCCTACAGAGAGCTCAAAGTCTCCTGCAGAGATGAGCTGAACCATCTACCTACAGGAAATGTATTTTTTGCTCACATTCCTAAATTTCAAATTTCAAAACACTTAACCTTGAATCAAAACAAGCCGAAAATAGCCAACCGGATCTCTGGTCATCTATAAACAACTTAACCTTACACTCCCTACACTCAATTCTCCAACAACAAATGTTACATGACTCATTCCGTTCTCGTCTGAAAAGCACAGAAGGCCGGAAGGGCAATCTCGTACCCCCAGGGACCGCTGGTGATTGGGTAATGAAAAGCCTGCATAAAATGCCACTCTCATCCAAACTGGCACCTGGGTGAAGATGTGGAGGCACAGCGAGGCCGTTCTCCTCGTCAGAGGGCGTTTGCGAGCCCATCACTTGGCCATGTTGCGTGCCAGACAATGTGCCAACACGGGCCGTGGTCCATGCAAAAGACGATTTTTTTTTTTTTGCTGTGTGTGCAAGGTGTGTTGTTTCATCTTATTAAAGTGGAGGTGTAGAGAAGGAGTAGGCGGGAGGAAAGGAGAAGGAGGAGGAGGAGGTGGAGGTGTGGGGCGGATGATTTCATTATTTATGTCCGCTGAGAGGAGTCTCTTGGCAGGGCAAACTCATTTCCTTTTTGTCCTGGGCAGTGGAGCTTATGTCCAATAGCGTAGTGTTCTGGTCCACCGGTGCTGGACTAAGCCACGGACACACCTCATGTGCCATCACTGGTGCTGGACCGAGCCACAGACACACCTCATGTGCCATCACCGGTGCTGGACCGAGCCACAGACACACCTCATGTGCCATCACCGGTGCTGGACCGAGCCACAGACACACCTCATGTGCCATCACTGGTGCTGGACCGAGCAACAGACACACCTCATGTGCCATCACTGAAAGTGAAAGTCCTCTCTATGGCAGAGGTGGTGTAGACACACACACGCTGAAATTCACCTCTGCATTGAACCCATCCAGGGAAGTGACACACACACACAGTGAAGTGAGGTTACACACTAACCCGGAGCAGTGAGCTGCAAGCTGCAAGCCCGGGGAGCAGTGATCGGGGTTAGGTGCCTTGCTCAAGGGCACTTCAGCCGTGGATGTGGGCATGGGAGAGCAGTGGTCTACCACTTCCCCTACCCACATTTTTCCTACTGGTCGGGGATCGAACCCTAACCAGTAGGCCACGGCTGCCCTGCTGGTGCTGGACTGCGCCATGGACACACCTCATGTGCCATCACCGGACATGAAAGGAAGGCCGCGGGAGCCGGTAGTCCTGCGGGAGGCGTGCAGCCTGCTCGCTCTTCATTAGAAGACTAATGGCAGCAGCTGCCCAAGATGACTAACGCACAGCATGTCCATTTTGATGCCACTGATGCACACTAACTCAGGACACGAAGCACAGCATCATGAAAAAGCGGTCCAAGAGAATCTTTTTTTTTTCTTCGTTCTTTTAAAACACTCTTCAACTCTCAGAGTTTTGACTTGAGATCACAAGAAAGAAATGAGTAACAAATAGAGAGGTGATCTGATGACTAAAACATGACCAAGAATCGCTTATTTTCTTAACTCAACAACATGCAGCAGAATCACAAGTTGAGCTCATTTTATCTTGGATGGATAATTCTCCTTTTTGATTTTCAGAGTTGTTTGCTTCGGCACTATTTCTGTCCTCGCCCGTCAAAACACAAAGCGACAACCTCTGACCTCGGCCTTTGTTTGGGTGGCCTTGTTCCGCACATGAAGCAGGTAATAAGTGGGTCAGCGTGGACCGAACTATTGTGGTATTTCCGCTCCGTGGTAATGGAATCCACAGTGCTATTGTAGTCTAGGGCTCCTGTCTGAAGCATCACCCCATAGACCTTTCCCCTGGTCTCCAATGACAAAACGGACTTGCTCTAATTAATACGGGCGTAGAAAGTTTTTGTCCTTCGGGGTTGTAAGTCATGTGGAATATATCAGGTTGATGTCGGCTTGAATAGCGCATACAACGACACTCACTAGTTTTGGGAGATCGCATTATCACCGTGTACATGGGAGGGTGAAAATAAGAGTTTTGTGTTACCTCGTCCAATCGGAGTCTCCTCTTCCAAAATAGCCTTCCCTTCAGACTCAGTGCTACACTCCATTTTTTTTCCCCAAGCTCATTTGTGTCCACATTCATTCCTAAGACCTACATTATTAAACGTTTCACTGAGGCTCATCTTTACTCATTTCTCTGAAGGTCGGTGGATGAGGAGCAATATTTTTGACCTACCTTCAAGACCTCTCTCGGGAAATCTTGCCCTTCGTTGAGGCCTTCCAAGTTATTGATGAATTCCTGACACGTCATCTTCTTCCCGATATTCTGCAAGACAGACGGGAGACATTCGTTACATTTGAACAGCCATGCATCACCCTACCAAGGCCTTGTTAACACCCCCCCGCTCCCCCCCACGCATCACCCCACCAAGGTCTCGTTAACACCTCCCCACCCCCCCCCAAAATCACCAGAGCACCTACTGAACTGCCTGACAGCTGCAGAGAGCCATCCTTAAATGATTTCACGTTCACACAACAGAAGGCTGCTCACCTTCACTGAAGAGACATATTGCCATCACCTACGGGGGAGACTCAATCTTACATATACGAGGATCAATATGTATGGAGAGCTACACTATTATGAACAGATGGCGATCTATACACTGCATTCTATCAGCTTGGAGAATATATGACCGTTTGAATGCATTTACATCATGTCCACTGGACACCAGGCAGAGAGGCTGTGTGTGTGTGTGTGTGTGTGTGTGTGTGTGTGTGTGTGGGAGGTTCACAATACTGTGATTTCTCTGTAAAAACCCAACACAGAAGGAAGGACATTGGGAAACAGGCTGGAGAAATAAGCGGGGTACTTCTCGCATCAATCAGCAGACATATTACAGTATATCAACGATTTATAACAATATATAACAATCTTGCGTGTCATAATTAACTGAAGTGCCGAGTGCACTTGGCACACAGCATTTTTCATTACCGACCGACGTGCACAAAGTTCTAGTCAATTAGTCGCCTGGATACATTTCTTGTCTTTCCAGGAAGCCATTTCATCACTCTAGCAATCATGGCTTTGACTCGGAAAAATGACACTAGAAACCACAGTTGCTCACCTTACTAGCAAGAAGACTAATTTTGACTAAATGGAAATTGAAATCCCCCCCTTGTCATGCACACTGGTTGGCGGATGTTCTTTATTTCCTTCAATTGGAAAAAATTAGGCTTTCTACAAGGAGTTCTTCTCAAAAATGTTGGAAAGTATGGGGCCCATTTCTTCTATATTTTGATAATACTACTTTCTCACATATTCCTGACTGAGACTAGACTGGCCTTAACCTGCTAATATGTCGTATCTTGTACTCTGCTGGGGTTACTACCTATTGTAATATTTTGCTGACTTTTGATAATGTATATGTGTCTATTTTTTGTATTCAATTCTCATTACTGACTGTGTGTGGTTGTTGTCATTTGGTTTGCTTTGATTTGTTGCATCATTTTCTATCTGATTTTGTACTGTGTTTTGATATTAATAAACAAACTTGGGGAAAAAAAAAAGAAACCTCAGTTGCGCATACGGTATGTTTAATGCAAAAGCAACATCAAGGCATCAATGCGCACTTTACGGTGCAGATCCATTCAAGCGATCTGGGCGACGCGATCTGGGCGACCCCATGCATTTCAACGGGAGCCAGCTCCATTGTGACGTAGACCAGCGATCTGAGCGACGCAACTGATGAAAATTCGAACATGCTCAAACTTATGCAAATGAGGAGCGATTTTTCCCGTCTTTGACGGTTTGAAAAGTCACTAGTCCAGTCTATTTCCACACGCTACACCACGCCCACTCAAAGCGATGGAATTTGATCGCGTCGCTCAGATCGCTTGAATGGATCTGCACCGTTAGATAAATTCAGTTTTCACTTCATCTCATCACACATCTGATGCCACCACTTTGACCCTCCCATCATGAAGTCTTTGGCCATTCACTACAACGGTCAACACAATGACACCTCATTTAGCATTGGAAATGATTTGTCATTCTTCAACCAGCAAAACTTCTGAAGCATCTGTTTTTAATCCACTCCAATTACTATGTGCTCTGGTTATTTCCTGCAGAACACAATTTAAAAAAAAAAAAGACGTCCAACCAGTTATTCAAGCAGTTAACATGGGCTTTGGTGTGGTGGTGTTAATATGAAAAGATCTTGTGCATGACATCAAACTGTCACTGAGTAGGGTGAGGTAATTAAGCTCCAACAAACTTGGCAAACACAAGCGTGCGGCGTGGCTGCCCTGGGTTTCAAAAACAAGCTGCTGCTCAAGGACAGCGTGGAGAAAGAGTTGTTTATTCTGATTAGTCTCAGCGGTGGTAGAGCGCCTTGAGCAGCACATACTGACAAAACTCTTCAAATTGGAAAGTAAAGAGACTTCACCGACAACACAAAACAGCATTAAATGTCATTGGAATGGAATGAACGGCACCATGCCACAGAACCACTTTATTTGGGATGCGCTGTATGACGACGCAATGGAGCTGTTTGCTCTCTGTTGGAGCTTCTCGACTGAAGTGTGCTGTGCATTGAGGCACGTACTCACCCACCACACACCTTTCATCATGACAAGGGGACACTCATGCTTTTGTAATTTATGTCAAGCTCGGGTCTACGTTTTTTTTATGAGTTTGCACTCTTGAGCACAATGGCTTTTATTTCTCTGCCCATATTTCCAAGCCTTGTTCTCCATCTCCATCGGCCATAATTAACACTTGGCACCCTCCACCTCGCATTAGACAATTAGTGCAATTAGCCGGATTTAACACGGATTTCAACCTTAAAACACAAGATCACTGTCAAGAGTTCTCATGGGATCGTTTTGTTTCTGCCTGCCTGCCTGCGTGCGTGGAGAGACACAAAGGCTGGAACAAACGACTGTGCGGAATACTAAAATAATGAGCAGACGGTGTTTGTTCCAACGGGTTTGCAGGCACTGCCAGCACCAGCCGAGTAAGTAGGTGGACTGCAGTGACGAACGCTCCGACTGGAACAAGACATAAAAAAAAAGATAGATAAAAGCTGTACTGTCTCCATTTTGAATGATCAAATGCGACGCAGCCTGGAGGGAAGGAGAACGCAGAAGGCTTTTTGATTTTGACATGAAGCGGGGATGTAGCTCCCCTCCTGTGAAACAGCGTCTCGTACACAAGCATCAGACTATTCTTTTATTTTGCTTTATTTGACCCTGTGGTGCCAAATGTAATGCACAAAACTCTTACTTGGCCATGTTCTTTCACTCATAATAATTTAGTAATATAGTCATTCATAAATCATGAAACCGTTGTGTAAATATGTGACTCTGGTTAGATTTTTTGGTAGTTTTTATTCATTTCCAATATCATGGGATAGCAACAGAAGCTGCATTAACAGCTCAGACACCCCACACCACCCCCCCCCCCCCACCCCCACGCCACGGTAAGCCAGTCGATACCTGACCAGTGTGAACGCAGGCGATGTCCTGATGAATTGCTTCCCAGCCAGCGACACAGGACACACACACACACACAGAGGCCTGGGTCCTCATGCGTGAGGCGCCTCTAAATGGGCCCGATGATAATGACATGCGACTGGTCGTGGGACCTACTCTCCTCCTGGAAATCAAAACCCAGAGGGGGTTTAAGGCGATCAAGTTAATTAAGAAACTCACCATCCCCCATTTGCCGCCACCCCCCCCCCCCCCCCGCCTTTTTTTAAATCTTTATCTGGCACTGTGTCCCAGGGACAGATGACTGGGTGAGATGCAGCAGAGTGCTCTTTATGAGATCTCTATGGGGGCTTTTTAGCTGAGAATGGCGTCTAAACAGGTGCCTGGATGTGTGCAGGCTGTGAAAGCTCTGCAGGAGTTTCAACAGAGGAACGGGAGCACAAGGAAGACTGAAAGAGAGAGAAAAAGAACGATAGAGTGTGTGCACAAGAGAGAAAGAGAGAGAAAGAAAGAAATGGGAACCTGTTCGATGAAACTTTAATCATGGCTTTTCACTTTTTGCTTGCACAGCTGGGCAAAACCCAAAAGCAGGACGGCACTTCCCAGGGTCTTTTCATACGGTTAGGACATGAAGAACACTTTTAGAATCTCCGTGCCCGTCTGCCAAGGCCACTGTGGCATAGGTGCAGTTTATATAAGCAACGGCACCAGCAAATGAGCTCGTGCTCTTAGTATGTCTGGACTATATTCTGAAGTGTTAAATTAGATTTGATTTATTCAAGCCTACGTTTTATTGAAAGCATACATGTTAGGAAAAAGCATAGTACTGAATGAATATTTAAATGTATTTGGAAGCCCTATAAGCTCACTATGCAAGATGCATAGCGCTCCACAACTTAGGCAATATACTGCACGACCACACTCCTCATTAGGCACATCATTTTATAACAAGACAATGTTTGTCTAGTCTCTCAGTCAAGGTTTAGTTAAGCCTCTAGACCAATGCAAGATGGAAAGCAAAGAGTTTAAAATGTTAAATCAGCCAAGCTGATAAAACAGCATTTTATATATTTGAAAATGTATAAAAGGAAAGAGGGGGAGTCTATTTGAATGAGCCGGATGCAGCTGAAGAAATTAATAATAGTATTGTTATCTATAATTTACAGGTGCTATGCAGAGGTATGGCAGTAGCGGAACAGCCTCCTTGTTCTTCGACCGGCAGATGGAGCAAACAGTTTTAAAGGAGGGAGGGTTGGTGGGGGTGATGTGGGGGGGGGGGGGGGGGGACCAACTTGGAATTGGAAACCAACAAACATATTTATGTATTTATTTATTTTCAATCAAAATGCTCAAAGTGTTTAACTACAGCATGATGGTTTAAAAAAAATTCCTCAAAGCAAGATGTTTTTTTTGGGCTAGTGTATCTGAATGCTGAATATATCAACCACTTTCAAATATCGATTTAAAACTGACAAACTCTTTTTATGCATTTTCTTATAAATGCTGTGTTAGTGTTAGAGAGGTGTGTGTGATGGTTTAGCACTCCTGTCAGAGGACAGAACGAGACGGACGGGCTGGTTTGGTCCTGAGGCACTGAGACCACATTAGCATGTATTTAAATTGCACTGGTCATTCTTAAATGTATTACATTTAGTCATTTAGCAGACGCTTTTGTCCAAAGCGACGTACAAGGGAGAGAACAATCAAGCTAAGAGCATTAAAAACCTGGTGTAACAATAAATACTGCTTATAAAACGACATAGAAAGAATAAAAAAAAAATTATTAAGACTCGAGTTCAATGCATCTGACCACAGTGGAAAAGGGTTTAAATGAGAATCAGATTTTTTTTTTTCTTCCTAGCTCTGAAGACCGAGTCTCTACTTCCTCAAGCTTGACCAGAGAATGCAGAGTAGGTTTGAGTGAGAGGTGATGTGAATACTTACATGGCCATGAAGGTCGGTGTTGAGCAGCATCAAAGCACAGGTAAGGCAATGCACTCCATCTGTGAGGTGGAAACAGACAGCAATTTAGCACTAGCATCATCACACACCACTACATCCTATCTATATCTGTGTGTGTGTCACTTCCCTGGAAGAGTCAAATGCAGAGGTGGAATTCAGAGTGTGTGTGTGTCTACACCACCTCTGCCATAGAGTCACTTTCATTTTCACTTTCAAAGATGATTTACCATTAGCATTTAACATCAGCATCATCTCTCACCACGACATCCTTTCCATTGAGACATGATTTACCATCAGCATCATCTCTCCCCACTACATCCTTTCTATCAAAGATGATTTAGCATTAGCCTTTAGCATTAGCATCATCCCTCACCACTACATCCTCTCTATCAAAGATGATTTACCATCAGCATCATCTCTCCCCACTACATCCTTTCTATCAAAGATGATTTAGCATTAGCCTTTAGCATTAGCATCATCCCTCACCACTACAGCCTCTCTTTCAAAGATGATTTAGCATTAGCATCATCCCTCACCACTACATCCTCTCTTTCAAAGATGATTTACCATCAGCATCATCTCTCACCACTATATCCTCTCTTTCAAAGATGATTTAGCATTAGCCTTTGGCATTAGCATCATCTCTCACCACTACATCCTCTCTTTCAAAGATGATTTAGCATTAGCCTTTAGCATTAGCATCATCTGTCCCCACTACATCCTCACTTTCAAAGATGATTTAGCATTAGCCTTTAGCATTAGCATCATCCCTCACCACTACATCCTCTCTTTCAAAGATGATTTAGCATTAGCATCATCCCTCACCACTACATCCTCTCTTTCAAAGATGATTTACCATCAGCATCATCTCTCACCACTATATCCTCTCTTTCAAAGATGATTTAGCATTAGCCTTTGGCATTAGCATCATCTCTCACCACTACATCCTCTCTTTCAAAGATGATTTAGCATTAGCCTTTAGCATTAGCATCATCTGTCCCCACTACATCCTCACTTTCAAAGATGATTTAGCATTAGCCTTTAGCATTAGCATCATCTGTCCCCACTACATCCTCTCTTTCAAAGATGATTTAGCATTAGCCTTTAGCATTAGCATCATCTGTCCCCACTACATCCTTTCTTTCAAAGATGATTTAGCATTAGCCTTTAGCATTAGCATCATCTCTCACCACTACATCCTTTCTAGAGTTCAATCCACTCATAAGAAACCTGAACTTGTATAAGGCGTTTACCAAACTCATTCTTCACAGAACATTTATTTGACGTAGAGTGAGGGCTAATCAATCTAACCATACAACACCACGGCACACTGCTTCACTGAAGAGAGGGGCTTTGGCCTAAGGCAGAGTTATTTGTAATCACGTTTTCCATCATATCACACTCACACTCACACACACACACACAGTGTGTGGAAGTGCATGTTCTGTATGCTTAAGAGTCTAGATGAAACCACCAACACCAGTATGTTGATCGCAACATCCATCTCCACGCAGGGCCAACGAGTAACATCAATTCCATGGCAACAGTCTTAGCAACAAGGAGACCGTTTTTTTGCTTTCACCAAGCAACTGGTCACAGAGACTTTGTTACCATGACGGTTGGTTGCTATGGAGGAGACATGACACTCAAGCGAAGAACAAAAAAAGGTAGATGGGCAGAAACAGACAAGTCCGTTGGATTCCACTGATATGGACCATGAGGATTGACTGGAAGCCAAACCCAGTTAAATCCTCAAATAGTGACATTTCAGCAAAGTCTGATAACAGGGAGGGATTCAATGGATTTCATCTACAAATATGCATGTCGCTCCCCCCCCCCCCCCCCCCCCACACACACACACAGACACAGACACACACACAGACACACACACACACACACACACACACACACACACACACACACACACACACACACACACACACACACAGCAATTAGTCAACTTAATTCCAAGTGATCCCTGTTAAGTCAGAGTTAATGGCTGAGTTCTCATGGGAGAAGAAAGTAAATGTCATAAACATCCACATTCATCAAGATGAGACATGATCGGACAAACACAGCTCTTGAAACAGCGCCCCCTAGTGTCACTCAACCAGCGCTACACTACCAAATAAAAGGAGGAATAGGCATTAGGAGAGAAAAGAGTCACATTAGCATATCTCTCTGCCACTCTTGAGATTCTTCTGAATGAAGAGTGCGTTACAAATAAAATGAACAAGAATGAGAGCATTCAGAGGATGCAAACCTCCGCCTTGTGACCTTGGCATCTGAAAATCGAATCAATTAGTGCCATTATATTAACCAATCTCCCCACAAAGTTTGAGGGAAATCGGTCCATGCGTTTCTGCGTAATCCTACTAACAAACAAACAAACAAACAAACAAACAAAAATACAGGGGCGAAAACATAACCTCCTTGGCGGAGGTAATTATTATTATTATTATTATTATCATCTTCAGTCAAACAGCAAAGGAGAGGAGTGATCGGTACCTGATGAGGAGATGATTGACGGGTTGCATTGGTAGTACCGATTGGAGTAGTGGATCAGAACCCGCTCTCGTTCCTGGGTCTCACCCATTAGTGCAAACGCTTTCAGAAAGGTTCTAAAGAGAAACAGAATTAACACAAACTAGGTCAAAATGGATGGACATTTTATATGACAAATACATACAGATTTTTATGTGGAAGAATAACAATGAACGAATGACAATTCAATTAAAAAGGGACCTTTAATATGGAGTAAAAAAACAAATCAACAAACTTACATACATAATACTAACACCCACAAAAGAGAGAATATCTTTTGTGGGTGTGAGAAACTAATCAACCAACTTGCATACATAATACTAACACCCACCGACACAAAAGAGAGAATACCTCTGGTTATATGATCAAATCTTTTCTCAAGGACACAAATTGAATATGGCCTTACCAGACTATAAGCATGGTCTAGGGAGATATTATAGTACAAGTATCTTAACAATTCATGATTCAGACCAGTCCAGTGGTAATATTACGCTAATATTTGATTCATCAAAGATAACAGTTTAGGTGTGTGTGCATGTGTGTGTAGGGGTGTTTGTGCTTCATACTGGCAACTACACAAAACATTTTAGGTGTGTGTGCATGTGTGTTTGTGTGTGTGCATGGGTGTTTGTGTTTGTGTGTGTGCTGGTGTGTTTGTTTGTGTTTCACACTGGCAACTACACATGCTCATTGTCCCTGGTGTGGCAGAGTTATGTACCTGAGAGATTGGTCCAATGTCATCCCTGTAAATTCAAAGAAAGTGAGGTACTCTTCGGCCACCATCTTGCTGAAGTCGTTACTGTAGGGGGAAGAGAGAATAAAAGGGTGATTAGTCCATTTATTTTATATGTTGAACAAATGACAATGCACCTTGACTCTGAATAAGTTGGTATGTACTACATAGGTAACTAACCACTCTGGACCGTTTTTATTTATTTATTTTTATTTCTTGTGGTGTTGTGTTTGTTTGCTTGTCCCAATGTTATTGTGTCTACTGTCTTTGTGTTTGAAAATCTCAATAAATATACATTTAACAAAAAAAAAAAGGGGTGATTGGCTTCATCCACTGCACACCATGCCAGCGCAATGAGAAAGCATTTTGGGGAGAAAACTCCACATAATGGCTCGACTCCACCATAATGCTGTTTGTGCGGGGGCTCTGAAGCTGGATTCTGAAGTAAAACGTCGTTATATAAAACGCAACGAGACCTCAGCTGTCATTCATTCTGCGATTGAGAAAGATAGAGTGGAAAAAAAGAGACAGGGAGAGAGAAAAAAAAAAAGTTTATGTAAAGCCGCCCACGGCAGCGATTCAGAAGCAACAAATGATGCTGGCACGGAGGAAGAATAGGCAATTGCTCTTGGCTGGACCTCCATCTAATCGAGGGAGAGGTAGGTGTACAGAAGTGGGCGGATGTCACTTGCTGGCAGAGCCGGTCTCCTTGGTGACACACAGACCGTTACGTCTTCCATATAAATCCAATACAAAAGCGCCACTTTAAACACGCAGCAGATTTGTCAAAAAAAAATCATACGATGGTTTGTCCTTCAATTTTGTGAGAGGGCACCACCATCAGAAAGAAGGATTCTGACTATTTGTCTCTTTCAGTGCTGTACTGAACAAGTGTTTCAAAGCAGTACGAAGACATCTGGATTTACTGCAGCTCAATTTAAATTCATTTAAAATTTTAATGTCAATCTTTTGCTATGAAATTGATTTAGAATAACACTAAATTCTAATCCAGAGTCAGATTTCCTGCCTGCGTCTTCAGTTTATAGGGACCACAATATTTTGGTGTAAAATAAAAAACAATCTGAAGCCCGGAGACAAAACAACTGTTAGTTGTTAAAAGAGCAACCGCCTCCAGAAAACCACACAGTCGACACACTGTGCACATGGTTTAAATCACGTGTTGAAGTGTTAGTGGCATAGATCTGAGGATCTAAGGGTCTGACTCCTTCCAGCACGGCTCCAGAGTATTCAGTGAGTGCACTGCTGTAATGCTTAAGAGAAGAGAGTATTCAGTGATCGCACTGCTGTAATGCTTAAGAGAAGAGAGTATTCAGTGATCGCACTGCTGTAATGCTTAAGAGAAGACAGTATTCAGTGATCGCACTGCTGAAATGCTTAAGAGAAGACAGTATTCAGTGATCGCACTACTGACATGCTTAAGAGAAGAGAGTATTCAGTGATCGCACAGCTGTAATGCTTAAGAGAAGACAGTATTCAGTGAATGCACTGCTGTAATGCTTAAGAGAGTATTCAGTATTCAGTGAGTGCACTGCTGTAATGCTTAAGAGAGTATTCAGTGATCGCACAGCTGAAATGCTTAAGAGAAGAGAGTAT
>NC_137926.1:3477119-3482119 GCF_963457725.1 Sprattus sprattus | reverse complement strand
TTGGCATCAAAAGATACATACACATTGAATATTTCAGTTAGACATCTGGGATCTTGTTAAAACTAAATTAAAATGACCATTTCTAGAGGCTGCATAACATCATTGTGAAATCCATCATTGGATCCTGCTGATGGAATTATTGTCACAGGAAATTAAAGAACTCAGTGGGCAGTGCAAGATTTTTAAACTATAGCGCCCTCTATTGACAGTCTAAGCACATAACAAATATTTTTGTCCTTCGGCTATGGAGCCACTGCATTATTTGTTTATTGGGAGAAAATGGAAGATAACGGTGATGAGAATCTAGCACAGCTCCCAGCAATTGGATTTAAATGGAATTTGCATCGAATTCGTGGGCGTGCTCATAAAATATTCACCCGTACTCCAAGAATAACCACTTTGCATTCCTCCTTCTTCTGGGGATGAACTGCGCTTGCACCTTTGCATTTCCCATGAACCGCTCAGATCATCCCTGATAAAAATGCAAATCAGTCCCCCAGAAAAGACTCCCAAATGGACTCAAACTAATAGGCCTACACCCCCACAGGAGGAGACGAGCTGGGCCCGTGGACAAGGCCGGGGGAGGGGAGGGGAGGACTTTGGGTGGAACTCCAGTACCAGGCGTGGACGGCTCTCAGAACCGGCCCACGGGCTGGACTGAGGAATCCTCCGAGAGGTTCCATGCGGTGCTTGGCCCTGCGCGGATGACGACGGAGTTGGGAGCGAGACGGTTATTAGGCACAAGCCCGTTCTCCGCCCACGGACGTGTTATACTTGGAAAAGCTCTCGTCTCTATCTCTACTTGACGCCCTCTCTCAGCCACCCTCCTCCTCATTTCTCTCAGACACACACACACACACACACACACTTTCCTTCTCTGCATCGGTGTCAAAGGGCCTGAGGCAGAACTGATGGATGGATGCTATGCAGTGAGGAGAATACACACACACACACACACACACACACACACACACACACACACACACACACACACACACTATGCACTGAGGAGAGACCTTTGCTCTACCAATGGAAGACGAGGGGGGGGATCCTCTCCTCGTTTCTGCATTCGTTTATTTCGCAGTATTTATTTATCTGACTCATCGGTCGCCTCCCAGTCGTTGCCATACACACATCTCTGATGTTTCACAAACAGCATCTGTAGAACAGGGCGTTGAGGAAACAAAAGTGCTTTCAGTTCCTCAAGCTCAAATGGGTCGTGCAACTTTCACACCCTACCCCCCCAAATCAGACCAGATCCTCATACAGCTTCTATACATAGACACTTGAGTCTCGATGTACAGTGCGATTTCTGAGCCATCCTCTGCGGCAGTGTGGGTTGGCTGCCCCTGACGGGTCAAGATGTTTAACGTGTTGCCGAGTGGGAAGAGAGAAGCGATCCACACAAACCACTCAGACTTTTCTAAATGTCACTTCAGAGTCATTACCGGAAAGGGATTTGGCCTGATGCTGGATCTGACCACAGCAACCAAAGCAGAAGTGGGGAGAGGCAACGTGGACGTTATTAAAGAAAAGGCCAAATCCAAATTTCTGGGAAACAAAAACTCACTCAGCTCAACAGACTTTTACACAAATATCAAAACCAGGAGGCATCGACTTTTATGCATTCTGACTGTGTTATGTTCATCTTTTAAACCAACCAAAAATGTGCTTTGCAAAACCTAGGCCTAATAACCAATCAAAAATGTTCCTGGGATGACGTGTAGGTAATAATCTACAGTATAACAACTCCTGCTACTTACTGCCAGGGTATGTGACACACCAAAGGTCACTGCCATCATAGTTTTTATACAAGCTTGGACAATTAGCTACATCTATTTTATGAGTTAAAAGGTTGACAAAAGGTGAAACAGAATTATATGGATGTGATCAATAAAGCTCTTCTCTGCAAACTTCATCTGCAAAGAGTGTAAACTGTGAATATTTTGAATACACAGCAGCCAGCAACACCTCATGGCACATCACACCGATGCACTAGTGCCAATTATGTCAACTTGTTCTGAAGAGATATTACAGAAGTAGCTACTTCTCATCAGAGAATCTAATTATTCATCATTAATAAATTAAAATCATTGAAGGTTTTGGACATTTAGAGTGCATTTCAGGCCGTAAGAGTAATCTAAGATCAGGCCAATGTGGACTTTTAGTGGCTGTGAGAATATGATCCATGCCTTCATCTCTTCTCAACGGTCCAAAATTGCCGGCTAGGAACAAGATTTTAAGTTGAACTTTTTGTAGGGCATATATTACACCGATTTTAGCTTCCCTACATTGTTGGACAGGACTTAAAAAGATTGAAATATTACATTTTACTAATAATGTATAAGGGCCTTACAGAGTCCAGGTCTGTCCTGTTTCAGAGAACCCCTCCAATTATTTTGAACACTCAGCGGCTTTACAGTTTGGTACGGCTTCAAAATTACCATCTGTGTTACCGCACATACATTACATTTAAAAATAAAACTAAAAATGTACTTAAATGTACCGCCGTGAAGAGAAGGCCCAAAGAAGGCACTCCCTTCAGACTCTTCTGGCGCTAACTAAAAGCTCCTCTCACCTCTGGCTAATGCTACACAAAGTCAATGAATTAGCCAAGCACATTTCTGTAAGCGTCTCGCATGACTAAATAACAGGAGGTGGAGGAGTTTGGGGTCTTTCACGTGAGGTGTCCAAACACTTTAATCTGACATAAGCATGTTCTCAAAAAAAGAGGGAAAATTAGCACTCTGGACCTCAGCCTCCCCGGCTCGTTAGGCGCTAAGCTCCCCGTTACCTCCAAAGACGCGACATTCAGAGGCCTGGCGCTAGAAGGCTACTTAGGGGCGCGAGGGCAGAAGGTTCAGGAATTCCTCACAACCTCAAACCCGTCTGCAATGACTGTACATGAAAAAAAAAAAAAAAAAAATGGAAATGAGCCCTAGTGACTAGTGACTATGTTTATGGCAGAGATAGTGACACACACACGCTCTGAATTCTATCTCTGCATTTTACCCATCCAGGGTAGTGATACACACACAGTGTTAGCACACTAACCTGGAGCAGTGAGCTGCCTTCAGCAGCGCCCGGGGAGCAGTGATCGGGGTTAGGTGCCTTGCTCAAGGGCACCTCAACCGTGGATGTGGGCATGGGAGAGCAGTGCTCTACCACTTCCCCCGCCCGCATTTTTCCTACTTTTTCCTACTGGTTCCTACTGGTTCCTACTGGTCGGGATCGAACCGTGCACCCTCCGGTTACCAGCCCAAAAACCCTAACCAGTAGGCCATGGCTATGAAGCTCACGCTCAAGAGGCCTCGGTGTTCACCATAGCACAGGGGAATCAGATAAGCCATTCACTTCCTGTTCAGTGAACAGCCTACGGCCTTCAGCCTACAGCGTGAGGTTTAGCTGCTGTTTAGGGTCAAAATGGCAAAGATGTGGGAGATAATAAGCTGATCATCCTTCCTGTTTTAAGCAGATGATCTGACATGTAATGAGTCAGATAAGATGGCTGCCTGCCACAGCTCTCATCATTGTTTTGACCATCTACCCAAAATACCAGAGACACTCTATTCATCATCACATCATCACAAACGTGTGGTCCGTGTTCCTCTGTGCGTGCTTTAGACCCCTGAATGCATGTCTCTCTCTCTTTAGACCCCTGAATGCATGTCTCTCTCTCTCTCTCTCTTTAGACCCCTGAATGCACGTCTCTAATCCCCTGAATGCACGTCTCTCTCTCTAGTCCCCTGAATGCACGTCTCTCTCTCTAGTCCCCTGATGCATGTCTCTCTCTCACTAGACTCCTGAATGCACGTCTCTAATCCCCTGAATGCATGTCTCTCTCTCTTTAGACCCCTGAATGCATGTCTATCTAGTCTCCTGATGCATGTCTCTCTGTGCATCTGTCTGCCTGACCAGAGTTTCACAACGGACAACCAAGTGTTGCACTTCTGCCAAAATAGAGGACATTCATAGCCTCACACGACTTCGTGCAGACCTAAAATACTTTTTTTTAAATAAAGTATAAAAAGAGTTTTTTTCAAATGCTCTTTACTTCATTTGGTTTCTTTCTCCATTAAAACAAACTGCCAGTCCACACACCCACGCGGGCAGCATGATCCACTACACTGATCTGCTGAAAGCCCACCACAATCCCGTCTCAAGCAACAACAACAACAGCATAAGCAAACAGGTTAAGGCTCAGTGCTTCTGCCTCATCATAATGATGCTTCCATTTGATCCAGAACACAGACAACTCCAGCCCTGTTTCCTTACATGTGCCAAATATGAAGCATACACTGACATCCAGTCCTCTTTCCTTATATGTATTTCATGTGTAGCACACACTGACGTCCAGTCCCGTTTCCTTGCATGTTTAAAACAGTGAAGTGTAGCACACACTAACGTCTAGTCCCGTTTCCTTGCATGTTTAAAACAGTGAAGTGAAGCACACACTGACGTCCGTAGGTCTCCAGCAGTCCCAACATTTCAACTAATTTCAATTCTTTTGCTCCTTCTGCGTTCTCGCAAATTATACATCTCGCTTGCATAAAAAAAAAAAGAGAGAAACTTTTCCCCAAAGTTAAAAAGGGAGGAAAGGTTGAGGGGAGGATTAAACTGTAACAGTACAATGGTGCGCGGACAGCACAGAACCGGACACACCCAGGCCCTAAAAATGTCTGTGAAATAGAATGGTCTTTAAGGATGAAAGGCAAGCAGCCGGTCCCTGACTCCAGTCTTGGAAGGGGCCCCTGCTGTGGTCTGATGCACAGTAAAAGTGGCGCTACCTCGGAGAAAATGCATTTCTGTTTTACACTGTAACCCTCGTCTTTAGAGGCAGAGAGGTATTGTTTTTCAAACATGCACATCTGGCCAAGGATTTCACTTTCAAACCAAAGATTAGGGAGTGGGGGAGTGAGAGAAAAGAAAATCCACTAAAAGCATTCAAGCAAAACCTTCCTGGATTAGTGAAGCTATCCTATATATGCTATGAAACTGCA
>NC_137926.1:3469619-3472119 GCF_963457725.1 Sprattus sprattus | reverse complement strand
GTTGTCTTGAGGAGTAACTAACCCTTGTTCATGTTGCATCTAGTCGTCTTGAGGAGTAACTAACCCTTGTTCATGTTGCATCTAGTTGTCTTGAGGAGTAACTAACTCTTGTTCATGTTGCATCTAGTTGTCTTGAGGAGTAACTAACTCTTGTTCATGTTGCATCTAGTTGTCTTGAGGAGTAACTAACCCTCATGTTGCATCTAGTTTCTTGAGGAGTAACTAACTCTTGTTCATGTTGCATCTAGTTGTCTTGAGGAGTAACTAACCCTCATGTTGCATCTAGTTGTCTTGAGGAGTAACTAACCCTTGTTCATGTTGCATCTAGTTGTCTTGAGGAGTAACTAACCCTTGTTCATGTTGCATCTAGTTGTCTTGAGGAGTAACTAACCCTTGTTCATGTTGCATCTAGTTGTCTTGAGGAGTAACTAACCCTCATGTTGCATCTAGTTGTCTTGAGGAGTAACTAACCCTTGTTCATGTTGCATCTAGTTGTCTTGAGGAGTAACTAACCCTTGTTCATGTTGCATCTAGTTGTCTTGAGGAGTAACTAACCCTCATGTTGCATCTAGTTGTCTTGAGGAGTAACTAACCCTTGTTCATGTTGCATCTAGTCGTCTTGAGGAGTAACTAACCCTTGTTCATGTTGCATCTAGTTGTCTTGAGGAGTAACTAACTCTTGTTCATGTTGCATCTAGTTGTCTTGAGGAGTAACTAACTCTTGTTCATGTTGCATCTAGTTGTCTTGAGGAGTAACTAACCCTCATGTTGCATCTAGTTGTCTTGAGGAGTAACTAACCCTCATGTTGCATCTAGTTGTCTTGAGGAGTAACTAACTCTTGTTCATGTTGCATCTAGTTGTCTTGAGGAGTAACTAACTCTTGTTCATGTTGCATCTAGTTGTCTTGAGGAGTAACTAACCCTCATGTTGCATCTAGTTGTCTTGAGGAGTAACTAACTCTTGTTCATGTTGCATCTAGTTGTCTTGAGGAGTAACTAACCCTCATGTTGCATCTAGTTGTCTTGAGGAGAAACTCGTGTTGTATCTGGGTATGATTTGTGAGAGGGACAGAGACAGCTGTGTAAATCTCCTACCCATTGTTTGTCTTAATGAAACCATTGTAATGAGGATCATCTGCACAATTGGAATAAACAATTGAATAAATTGCATGTCTGTGTCTGTCTGTCTGTCTGTCTGTCTGTCTGTCTGTCTGTCTGTCTGTCTGTCTGTCTGTCTGTCTGTCTGTCTGTCTGTCTGTCTGTCTGTCTGTCTGTCTGTCTGTCTGTCTGTCTGTCTGTCTGTCTGTCTGTCTGTGTTTCTCTCTCTCTCTTTTCATTCAATTCAAAAACAAACATATTAAGAAGTAATTCCTCTGCTTCCTTATAAAACTAGTCATGAAATCAATGATTCTCCTGAGCACAGAATAGACTCAGGCAATCAATCAATCAATCAATCAATGATTCTCCTGAGCACAAAATAGAATCAGGCGATCAATCATTACCCCAAAGGCATTCTACCGGAACAGGAAGGGATGTGTTGGACAGTGCAAATGGAGATGGTGATGTGATGTCCCATCCTTAACACTAGGGTATTATGTGTCCCCCAGCATTTTCCCTAAGAGATCATAAGGTATTAATAACTTTAGACATTGATTTACACCTTACATATGATGTACCAATACATTAGAAATAGGGATATAACATACATTTAACATGTGTGATTTGTAACAATCAAAACACATGAGTCATGGATAATGGATTTAAATATTGTCATCTCCAAGCCTTACCACAGGCCATGAAGACACAGACTGAAGCTAAACTCTGCAGCTTGGCCACCCCGGGCAAGAGTAGGTAGTGTGTTAATAGTGGACTGAATTAAACACAGCTTCCATAAAGTTTTAATGCATGAGCAGCCTATAGCCTACAGCCTACCTTTTGATGACTGAAAAGGGAACTAATCCTAAACAGGAAGCGATAGTTTTAAGCAAAACTGAAAAGCCCCTAAACCCAACTCTCCATATCCTTCACCTGATGAACTACCATGAGCACCCAGACTTGTTTGTTTTATTTAAATGATAATCATAACATCATCAAATGAGCTTTGTGATCAAAAGACGGATATCTTCATGGGGGCAGAGTATGGCTTTGTGGGCTGACACTACGAGCAAGACGTTTCTGTCTTAAATGAAACCTAATCAGAATCAAACACAAGAATCCAACGTTACATAATCTGAATTCCACAGAAGAGTTGTTCTTTCTCTGACGAACTGTCATTCACAATATGTTCTGCTTTTGTCTTCATTCATTGCTTTTCAGTTTAGTTTTTTTTCTCCAAACATCTCAGTGAGGAGTTCCCCAATTTTTCAGCACTTCCAGTTCTATTGACGCCCACACGGCCCAGTCGGAGAGAGGCACAGAGTACGCATACTTCACCTCATACATCACCTCATACTTCAGCGGTTCAGAAAATATTGTGTTTAACCATTTCCCTGTCGACAGA
>NC_137926.1:3429619-3464619 GCF_963457725.1 Sprattus sprattus | reverse complement strand
CAGGGTCCTTCAGCAATGTGTGTGTGTGGGGGGGGGGGTCTCTGGGTCCTTCAGCAGTGTGTGTGTTGGATCCCTGGGTCCTTCAGCAGTGTTTGTGTGTGTGTGTGTGTGTGTGTGTGGAATCCCTGGGCACTCAGCCTGTGGCTTTGGTGTTGGTTGGTCTTGTGTCATGCACTTGCAACTGAGAAACTGGGTGTCGTCATGTCAGAGAAACTGGGTGTCGTCAAAGTCAAAGTCAAAAAAAAAAATATTCGCTTTAACTATTAACAAGTCTGACAAAGGCTTCAGTTAAAAACTCTACAAAAAAACAGCGTTTGTCTGCGGCACAGCAAACATCTGGCACAGACCCAGGCTGGCCTGCGTGGGCAAGCAGCGCGTCGGGGGGTCGCACGGCAAACATCTGGCACGGCGCAGCCTCTGCTGAGTCACACACCGTCGGCACGGAAGCGCCGCTGATGCCACCTCTAATCCACTGAGCCAGGAAGTGACATCGCCCGACAGTGTAAGCAGCCACACGGCTGGGAGCTGTCAGTCTGGGTGTGAATCACATGACCACACATCACGGCTGTCGATCAAGGAAAGACGGCGCCGCCCTTGTGAGCCTCGGGGTCACTGCACGCACAGCAGGCAGGTTGCAGTGTGTGAGAACTCAAGCTGACATTTATATATCTGGGCGCCATCGTTGACCTTCTAGGGAAGGATGAAGGACAAGGACACAGACACACACACACACACACACACACACACACACACACACACACACACACACACACACACACACACACAAACACACACACACAGACTGCTGAGCCATTTTGCATGCACCATTTCCTAATTCACCTTTCCTTGTAATGGCTGTCAATGTTCTGTAGCAAGGACCAAGCACACAAACATGACCTTCTTCTGTTAGCATTACCTCATGTGTTATCTAGGGTTAGCATCACCTCATGTGTGATCTTCTGTTAGCGTTAGCATTACATCATGTGTGATCTTCTGTTAGCATTACCTCATGTGTGATCTTCTGTTAGCATTACCTCATGTGTGATCTTCTGTTAGCATTACCTTATGTGTTAGCATTACCTCATGTGTGACGTTCTGTTAGCATTAGCTCATGTGTGATCTTGTGTTAGCATTACCTCACGTGTGATGTTCTGTTAGCATTAGCTCATGTGTGATCTTGTGTTAGCATTACCTCACGTGTGATGTTCTGTTAGCCATAGTATTCAGTTACAGCGAAAGGAAACTGAGGCTCTGCACTGGGCACGCTCAGCTGTATTTTAAGACCTCCATTTGGATCAGATGTATGCACAGTTAATTACCTCAGCATTTCTAAGTGCACTTGCTTTCATCTGCAAGAGAGCTTGTGGTCTTTTTCGCCCAACTGCTAAGACTAACTAAATGACATATCCCTTCACTCACACACACGCACACACACTCACACATTCACACACTCTCACACAGACACACACACACAGACACACACACACACACACACACACACACACACACACACACACACACACACACACACACACACACACACAGACACAGACACACACACACACACACACACGCGCACACACACACGCGCGCACACACACACACTGCCTGCGGGACAGAGGATTGAACACTGCAAGCCCTTGAGGAGTTAGTGCTGCCCTGCCTGAGTAATTTATGAATCCCAACCCAATGCTGGAGGGAGCGTATGAGATGCGGCCAGGGTGATTTGTATTCTGGCCACGCCAGCCTCTCACAGTAATGTACGGAGAATAGCCAGCGCTCACAGTAATCTACGGAGAATAGCCACGGCAGCCTCTCACAGTAATGTACGGAGAATAGCCACGCCAGCCTCTCACAGTAATGTACGAAAGATAGCCACGCCAGCCTCTCACAGTAATGTACGGAGAATAGCCACGCCAGTCTCTCACAGTAATGTATGGAGAATAGCCACGCCAGCCTCTCACAGAAATGTACGGAGAATAGCCACGCCAGTCTCTCACAGTAATGTATGGAGAATAGCCACGCCAGCCTCTCACAGAAATGTACGGAGAATAGCCACGCCAGCCTCTCACAGTAATGTACGGAGAATCGGCAATCGGGGGGAGGGGGGGGAGCACAGCATGTGACACTCACACCAGAAGCCCACGGTTACAGGATGATGTCACACAGATAGTTTATCCAGTTATGCTCAGATGCTCTTAGATGCTTACATTCATATGGTAAACACACACTTCAGCTGACGTACGATGCTTACATTCATATGGTAAATACACACTTCAGCTGACCTACGATGCATACATTCATATAAATACACACTTTGTTATGCTTTCTTGAGTTAGTCAGGCTAAAAGCTTTTTTTGTTTACCTCCTAAACCTAAATAACAAGTTTATAACAATATTTGACAAGCTGCAGTTCCTCCCCCCTGTGTCCGTTTAACTAGGCAGTAGGTTAAGACGCTTATGTGCGGAGGGGGGGGTGTGAGACTGTGAGGGGCACAGGCACGGGTATCAGGGGGTATTTCTCCTTCATTCATCAGACTCGACGTCACACTCCTGCTTCCTCCCTGCTGGATTAAAGAGCAGTCCACTCGCACGGAGAGCAGGGGTGACGGCTCGGAGAACGCAGCGCTGCAATAAGACCGGCACGGATAACACACTCCCCGCTCTACCTCTGACAACCTTCACTTGGCTCTTTTCTCCTGAAGCAAGGACGCATGTGATGAGGCAGTGAGAGAGTGTGTGTGTGTGTGTGTGTGTGTGTGTGTGCCTGTGTGTGCGTGTGTGTGGAAGAGATTGCTGCAGTGCTCCGTCTCTCCCTAGCTCTCTCTCATACACACATACTCACAAGCACACAGAAACAGGAACACACAAACACACACGCACACACACACACACACCCATACACACACACACACAGCAGAGAGGAGGAGAGGAAGGAGAAACCTGACTGCTCGTCTCCCTACTCGCATCCTCCACTTACTGCCATCGTCATGACGATAAACGAGCGTGTAATGCAGAGCTGAAGGTCGAGACTTACTGGATGGAGGCGCGGCGAGCGGCTTCGGATAGGCCGGCCTCGGAGAAACATCCCGACACAAAGGAGCCCATAGGAGACGCGCCGCTCAAGGAGGGGGCAGAGGGGAGGAGGAGGAGGAGGAGCAGGTGGAGGAAGAAAAAGAGGAAAAGAAAAGAAAAAAAGAAAAAAGTCCTAGCTTGATAAAGTCTTCAGCTCCCTCTCCGCACCACGTGACCGGCAGCGTCCCCTCGGTCACTGATTTGACCTACATGAGGAGCGGGTGCCCCCCCCCCCACCCCACCCCACCCCGAGCCTGAGGAAGACGAGGATGAGGATGAAGCTCTGTGTTGCTCAGGAGCCGGCCGGCTGAGCTCAGGTACGCACACGGCAGTGCTGGGGCTTTTTTTTCTGCTTAATCATGAGGACGGGACTGAGACGGGGGGGGCGGGCGGCCGGGAGCGTGTGTGAGCGAGGGAGCGAGAGAGAGAGAGAGAGAGAGAGAGAGAGAGAGAGAGAGAGAGAGAGAGAGAGGGAGAGGGAGAGCACAGAGAGCCCAGCGAGTGAGTCCTCCAGTCAGGCCACACACTGCCTGGGATCCGGTGAGGATAAGAGAGGAGGAGAGGAGGAGAGGAGGAGGGGAAACAAAACAGAAGGAGGGAAGGAGGGAAGGAAGGGAGGGAGGGGAAAAAACTAAACAACAACATCGCCCAGACTCCTGCCTCGTGCTCCATCTGCGGCAGGGCAACAGAGGGCTGCTGGGAGCTCTCACACACACACACACACACACACACACACACACACACACACACACACACACACACACACACACACACACACACACACACACACACACACAGGCTCAAGTAAGCAAGGATAGATAGAAAGACTGAATGAGTGTAAAGTGTAAATCTGTGAGAGGGTGAGTTGAGTGAGAGTGTCAGTAATTGTGTGTGTGTGTGTGTGTGTGTGTAAAAGTGTGGGTTGTATGTCTCTGTGAAAAGAGAGTGTGTGTGTGTGTGTGTTTCACATGTCTAAGACATAAGGGGAGTCATGTGATGGATGGTTTGCGGCAGCACGACTGGGAGGTTTAGTGGGGCTATAAATAACGCAGCGGTAAATATCCTCTGATGGGACCTGTCAAAGGCATCAGAGCACAGGCTACCTCACTGCCGTGGAAACCACTGGATATCAATGGGGTATTATGGGATGTGGTTTTCATTGATCCTGATAGAGGTAGTATGCTAGCTGCCACTTCAAATGCAATAGTGGAAAAGTTTTCAGCTCAAGCGTAAAATCAAGATTATACTAGGCTAATGAAACGGAGCAAAACTTTACAGAAAATCCATGTTTATCCATGTTTAACGTCTTAATTGGTCTTGGAGTGACTATGGAAACTGTAATAGTTGTACTTTTGAGCAGTGTACCAGTTCAAATGACGGTGTTTTTTTTCTGCACTTGCACCCTGTCGAGTAGTGCAAGTCATGTTACCCTCATTAGAATAAATAGTTATTGTCTGACCAGCCAAACCAGTAAATAAATATATTTATATAATAGCAAAATATAAGCATTGTAGTTTTTCTAAATAGTTCCAGTGAACCCTGCTATTGTGGACACACATTGTGGTGATCCTACTAACTCTTCTGACCGACATGCAGTCTCTTTATGTGGTTGAAGATGATTCTTTTGTCTAAAATTCAAACCAGCTTGGAAAATTGTAAATAGACTCAGCACAGGACAATCCACTACCAGGAAAGGTTATCGGTGCTCAACCTTAAACTACATTTCATCCGATCAGGTCAAACGAGAGAGGGAGGGAGGATGATGTATATTACAATGACTGTAACGGGGATACTTCACAAATAAAACATGTTTGACACACCTACATCATTCTTCTCATTTAACACACCTAAATCATGTTTCTCAGCTTCTAATGTACCTCACATCACACAGTGTTTATGAGCACACGCACACACACAGACACACACACACACACACACACACACACACACACACACACACACACACACACACACACACACACACACACACACACACACACACACACACACACACACACACACACACAGAGGTGAAGGAATATCAAGGCCAATGTCTGAGAGTATTAAGGAGTTTTTGGGGCTGCACCCCTGGAAAGAAAGAGAGTCTTTAGGGGGCGTGGGGCTGCACCCCTGGTTCGGGGTTTTGGGGCTGCACCCCTGGTTAGGGGGCGTGGGGCTGCACCCCTGGTTAAGGGAGTATGGGGCTGCACCCCTGGTTCGGGGAGTATGGGGCTGCACCCCTGGTTAGGGGGCGTGGGGCTGCACCCCTGGTTAGGGGAGTATGGGGCTGCACCCCTGGTTCGGGGTTTTGGGGCTGCACCCCTGGTTAGGGGGCGTGGGGCTGCACCCCTGGTTAAGGGAGTATTGGGCTGCACCCCTGGTTAGGGGGCGTGGGGCTGCACCCCTGGTTAGGGGGCGTGGGGCTGCACCCCTGGTTAGGGGGCGTGGGGCTGCACCCCTGGTTAGGGGGCGTGGGGCTGCACCCCTGGTTAGGGGGCGTGGGGCTGCACCCCTGGTTAAGGGAGTATGGGGCTGCACCCCTGGTAAGAAAGAGAGCTTTGTGCTCCCAGTGAGGAGCCTACGACCCCAACCTCAGCAGGCCTTAATATGCTCAAGAATTTCCTGCAGTCTTACAAACCTCTGCAGGGCAAATATCTGTCACATGCTGCATTGCCCACCTACCCACCCGGCCCGTTTCTCCATACAGGCTCAGACTGTGTTTACATGTGAATGTGTTTACATGTGAATGTGTCTACATGTAAATGTGTCTACGTGTGAATGTGTCTACATGTAAATGTTTACATTTAGACTGTGAATGTGTCTACATGTGAATGTGTCTACGTGTGAATGTGTCTACATGTGAATGTGTCTGCATGTGAATGTGTGTACATGTGAATGTGCCTACATGTGAATGTGTCTGCATGTGAATGTGTCTACGTGTGAATGTGTTTACATGTGAATGTGTTTACATGTGAATGTTTACATTTAGACTGTGAATGTGTCTACATGTGAATGTGCCTACATGGAATGTGTCTGGATGTGAATGTGTTTACATGTGAATGTTTACATTTAGACTGTGGATGTGTCGACATGTGAATGTGTACATGTGAATGTGTCTGCATGTGAATGTGTCTGCATGTGAATGTGTCTGCATGTGAATGTGTCTGCATGTGAATGTGTCTGCATGTGTGAATGTGTGTACATGTGAATGTGTGTACATGTGAATGTGTCTACATGTGAATGTGTCTACATGTGAATGTGTCTGCATGTGAATGTGTGTACATGTGAATGTGTCTACATGTGAATGTGTCTACATGTGAATGTGTGTACATGTGAATGTGTCTACATGTGAATGTGTGTACATGTGAATGTGTGTACATGTGAATGTGTGTACATGTGAATGTGTGTACATGTGAATGTGTCTCCATGTGTACATTCAGACTGTAACTACATTTCACAACCAGAAGATGTGAAGCTCAGCTGAAAGATATTTTGATACATTTGAGATTTATTTGGGTCTGAAGTAGTCTTCCCACGCACTGATGATACAATTTCAAAGCTTTTATATGGCTCCTCTGAGACCAGTTCTCACACGCTTGAACTTAATTAAACGCAGATGTAAATGATCCTATGTATCTTTCTACTTGTGTAAAAAGTCTCTAACATGTGAATGATAGCAGGATGCAGGCAGAGAGTGTGGCATGATCGCCCACCCGCCCACACCAGGGTTCTGCTTTGGCTTGCAGGTCAGGTCCCAACATCCATTATTTACCAAGGAAGGAAGTGACATAGCATGAAATTAAACATGGCAGCCACGGGAGGAAGTGACATAGCACGAAACTAAACATGGCAGCCATGACAACGAGCCCTGATAGCCACTTTATTGGAGACACCATTAGTGTGATCATCCACTGAACACTTTATTGGAGACACCATTAGTGTGATCATCCACTGAACACTTTATTGGAGACACCATTAGTGTGGTCATCCACTGAACACTTTATTGGAGACACCATTAGTGTGATCATCCACTGAACACTTTAGTGGAGACACCATTACAGTGATAATCCACTGCCGCTCCGGGCTTATATGTGTTGGATTATAGTTAGAGAGAATAGGCAGACCTTTAAACTTGAGGGCTGCATAATTATATGCATATATGTATACTTAGAAGACAATGTTGCTTTGTTATGATCGGATGAATGTGTACAAAAGGTGTTGATAGTGTGATAAATGATGACAAACATTTAGGATGAGCCCATTCCATCTGCAATGAGAAACACTGGGTACCAGCAGGAGACTGACTGTGTTAATCAAAGCATCCTGTGGGCTAGAGTATGTCTTCCACACGTGGGCTAGTTAGAGATGAATCAGGGATGAATTTGACAATGTTTTCACAGGTCATGCCAAAAACCACAAATATGCTAAAATGGTTGCTGAATTAAGTGCTTTTTAATGAGTAAGGACTTAAATGGAATGTGATATTGCAAAGCAAAGCTAACATAAATCAAACCCTTTATTAAATATGTCAAACCTCATGTAATTTTTATGAGCTGTAATTAAGCATCTTGCTGAAGATGTGTTACATGTTTTTGACTGTAGAGGTCGCCATTACACCCTTTGATTTTCCAACACCACACTTCAAATGACTGTTTTCAAATCAAGAGTTACAATCCTGATGGAAGAAGGTCCCTTTATGACATGAATACTTTAACTTGGTCTAATTTGAGGTGGATTGACCCGTGAAAAATATATTGAGTCAAACAGTACTTTTGTAACGAGAAAGTGAATTCAGTGCAATGAACTGTATGTGGCTACTTCAAAACAATTTCACAAAATATAGCCTTGTGAATTAGTAATTTTGTTTCAAATAAAATACTTGCCTACTTCAGGCCTCAGAAAGCTACTTTTAATGCTTCTGAGTGATTTGAAGCTGTGCATCATTAGTGACATAAGAAATACATAGAAGTGAGGTACAAAAAATATGTACAGTAAGGTTCTGAAGTTAGAGGCTACTATTATAAAACTACTATTATAATCTCATTAAAGCCATGTGAATGCATGTAGCAGATGGCTAAGCTATCATTGGGTCTGGTCTACTGAAGCAGCCTACACTGTCATCAGAGATATGTGACACAAGCTAAATCCGCAGTCTTTAAAAACATTATTAGTGTAGCAACAGCCTGTAAAGCAAGACTTGTCTTTTTATAGCAAGACAAGTCTTTTTATAACATGACCAACTAATCAACCATTCTACATTCAACATTCTTTTTCCATTTCCTGTACGTACAGCTTCCTTCTACCTTCCCATTCAAATGATGAGAACACAGTGAACTCAATGCACTCATTCACGGAGAGATGAGTCAAGGCAACCGTGAACACTCTGCTTGCTCACATCACAAGTGCAATACATCCTTCCCTCCAGCAGGGGGCAACATACACCAACACATATCAAGATAACTCCAGCATAAACACCCTACAATAACAGGATGATTGGGATTCCCTTAACTGGTCATATCGATCAGCTCTTTAAATGTTAAAGGGATAGCTAACTCCTATTATGTTAGCATAACACTACATTGTCTCATTGGTATTTAATTTGCCTTTTTTTTGGGGGGGGGGGGGATTTCTGGATTAACCCCTTGAGATGTACCATCTCGTTTTCGAGGGGGTCCACAATTTGATGCATGTCTATTTCTGTTGTATGTTAAACATAAAATGTTAGGAAAAAAAGGAATTCAAGCCCAATTAAAGTGTTAGTTTGGCTAACTGAGGGAGCAGAATGAGTGAGCTATCCCTTTAAGACGCGCATCCATAATCCATCACCTCCGCTGGAAAAGAGACACAAACCCCCGCAGTCCTACCTCTGGCAGCCCTGCAGCCACTCTTTAGAGTCCTGTCCCGCATTGTCCACCACTCCGTTCGACACCGGCCCGGCAGAGAGGCCACCGCTCAAGTGTCCGTCACTGGAGTGTCTGCTCCACGTGGTGTCTGTCTCCGTGGAGACGGAGCTGTCGCTCATCACGTCCACAAAGGACGTGGTCATCTCCAGGGCGCCCCTGCCGCTCCTGCCGGTCGCCGTGACGCTGAGCACCTCCTGGCGCCCCCCGAACTCCGCCGCGCCGTCCGAGTGGAAGTGGCTGCCCTCCTTGAGCCGCTGCTGGATCAGGGGGGTCAGCGGGAGGTCAAAGGTGAAGGAGGGCTCGGGCTCGGGCTCGGGCTCGTCGTCGGCCGAGGAGAGGGCGTCCAGAGAGTCCAGGCTGCTGTAGAACGTTCCGCGCAGGCGGTCCGACTCCACGATGCTCTCGAAGTGCGAGCTGAACACGTCCGTGGCCTCTTCGCTCGTCTGCGACCTCTTGGCCGACTCGGCCTCCGAGGACTTGGCCTCCTCAGCGCTCCTGTGGACAGCGAGGAGAGTGTGGGGTTAAGGAGAAGGGAACCTGGACTTTGAGCCATCACAACTATACTGTTCACCGTCAGTGTGTGGGTGCTGTATGTGTGTGTGGGTGCTGTATGTGTGTGTGTGGGTGCTGTATGGTGTGTGGGTGCTCTATGTGTGTGTGTGTGGGTGCTGTATGGTGTGTGGGTGCTGTATGTGTGTTTGAGTAAAGCTCCTGTGGACAGCGAGGAGAGTGTGGGGTTAAGGAGAAGGGAACCTGGAGGTTGAGCCATCACAACTATACTGTTCACCGTCAGTGTGGTGCAGCATTCCTACTATAGGTTAAGGGACAGTATCTATGAAAGGCTTGCAGAGAAGATCCACAAATGTGATCAAATACAGTTTTGTGTGTGTGTGTGGGTGCTGTATGTGTGTTTGAGTACATTTTTGTATGGTGTGTGGGTGCTGTATGTGTGTGTGTGGTGTATGTGTGTGTGTTTTGAGTTACATTTTGTATGCTGTGTGGGTGCTGTATGTGTGTGTGTGGGTGCTGTGTGTCTGTGTATGTGTGTGTGTGGGTGCTGTGTGTGTGTGTGTGTGTGTGTGTGTGTGTGTGTGTGTGTGTGTGTGTTTGAGTTAGGTTTTGTACGGTGTGTGGGTTCTGCATGAGTGTTCGAGGTTGGGAATAAGGCCTACTGAAATGAGAGCTGAGGGCCGTTACAAATATACCGATTAGCAAAACAAATAAAAGCTCATCTGTGTGTGTGGTTAAGCCTTCTGGTTGGTAGCTTAAGAAGTGTGTTTTGCATTTTCACTAAATAACCTTTTTTTCTTATTATTCCACCATTACAATTTTTGTTAAATAAATAAAAAGGCCCAGAAATCAACAGCAAGGTAGACAGACTCAGATTTACTAACGCTAGCCTATTATTTCCTGCTTGACAGCATAACACATCAAAGGTTTAAAGTGACTGAGGCTTTTGAGCAGCATCTGCGGTCGGCCACAGTTAAGCCCCCAGAGGAAGTCATAGGCACATGATTCCACTATTAACCCAGTGGCCTTACACCTCTCCACTTCCTGGTGCTAAGAGTCAAGCAAAACAACAGCTTTCCGGTATTGTATCTTGGTTTCACTGATGGTTTCCATCTAGGTCTGTGTTTATGGTAACCGTTGGACTGGTGCCGAGCACTGCAGGGAACAGACCCAGAGATAGGAGCCCAGTTTGCAGGAACTGTGCATCAGTGGACACACACACCACAGCATGCAACACAACATGAAACACACACACAGCATCATAAAGCACAGGAGGAAACACACACCGCAGTATGTAGAACTACTCACAACAAAAGGACTTATCCAGCCACAAGACTATCAATGTGGTTCACGACATACAGTTCTTTTGGCACATCTTTCCATACATGGCTGTGGAGATTATTTGCAGACTTTAAGAGTTTCTTATTTGTTCCCGTAACATTCGAGGCGTAAGTGTGTTTACCTTGAGCTGTGTTCCGACGCTGCTTCACTCTCCGGGCTCAGCACACACACCTCGGGGACGGCCCTGAACACCTCGTCCTCAAGCGCCTCCAGCAGGGGCCTCTCCATGGCCCCCGAGGTCCCCAGGGACGGGGTGGTGTCGCGGGGGAGCTGCGGCTGCACCTCTGGGTGCGTCCCCTCCTCTCCCCCGGTCCCGTTCACAGCCCCGCTGCCGCCGGAGCCCTGCGCCCCGCCGCCGCCGCTGTCCTCTCTGCTCTCCATGAAGCGCAGCTTCTTCGGGGGTTTCTCCCGCGACTGGCCCCCGTCCAGGAAGGCCGTGAAGATCACCGGGAACTCGGCCAGGATCTTGCTGGACTCCTCCAGCAGCCCTCCGCTGTCTCCGCTGAGGGGACCGGCCTCCATACCAGCCTCCATACCAGCCTCCGTCTGCTTCTGGGTCTCAGTACAGGAGGGACGTCCCCCCTCAGCCACCGTAGGAGAATCGTCTCCAGATGTGCCGGCTGCTGGCGGCGGTGGCGGTGGAGGTTTGTCTTGGCCGGCGCCGCTGGCATTCCTGCCGTCGAGCGCCATCAGCCCGGCGCTCAGCGCCTGCAGTTCCTCCGTGACGGAGCTGAGCGAGAGCGAGTCCTGCCCCAGCGCCTCCGCCCACGAGTCCAGGATGAAGCTGTCCGACTGCGCCAGGAGCGAGCGCCCGGGCTCCCCGCCGTTCTCGTCTGCCTCCAAGCCGGCCTCGGAGCAGCCGTTCTGATTGTTGGCTGCAGCGGTGGGGGTGGCGGTACCGCCAATGGTGGCCACGGAGGCCGTCCGCCCATCGCTGGTGCCGTTGCAGGGGATCATAGCCGATGAGGAAGAGGAAGGGCGGGTGCGGAGGCTAGCCTGCGGTGAGATGATGTCGTCGTCGTCGTCGTAGTCCAGGTCGTCCGGGGGGTCCAGGCCTGCATCCCGACACTGGGCCTTCAGGCCGCTCAGCAGGCTGGCCAGCTCGCGGTCGATCTCCTGGAAGAGCGAGGTCTCGTCCAGCTCGATGTCATCCTCCTGCAGGCAGAGCTCTGCGTCCAAACTCTCACCACTCGTCTCCTTATCCGGCAGCGTTTCAGTTCCGGTCGATGACACTAGAAACAGAAAACACACAAATGAATGACCTGAACACACACCGATATATCTATCTGCACAAGTCATGCATCTGTCATCATCAAACACTGCCTGATCTCACACGTTATCATACCATAGATCGCCAGATAACATTTGAAACTCAATCTATGGAAAACATCAAATAACAACAAATCCTTGGGCACAACTTCCTAATTGGCCTACTTTTACTTCTCACTACATCATTATTTGTCTGGTGTTTTCAGGGAGCGTTGTAGGGGCGGCGGAGGCTGAATGGTGCCAGTGTGGCTTGGGAACACTACCCCACTGTGTACCACCCCGTGAAGATGGCGGGCAGAGGAAGTGCTGGGCGGACTCCCAACAAACACCAGGGCCGTGGGTGGCACTGGCCCGCGTCTTTCTCTTGGCTGTCAGACGCGGACGGAAACACAGAGCAAACACACCCACCGTCGCCACCCCTGCCGTGGACACTGCCAACAGGACTCGGTGAAGAAAGAAACTCGCTGCGATGGAAAAGAGGAAAGGGGGTGCTCTGCCAAGAAGAGCAGAGGTTTTTTTTCCATCACATCCAGTCGATAACTGCACTTCACACGACGACTAACGGGAGTTTAATGGATTTCTACAAGGAGCTAATTTTTCATCTCTGTATGGGCTTTGAGGTGAACACTGCCTTAGCTTTTAGTACTGAGGCCATGAGAACAGCAAATGAATCAAACAGGGTTGCTTTAAGTTCGTGAAAAAAACAGAAGGATCAGCCTCACAAGGTGGCAGTATTTCAGCATGTTTCCCTTGCAAAGGACACTGACACTCTGGAGAAGTTTGTCTGAACTCATCGCTCAGAAACTGCTCTGGGAGCACAGAGACTTAAACACAAACTATTTTGTGATTGTCAAGCAGCCAATAGTAAACACCAGATTAAAGCCCAACCTGCACATGCTTTGCCTGCCTGAAGAAACTAAAACCAATTGAATGAGACCAAACAACACAGTGGCTCTTGCCTCCAGTCATCCATCTGAGGCACCTACTTCCTGACGTTGTAACTACACCACAGACACTGAACACATGCAATAACACATGTAAGGGCACAACTCTACTCCCCTACACAGACACTGAACACATGCAATAATACATGTAAGGGCACAACTCTACTCCCCTACACAGACCCTGAACACATGCAATAACACATGTAAGGGCACAACTCTACTCCCCTACACAGACCCTGAACACATGCAATAACACATGTAAGGGCACAACTCTACTCCCCTACACAGACACTGAACACATGCAATAATACATGTAAGGGCACAACTCTACTCCCCTACACAGACCCTGAACACATGCAATAATACATGTAAGGGCACAACTCTACTCCCCTGCTTCTCTGAGCGCTTCTTTCTTTGAAGAAATGCTCGACTCGCTACAATTAGGAAGTCACCTGTGTCGCCTGCGATCGAGGCAGAGACGTCCCCAAACTGTGTGGTCTGTGAGCGAGACAGAGACACCCACACGAGTCCCCAAACCTGTTCTGACTGCCTAGAAGCCGCCCTGGTCACCTGGAGGACTAACACGAGCTGGAATGAAAGCCTGCCACTTTGTCACTTTGTCACGGCAGTGACTGAGGCAACTGGTATGCCCTAATAATGGCTCCAGGCAGCGTCTGAGGACAAAGAGGTGGTTAACGCTGAAACTACTTTTCTTAACTACTGGGGACTTTCTGACTGATGTAACAATGGTGGTACAGAGAACGTGAGTCAACCTAGAATCATTTCTGGTCTATCACGTGCTACTTAAAATCTGTGTATGGGCAGTTTCACATGGGAAATATGGTTATTTTTAAATCCTTTTCGAGTCACACCAATTTATGAGAATAAAAGCTCTGGTTTAACCATTTGCCCTCCAGTAGCCTGGAGTCACTAAGTGAATGTTGGCAGTGGTAGCGTGCACAGAAACCTTGCAGAGACTTTGCTACTGTGACCACACAGAGAGCAAAACGCTGGCACAGACCAGGCTAGAGGTAAAAGAACAAAGCTGATCACAATTTGTGAAATGTCATTTGATGCCAACAACGCAAAGTTGTAATTACTAGTTCAAAGCCTGTTCCTGTTTAGGTTTTTTTTTTTTTTTAACTGATGATAGACTAATAAAAAACTGGTTGTTGGAGTGCTTGCCTTCTAAAAAAGCAGAGCTAGTGACTACAGATGCTCCAAAAATGAGGCCTATATGCTGCAAGTGTTAACTTGCTATCATTTCAGTTGGTTGAACTTTGGACTTGCAACTCGTAGTGTGTTAGTTGCCACCCTTCTATATTTACATACCAATTTTCTGAGAAGGGAGCAGTATGTAGGATTTACATTTACATTTACATTTAGTCATTTAGCAGACGCTTTTGTCCAAAGCGACGTGCAAGGGAGAGAACAGTCAATCTGCAAGCAATGGAAACCTGGTGTAACAATAAATACTACTTTACGTAAGAAATAGAAAAAAACTAAATAGAAAAGAAAAAGAAGTGCACTGCTGTAAGTGCAAGGTAAGCGCTAGTCGAAGTGCCAGTTAGGAAGGGAGGTGCTCTCTGAAGGGTATGGTCTTCAAAAGCTTTTTGACGGTAGAGAGGGACGCCACTGCTCTGGTAGTACTAGGCAGTTCGTTCCACCAACGTGGAACTACAAATGAGAATAGTCTGGCTTGCCGCACTTGCATAGACGGAATTCATAACCTTGCTGCACACACACTAGCAGTGGAAAGGTGAAAGAAACAAACCCGGAGAGATCACCTGCAAGTCGTCAAATCTGACATTTCCCTCTGACCCTTGCCAGCATGCTCCGGGCACTTTTGGTGAAGGCACCATTTGTGAAGATCCTCATAATCTGCAGCGGATCAAGCATTACATCCCAAAGGAAAGCTGAGAACTCTCTCTGTCTTAGGTAGAAAACCTCAGAAGATTTTTTTTCTGCTTGCATCCATATGAAAAGTGAGCAGCGAAAGACATACTCGAGCACAAATGTAATAATCAATGGTCTAGCTGTCTGACCCAATTGTGGACAGGGATTGATCTTCAAAAATAGCACTAAGTAATCATACATTAGGATCCCAAAAATGGAATGATGTCATATGAAATAATCCAGGCCGTTGTGCTACACGTTTGAAAGTCTCATGCTGGAGACTAAAATGATGTGTGTATCAAAAAAATTGAAACACTTCTGAGTTTTATTGTTTATCATCCTATTCATTTTGTACTTTTATAACATTTGAGATGCTTTTCAGCTTTTATAACATTTGAGATGCTTTTCAGCTTTTTATCAGTCCTACATAAAAATGTGACCTATGCAAGGGTCTAAGTTCACTGTTTACATTTTACAGTTTAATCCACTACAGGATGTACCAACTACCTCAGGGGGGACAATTCAATGCTGGGCGTAGCAAGCTGTAACTTGCACTACAGTCTATTCAAAATAAATGAAATGAAACCTAGCCTTGTGCTTTTGGGTTCGTTTTGTTGCTTTTCTCCTACACTCCTCTTGCACAGACATCATAAAGCTGATCTTACCTCTGGTGGTTTCCCCTTTAAAAGCAAGTGAAAATATGACAAATGGATACTACATATTTCAAAAGATTAAACCCAGCATGGTAATCTGGGTGACACGACAATGGAATGGAAATCCATCTCTGTAGTAACCGTCAGTGGTATTAATGGCGAACGAATGACTATTTCTGACCACATCTTAAGTCGATATTTCCTCGTCTGACCTCCATGTACTCCGACCTGCACTAATGGCCTTATAGGATTGCACAGTGAGAGTGAGAGTGATCGCACTAAAGTCGCTACGTGATCGCACTAAAGTCGCACTGAAGTCGCTACTTCACAATGGAGCTTGCGGTGCTAAGAGGATGTTTGTAAGTCCTTGGCACGGCTGACCTCTTAAGCTGCCCCCAAAAGCCCTCTTTTGATGCGGTGATAATTCTGACTGTCTCTGGCGGCTGTTAAAAGTTCATTCCCTCGCTCTCCGAGGACCCTCAGAAGCCTCTGGGAGGTCAGGTCTTCCTCCAGCATCCCCCCAGAGTTGAAGTTTGAGTACAAATCGACATCATGTGTCGGAGACCAAGGGATAAAAACGAAGGTATTTGAGGAGAAGAACAAGAATGAACAGGAGCAGGAACAGGAAATGTTTATCTGCTGTGCCTGTGCACTTTATATGTTTCACTGTGGGGAGAGTGGGAAACATGTGAAGTAATCGACAATAAAGCTACTTTGACTTTGACGAAACACTTCTGATACACTGTGAAAAAACTAGTCGTGTTTTTTGGTGCTTGAAACCTGTAGCCTAGGTATCCAGCTTGTTCTATATTCAGTGCGTATTACTGACAGAGTTTTTCCTAGACCTGGGCTTGGTCTTAGGCAGTTTCCCAGATGAATGAGGACATATTTCCACGTTTCTCTTGCCATGTGTATGAACTCCATGTCCTTCTTTTACATATTCGTTTCTTTTAAGACCTACTCCAAAAGGGGAACAGAAAACCCCTCCTTATTCCTCACATTTTGTGTGCATTTCTCACGTCCGAACGGAGACACTCCAAACGGCCCTTTGAGTACATAGAGAGGCGGAAACGAGAAGGAGTCTGGTTGCATAGTGACAGCACAAGAAGAAACGGATCTTTCCCACCGAGGCTCAAGCTCACAGAAAAATGAGGGCACTTTCTCTGCACTCGTCCAACCCAGAGATGGAGAATGAAATAGGGCATGGAAGTCAGATTCGAAGCCTAGGGCCATCTGGCAAGATGTGTCCTCATTAAAGACTCTTTTACACAATCTTGACAGCAGGCTAACCAGGGTTATTAAAGTTAACTAAAACTGACTAAAGACTAACAGTGAAAAGATCAGTTAATTTACTGGAATACAAATAAAATGGCCCAAGAAAAAAAACAAAAAAAAACACATTGAACAGAATTCTAGGTCAAATCAGCTACTTTTTTCCCCTTGATGTGGGCTATGGTTGCTAGACCACTTTGTCCTGTTTCGTTTGACTTCTTGAGATATACTGGCCTAATAAAAAGGATAAAGGATGTATGAAATAAATCTTATTTGATGTGATGCATTCTTTCATCCTAACTTTTTCAGCTTCTAGAAAATCAAGGCTTACTTCATAATACCTGAGAAACTACACTAAACACTAAAACTAAATAAAAACGGACCTAAATCTAGTAAATTCCTCAAAATCCCAAAATAAAACTACTTGCGCTTGTAAAACTAACTCAAACTAAACTGAAACCGAAAGACTAAATAGAAATTTTAAAAAATAAAATGAAAAAGCCCAAACAATAGTCACTCTGCAGCATACACACACACACACACACACACACACACACACACACACACACACACACACACACACACACACACACACACACACTAGCAGTGAAAAGGTGAAAGAAACAAAGATCACCTGCAAGTCGTTACATCTGACATTTCCCTCTGACCCTTGCTAGCATGCTCTGGGCACTTTTGGTGAAGGCACCATTTGTGAAGATCCTCATAATCTGCAGCGGGATCAACAGTAACATCCCAAAGGAAAGCTGAGAACTCTCTCCGTCTTAGGTAGAAAACCTCAGAAGATTTTCTTTCTGCTTGCATCCATATGAAACGTGAGCTGCGATAGGCTCTAGCACAAATGTAACAATCAATGGTCTAGCTGTCTGACCCAGCAGTGGATTGAGGGATTGATCTTCAAAAATAGCACTAAGTAATCATCCATTAGGATCCCAAAAGTAGAACGATATCAATCCGATACTCCATTTCCCAACCACATTTGGCTCTATGACAAGCACAGATGGAAGGTTCCGGGGTGAACCTGGGTGAACTCTGAGAGAGGAGTTGGATGATGTGTCATGTGTCATTTTTTGACCACTTAATGAGATAAGGACATGAGATATGTTTATGTATTTATGCGCTAACAAGACCACTGAAATGTCTCCAGGCCTGACCTAACCATCCAATTCTTTCTTTATGAAAAGAATGACTTACAAGAAAAGGCTTTCTGATGCTCCCCTCAGCTACAGTGAGAATGATTCTGAAATATCCATTACTGACAGTGGAGAGTGCTGCTGCTGGACACAGAAATTACCTCTCGCTACTTTAAAAAAAAATAAAACATATATTATGCCATGCTGTTATGCAACCACCATCTGACCACCATCACATCTCCTTTTCCATTACGCAATACAATGAACAAGAACAAGAACAAGACCACAGCAGCTGTTGCTACGTCAAGCTCTAGAGAATGTACAGTTGAGTTCCAAAGCGTCAGTGTGTTCTGAGCACTGGCGTTCTGAGGATAGGAAATGGAACCTACCGCTGGTGACAGAGCTCGACTCCTCTGGCTTCCCGAAGAGAAACTCGTATTTGGCCTTGGCGACACTTTGAGCATGCGAGGAGTTGTTGTTGACCCAAACAAATGTTCCAGCCTAAAAGGAAAAAACAGGAAAACAACAACAAGATGTTTAGGCTACATGTTGGACAACACAACAAGTTCTTGCCACAACAAATACTTGCTTTGCGGATATGGCTCAGGGCATTGAGAGTCTGAGTGCAGATGAGTGTCTGCTACAGGCCTATGCTTCTCGTTACCCCTAGTCCCTGCGTCCACATGTCTGAGTGTTTCAGCTTGTCAGCGTGTGGGTTTAAGCCTCGAGGGGTCATTTAAAACAGCTAGCCTACGCAGAAGCACCAGGTCACACATAGATCACATATGGCTATAAAAATGTGGCCGTACCAAAAGTATACACAAAACTCCAATATCAAAACTGTTTCAGTTCTCTTAAAAAAATGTCAGTTGCTGAGACATGTTTCAGAAATTTCAGAATTTCACACATATCCATTTAAAAAGTGTGCGTGCTGAAAGCAAGAAAAACTAAAACACTCTATATGAGCAACAAACCCCCCTGCCCCCCCACCCCTTGAACCTGGCAGCATAAATCTTGGGCAACAAGCTGTGAAGTTACAACAGAACTGGGAAAACCAAATTGCTAAGGGGACTACCAGGCTTCCATGAGAAAGTGGTTGCCATGGCTGCTCATGTTCGGCTGGGGAATGGAGGCCTCTCTTCCCCTTCCCCTTCCTCACACACACACACACACACACACACACACACACACACACACACACACACACACACACACACACACACACACACACACACACACACACACACACACACACACACACACACACACACACACACACACACACACACACACACACACACACACACACACACGAACATTCATGAGTGGAGACCAACAATCCACCCAAAAGTCCTGCATTGTGTTTAGACTAATCACTACATAAACACTTACAGCTTGAGTAAACTAACAAGAGGTGTGGATGAGACTAATCACAGCCTTGCACTGGTATGGCAAGAGAGGTTCCTGTCACAAATCAGAGTTTTAGAGGATTTTAATATGTACCTAACATCTCCACATTAATCCGTCTGATGGGCGGCAGGGGCGCGGCGTGCCGCGGACACGGACACAAACACTTAAATGAATTATGATGTTCATGTGTTTCTTTGAATGACAGCAGTCAATAAGTATAATTTTACATGTTTTATGGTAAAGGTAACCTTTTTTTTTTTTTTTTTTTTTACTTGACCTTCCAGGGGGGGCGGGCGGGGCCGTTGGGGGGGCGGGCCACCACCCTAATATCATTGTAGGGGAAACACTGTTGTACTGTACTGTACTGTACTGTTTCGGGTTGTGGATGATGCTAACATTTCACCCAAGCTTTGCTCCACTGTAACCCATTATAACATGCAGAGGTCCATTTTATGGTTCTGATGAGACAATACCACTTTCAAAACCACTTTTAAATTGGTGGCATATACAGATGGTACTTTCACCTGAGATGTACCAACGGGACCCATGAAATCAATGTGAAAAATGGTTTAAATGGTTTAAATGGTTTCACATGTTTGAAACCCAATTATTTTCGGCTGCCTGTTCTATTAGTTCTATTGATTGCCTGGAATGGGCGTCCTAAAGACCCAATTTACCGACCAAAGGAGCAAATAAAACAAGATTGAGAGCAAAAACGGCAGGTGGAAACATCAGCACATCCACGCTGTTGCACAAAAAAGACGCTTAAGATGGAGGGGTCAAAGTGGGGTCAAAGCTCTAACGCTGGTGATTGATATACTTCCTGCAAGTATGCGAGACTCCACTAGACGTAAATTTCGTCACCAGAGGTGCACGCAAGGCTCTGTGTGGGTGTCCAAGTACCGTCCAAATTTTGGTGACTGGACGGACTCAAGCATTTAACTCGTTCAGGCATAGAACGGATACATTTCTTGCAATGTTCAGACGAACAGAAATCTCTATTAATTTGGCCAACACTGTAGGTTATTACATGTTATTACAAAAGTGTATTTACATAATGGTGACATTGGTTTACTGTTGACTGCATTTGATTCAAGTCAGACAAATTAGACTACCTCTTCCCAGATACTCAAGTCTTAAAACAATAACTGTATTCTTTTTTTTTTTAAAGCTTTCCAGGATAGACATCCAAGACACAACAGACACCTAGTGCTGAAATGTCTAGGCATCTATCTATTACCAGGTAGGTATATCAGCACTAGGCAGAGATGCTATGTGATTGTCACAAGCAAAGGTCACCACACCTATATCCAAAGTCCATGCCTTGGCAGAGTTTTCCATTTATCGCTGGTGTTTAGGACAACCCGCCCGGGTGGAAAATGCCATTTTTGCCTAGTTTCTGCCGCCACACTAGGACCTGTAGTCTGAAGCAGAGGAGAAGAGGAAGGCTGCTGTGAAGTGTAGCTCTGGCCGTCGGCTCGGGGGCCTTTAAGGGTCTGAGCCTCACTCTGGGCTGAGCGTTAAGGCTGTGTGCTGAAGCAGGCCATTAGTGAAGTTAAGCTGTGTGGTGGACGAAGCTCAGCGGCCGGCCGGATTTCCATTAAAGGTCCCAGCGCACAGCGAAGCCAGACGCCAGGTCAAGAGACCTGGAGAGGACTGGAGAGGACACAGCCACGTTCAGGGGACTGGAGAGGACACAGCCCACTCAGAGGACTTGGAGTCCCACTCCGTCTCACTCCTGTCTAGGGCTGTTTGCAGCATGAAGTGCTGCGCTGCGGTGGGTAGACCCAAATGAACAGTATTACTGCGCTGCGCTGCGGTGGGTAGACCCAAATGAACAGTATTACTGACTAAGGTGGATAGACCCAAATGAACAGTATTACTGACTAAGGTGGATAGACCCAAATGAACAGTATTACTGCTCCGCGGTGGGTAGACCCAAATGAACAGTATTACTGCACTGCGCTGCGGTGGATAGACCCACATGAACAGTATTACTGACTAAGGTGGATAGACCCACATGAACAGTATTACTGACTAAGGTGGATAGACCCAAATGAACAGTATTACTGACTAAGGTGGATAGACCCAAATGAACAGTATTACTGCGCTGCGCTGCGCCACGGACTAAGGTGGCCAATTCCTTTCTCTGGAAGAAAAGTGTGAAACAGAACATTTCCCCTTTTCCTTTCCCGAGCATGTGAGCATTGGGGGGTACCGAGGCCTGATTACAGTAACATGATTATAACCAGTGGCCTGGCAACTTCTCTGACGAACAATGAGGACATCGAAATTTGATTAAATAGTGCCTTGTGACTTTTCTCTCATTGCTGTCGGAAAACTGCAACAGCACAGAAAACCCCACATCCATGCATGAGAAGGCCAGGCTACACACATGAGGGCCAGTGTCAGCATATCCACTCTTGACTGAGGCAAGGGAGAAGTAGTGAAATCCAAAAAACAGCAATACAAAGAAGGCACACACAGTTGTCGATGTCAGACATTCTAACCTATTTTTTGGATGGTTTTGGCCTTAAATTGAAAAAAAATAACATAGTAAACAAAACAAAAAATGAATGTAGCCTATCTTCACAACTCTCTGTGCCCGAGTTGTTGGCTGACTGGGGCTCTAAATGAATCTTGTATTATAAGATATTTGGAACATCTGAAGGATCAGACCTAGTGCGAAGAAAAAGAAGAAAAAAAAAACACAAAAATGCAGATGTCTTAACATACACAGCTGCAGTGCTCGTCCCCTGCTAATACACCTCTGACCTCAGCACAGCTCCGACACAAAACACAAACAGGTCCTGGAGTCCAGACGTGACAGACTACAACACGAGACTTCAGCCCACAACACCCGTCTATAGCCTTTTAGGAGACAGATTGGGGGGGGGGGGGGGGGCACCTTGGAGCTTGAGGCCATCATACAGGGATGGAAAATAAGCTTGCTGTGTAACCACAGGCATGAAGAACTGAAGACAAAGTTTTAGCAGTTTGTTAATAGGTAGGCTAAACATTTTAAGAGCCATATCGAAGGCTTTAACAGGACTAATAGGTCTTATTAAAGACTTGCTTCTTTCAGGCCTACCCATGTTGGACTACAA
This sequence comes from Sprattus sprattus, assembly GCF_963457725.1. NCBI lineage: Eukaryota > Metazoa > Chordata > Actinopteri > Clupeiformes > Clupeidae > Sprattus > Sprattus sprattus. The sequence continues at coordinate 3,442,088 of NC_137926.1, read as the reverse complement.
GGACATTACTGGTGCCCAACCAAGGCATTAGACACAGGCTTAGTCACTGAGCTAAGGCTTAAGAGAGAAGAAACACACGCTCTTTAATCACTCAAAGTGTAAGCGATAGGTATTGTGTGGGAGTGCTGCTAAAGTAATGCCATGAGTGGATCACCACTCCATACCAATAATCAATTGAATTGATTTAGTGTAGAATAACATAAAACTCCCGTCAGACCTGGCCCCTCAGACATGGTAAGACCTCATGGGTTTCACTCAAACAGAAACTGAAAGCCTGAAGCACAGAGGTTGCATATCCACCACAGCTCATGTGTTACTTACACTATTACCTGGCAGTGGGCCGGCAGCCTGCAGGCTTTTCATTGAGGTTAAACAGGTTATTTCAGAAAGAAAATGCTGTTACCATTGAGGGTCCTAACACAATTCATCTGTCGTCCAGAGCAGGCTGGTTAGCTGGTGAGAAGGTGTTTAGTTTTTATGACTGGGTGGGCTAATACTCTGAAACTTTGGTGAAAAGACTCCATCTTTTGTGAAAAGCCTAGGCTACATCTCACGTGTATCATGTCTGACCTCAGAGACCTGAAAAACCAGCATCATTACTCTGTAATAGAACGATGAGGTGACGTCTGTGGTTTTGCCACAGGCCAGTAGTTAGTGTTCAGCTCCATGTCCCATGAATGGGGGAACAAGCTGAAACGGCCAGAACAGAACTGCTCCATAAAACCTGCACTAAAACGTTGAAACTACTCCTTGCTTACCTTAACTATAAAGACATGATAAGATAATGACTTAATTTTAATCAAACACAGCTGTTTAGTCTGAGACAAATCCTCAATCCTGTCTATCTGCTGTTGTCTGTCTTTTAACTATATTGAACTTAACTTGATAAAGATATGCCTTGTTTGCGGATTGCCGGCAAAAGTAAACCTTTTGCTAGCAGCGGTTCCTTTTCAAGGGTAATTACCTGACAAAACACAACTTCCAAACGCTAATCCTCTTACAGACTTATCACAAGTGAGCTTTGATTCCACAAAGCAAAAACGAAGTTAGCCCTCTTGGCCCGTCCACACAGACCAAGACCTTGCGTCTGGTTTTATCCACGCCGCACAGCCCCGGTGGCTATCCCTCTCATTTGGGTGTATGTATTTACAGCCGATGTGCTACTGCTACTGCTACCGCTACAGCTGCTTCAGAGGGGGAAAACATCCACCGTGGAAATTTGTCAAGTATTTTTCTCCACACTGGTAGATGAGACCTGCAATTATGCAAGTAGAGATTCCAGGGCAGCCATCGCTGGGTAGGTTGTTAACCCTACAGGGCAGCGCGGCTCGAAGCAGCGATGGTAAAGAATGAGGGTTAATGAGGTGAAATGGAGGGCCTCGGCGTACGGGTCAATCTCCGAGAAAACACAGACACAAGGAAGAGAGCACAGCTTGTAAATTAGAGATGATCTATTTAGCACTCAGCACGCCTCAGCAGCGATGCACGTCTGCACACACACACACACACACACACACACACACACACACCAACAGACACACACCAACAGACACACAGTCAGACACACACACACACACACACACACACACAAACACACACATCAAAAGACACACACACACACACATACACACAACCCTGAAAAGCAGTCCAAGTCAACATTTAAATTAGCCAGATAGGCTTTTGTTCTAAGGTTTGAAAATTGCCCAACACAATAGTACATATGGCTGATCAGTTCTTCTCCTGCTTAGGCTAATCTTACAATACAACATGATGTTTCCAAAGGAGATGAAGACATTGCTCATGTCTGTTGAGCTGAACAGCTAGGCCCTATAGGCTAATGTGGGTGACTGTGACACTGCCCTGCCATCAACATGCCCTGTTATAATGAATCAGAACACTCTGCCTAGTTAGATCAGTGAGCAACTTCCTTTTCTTAGTTCCAGCGGTTTAGAACAGGCATGGCAATCAACAAAACAGCAGCATCAGCTTTATCTTCTGTGATGGACTTTGCCACTTAGTGTTCTCGATATCAGGAAGTGCTACATCTAGATGTCCATTCTAGTACAGCTGCACCATTTCAAATGTTCAACCAAAAGATACGAAACATATAAAACCCTATAGAGCCCACAAGGCAAGTCATGACAAATTCCACATTCAGGAAGAATTCTTGAGAAATGAGTTATGTGTCCACTTCTGTTTTGGTTTATTAAAATGAAGAGTAGTGTTCAACATTGCTTGGCAGAGGACAGTCTGTCCTAAAGAGAGGAGACAGAATACCAGTATTCCCTCCAGCAAATCGGGGAAAAAAAGACTCCTTGTTTGTCAATGAAAGATAAATGCGCCTCAAATCTGAACTACAGACCACGTCGGGAAACATGGGCTCCAGTTCAGGGCGAAAGGAAAGCTCATGATGCTTTTAGCAGAGACCCAAATGGAGAAAACTACTTAACTCTGTTGGTGGAAACAAGGGCTTCAGCTACTTACAGATGCGTAATCTGGCATTAGGTGCAGTGAGTGGGATCACCCTGAACTAATCCCAATGCTGAATCTTAATTAAAAGTAAAAACCAGATGCTTGACCATGACTGGAGACGTCCGGTTTGCAGTCGTCTGGCCCCATGGATGTGTTTAACACTTGCTGTCTGTGAGACAACAATGCATCTTTGAGCACTGAGAGACCAAGCGTGCCACTCCCAGGTCAGGCTGGGCCAAATGACAGGTGCTAGCAGGGGAGTTCACAAACACACACACACACACACACACCCTACATGTGTTCTTGCCTCCCCCCGTCACTGTAAATGCCTGGACGGTGGCCATCTCATCAGAAAACTGATGACCAACAACACACACATTAATGAGCATGCAATACACACACGCCCCCAACAATCTGTTCACAAAGGCGCAGAATTGTGGCACAAAAAGACTGCTGTTGGTGTGACTGACACCTTGCAACAACAGCCCAATCAAACCATCTGTTTAGAATATTGCACATCAGAGACATGTGCCTGGCATCCAAAGCCAACCTTGTCCAAACAGTGACTTGACATTCAATCTCAAGGTTAGTTTTTCCTCACCAAATGAAAACCAAAAGGACAGTTGATTTGCGTCTAATATTTAGGGTCAAGCCATTATATCAAATCATAGATAACCTACTGTGTCATTGTTCTTTATGGCCATGCTGCCCCAATGGTATTTGGGCTACTGAACAAAATACTAATTTGCATAGACGCTTTAGGACGAACGCTTGAAAGTCCCTGTTAAATAAGCAACATCCATTTCTGTTTTGCTGGACATTTTAGAATGAGATGTGATAATCTGTGATCATTTTACTAGTATTTTAATCATCAGCAGAATTGTCTGTTGATTTTAGGTTATCTTAAAGTAAATAAACAGTTCAGCTGACAACGAGATGTAGTTCGGATAGACCCCGAAGACTTTAATTGGAAGGGGGGAAGGAAAAATACCGAAGTGGAAACATTTGCTGAGGGACGATACAGTAAGGGCTCTAACCCAAATCCTGAATCTGTGCCAGGGATTTATCCGAGCAGAATCAACTCGCCACTCATCGCCACAAAGCAGCATCAGATGCATATATCAAAAGCACCATTATGTGGAGTTACTGGCAATAATCAGTCGTACATGGGTGGTTCAAAAATCAACGTACGTGAGGATAATTTTCCCCATGTGTGCGAAATCTTATAGCTGTAACGTTAGCTTCAATTCTGTAAGAGCATTATTTTTTACTTTTGCCAGCCCAGCAACCTCCATTCAATGCTCAGTGTATTGTTTATGTCTTGCATCCCAAGCTAATGCTAGCAAGCTAACACTGGAGACAGCCAATTTACTCAAGCCATAATAGCACTTAGCACACGTTGTGCACAACGTCACAGCATCTTCAACCACTGCAGCTCATCTTCCCTTTTCAACAATTCGTTTTAAGTCAAAGGATGAAAACACCAGAAAACACCAGCTTGTTCGAGTTACGTTAGTTTATGCAACTTATCGCAAACCAACTTCTGTCGTGTAAAAAGGTTTGAATCAGTTCTGTACGAACGAGGCGAATCAGACACAGACCACTGACAAAGGTAACCTTAAGTAAATCGGGCTGGCTAGCAGGCTACCTCAATGTACAGACTATTTAACAACTGTAAAGATAAAGTTGACAGGTAAGATACCACAGGGACACGACTAAATCATTAGGGGTAACCTCAGGGACCAACTGCTGGCAGCGTTAACGTAAAAGTAAGAATATTCCTTACCTCATCACCCTCTTCCATATCCTCATATGTTTAATGTTAACGCCAGTTTTCATATGATATCTGGCAGCCTATTTGGTGTTGGCTAGCAGTTATGTTAGCTAATGGGACACTGATTGAACCAGACCCATGATTTCAGAGAGACAACAAATAGTTACTATGACCGCCGAAGTGTAAAAGTAATTTCCACATCTTAGATAGCCCAGTGTTGTCTTGGCTCCAGAAACGAACATTTCATGCAGAGCTGTCATTACGTGTGAGAGCGGTTGACTTGGAACGAAGGCGTGACAATTCTGTGCAATGTATTTCAGCGAGAAGTGAAATACAAGAATCGATCATTATTTTTGAAATCAATGAATAGACTAGAATGTAAAACGTGCTCATGTTTACATCACAGTATAAAGCATGTACTTACCCACTCGATGAGTGTTTCTTAACAATACAATATTCCCATATATTTCTCCCTCGCTCCGCATCTGCCACACTTTGACCTCCGCGTTTATCGCGACTTTTGTTTTCCTTTCTATCCCTTCCCCTCAAGCATCGTGACACTTGGTACATTCCTGTTTCAAACAGCTCTCTAGTCCTTCCCATCCAACGCTTTGCCATGCATACACCAATTAAGTTACAGTAAAAGCAGCTTTACTGTAATGCAAGTGGCTTTGTACAATCGATTTTTTTTTTGCAAATAATTGCTAAAAATAATATTTTATAATTCTGATTTTAGTGAATGCATTAAAACACAACCGCTAGTCTCACCTCTCTTACAGGCCTATAATCCTATGAAGCCTAAATTATCAAATGTCAAAAATGCTGTGCGGTATGCGGTATCGATAGGTAAGGCATTGATTAAAAAAAAAAAAAAAAAAAAAGACAAATGAAAATAACTGATGATCCAGCAGTGATTTAGCAGTTTACTGTGCATTAAAGTATCTTTATAAATAGCCAACACCGTTGTTATTGCATACAGGCTAATGCATAAAACAACTCGGAATTACTTCGCAAAGAACAGTGTCATGGCATAATTATTTTGTGCACCTCTAAACATTTCCCTGTCTACAGTCTGCTGATGTTCCCGGGCAGCTTTGGCCACTCCCTGAATTACAGTTCTCTGGAACATGTACAGACTGAACACCATTATTATGTGCATCTCTAAAAAAAAAAATCTTATTTTGGTATCACACAAATAGCCCTCTGAAATCTACTGAAGTTTCATATTTCTAAAACATATGGTCAGGCAGAGAATCTCATCCATTCTCATGTTTTTTTTATGGCTTTGGGTAGCAATGAAGAAAGGCAGTCTTGAGATGATGAAATTAATCTCTGTGAACTCTTACATTTCTTAAATTCAGAACTAAACATCAGCTGATATATAAGTTCATGACTGCATTAGACAATTACATTTGTGGCCATATGTGTTTGTTGCTATGGTTATAGGCCTATATTTCATTAAAAAAACATGTAGGGGGTACACAAATATGAAAGTTCAATCTGATGCTAAAGGCCTGTTCAGGTTTCAGTATTGATGTCCAGCCTGCACGATTCTTTTATAAGTCAATGTTTTCTGTCAAAACATAACGTGCATAGGATTCATAGCCAAAAGACTACAACAAGAATTCAATGAGTTGTGGAGTAAATGTGAGTTACTGTAGATTAATTGGTGTGGTAAATACTAGAGTTAAGGATAATCTGAACTCTCTCAAGAGAAATTAAAAATAAGGTCAATTTTCTTCATCATGGAGAGGGATAAAACACTGGGGGAGAGGGGGGGGGGGTCCAATTCTAGCTAACCTTTCTGCATACTCCATTAATCCCCTTCTCTCTTCTGCCTCCGCTAACTTTGCAATTACATAAGGAAGTGAAGGAATATGCATCAATGCAGTTCATAATTAGAAGCATTTTTACCCTTAATATCTTCAGTGGCACTGCCTCCACAGACGCCATATCTTTCATCAAAATGCAACGACTTCAGAGGGAATGGGAGCAAAAAGCATTTTTCTTTCTGGTCCATTTACTCAAAGGAATGACGGAGACAAACCCCGGATACCTACTAGCTATCAGTCCATCAGGGTGGGGAGCAGACCCAGTCTTATTCACCATGTGTGGTCATGTCTCATGGTCTTATCCCCCCCTACAGCAGGCCAACACTCACTGACAAGATCATCTGAACCATGGATATTAATGTGGAAAATGGCTCTCTGGACATATTAAAGGATTATTTTCCTCTGGGTTTGTGCTGAAAAGAACTAGGTTATCCTCACTGTGCACTACATTATCACCGGGTGATGAGATAGAGTAGGACGGCATATGTGACACTGAGGAAGTGAACGTTACCACGGTCATAACATTCGGCTTTTAGAATGTTATAGAAACACATTTGCACATAAATACATACTGTATGTGACTCTGAGGAAGTGAATTATCACTGGGTGATGAGATATAGTAGGCTGACATACTGTATGTGACACTGAGGAAGTGAACGTTACCACGGTCATAACATTAGGCTTTTAGAATATTATAGAAACATTATTTGCACATAAATATAACCCGTTACATTTTTCATTAGCAAGAACAGTTATTAACCTGGGAACATTGTCAGTGGTTCCGACTCACCTTGGGGGGAACGACGGCAGGCTTGGGGGATCGGTAGTCCATTGAGGTGCTCATAGCAGAGGTCTGCTCCACTGGTGTAAGGGTAGGTTTGGTAGGAGCCCCAGCTGCAGCTGTGTCACGCTCCGCAGGGGGAGGTGATGTCTTCACACAGGGCTCTGTAGCCGGTGCTGGTTTGGAGGTGTCCTGCTTGTTCTCTGATTTCCTGTATATGTCACCAGACAGCTTTGAAGACCTCTGTATGACGGCAGACAAAAAGGTAGCTTTCTCCGGGCTCCTGGGTAGCCGTGCTGCCTGCGCCTTGCCTTGGCGACCAGCCTCCTCCTCCTTCTGCTTAGCGCTGTGCACCCAGCTGTTACTGGAGGACCGACACACACTGGTGCCCATGGTGGGTTGGGCAGGGGTCTGGTAAACGCTCTTAGGCTTGGTGTCCTCTGCCAGCTTTCCTTCTGGAGTTATTTTTAGAGACTCGTGCGTCCCTTCTGAGTAAAGGAAGCTGGTTCGGGCAGTTGTTGAAGGTTTGGGGGGCACTTTGGGGGATGTGCTACCCGTAGGTGGCAGTTGGCTCTCCTCACTCATGGTTACTATGGTAACTGGGCTTTCTTCACGTAAGATCCACACAGGGGCCTCGGGGGGGCACCTCGGGTCGTCTGACGGGAGAGTGGGTTTCTCCTCCTCCTCCTCGGTCAAACTCACGCGCTCCTCATCAGTGTGCAGACTCGTCTGGTCGCTGGCATCTCCTGCAGTGCTCTCAGTGGAGCGAGCCCAAGGCCCGCAGGTTCCCTCCTCAAGGTTTTCCTGGTTCCTGATGGCACAGGGTTCTGCACTCGAAGCACCGCAGGTTCCGTCCTCAAGGTGTTCCTCGCTGCGGTTGGCAGCGGGTTCTGCACTCGAAGCACTGCAGGTTCCCTCCTCAAGGTGTTCCTGGTTGCTGATGGCACCGGGCTCTGCACTCGAAGCACTGCAGGTTCCCTCCTCAAGATGTTCCTGATTGCGGATGGCACCGGGCTCTGCACTCGAAGCACTGCAGGTTCCCTCCTCAAGATGTTCCTGGTTGCTAATGGCAACGGGTTCTACACTCGAAGCATCCACACCTCTACGCTCTGAGCTCTGCTGCTGTAGGTTTGGCCCTGGACCTTCGGCTGAAGCGCTGTGGTATCCTTCCTCTGAGGCGGCCAGACAGGCTCTGCGAGCAGGACACGGCTGCTGCTGCTGGCGGGCCTTGGAGGGCGACTGCAGTTGGATGAAGAGGAAGGAAGTTTTGACCTGATGATGATCTCCCATTTCCTCTAGGGGAGGGCAATCTCACCAGGCGCTGCAACAGGAGGGGCACCGCAGAAGCCCAGGCGAAGCCTCACAGAGAGCAGGTTCCCAGGGCGACCCCATGATCCCCCTCTAAACAGACCATAATAAGAAAAGTACCGGAGTAAATACTGAAAGTAGTTCCACATTTTCAACATTAATTACATTGACTGTTCGAGAAGGGTAACTGTTAATTGTGAACATTCTGTCTTTGTGCTGTTGTGCTGCATGAATTGCCTATGTTGGTGTCTGTTGATGTGAAACTACTCTAAGTACAGTAAATGAATGCCCTTCCAAGAGAGATAAGTTACAAGATCACCAGGAGATATACGAGCAGGCAGAGAATATATACAGTAGATGAGATAAATGTCTAACAACAAGACAACTCTTCTGACATGCTGTCAGCTTTACACGGGATAACCTCAGTGTCTCATACGTGTTGTTTTACTGAAGCAAGACAAGCTCATATTTTTGCATTCACGTATGTATGCAATTTCAGCTTTCTTTCTTGAAAACCATGGAAACGAAACTTAGTTCATCTGTCTGGATCAGTCGGGTCCTATAAGCTAAACACTGCCCTGCCCCCAACCAAAGCGTTACATCTCAGTGCCACGATCTAAACATAATCCTCCGGTCACCTCGCACAAATAAGCATCCACACTGCAGCGGCTTTAGATTTGGGTTACACTATAGGACCGTTCAACTCCAGCAAGAGCCAGACAACTCAGCTTTTTCCCCCTCTCTTCCTGAAACATAAAACAGAGAAGTGAAACACTGTTTGGGCAATCCCGTAATTATGCTCAGAATGGTTTAACTGTAGCGAAGGCCAGACCCCAGCTGCGTTATGTAAGTAGGTGTAACCCACGCTGTAAAAGTGTACAGAAATCTATCTAATCTCTCTGTGGTGAACAGGCATACTGTTAGATAACCACAGTACTTTTGAAGTAAAAAATACCAATGAAAAAAACGTGTCATAACACGGAGGCCGTGAGAGTGTAATGCAGTTTAGATCTCATGATCTGTTTCCAGAAATGCCTGGTCTTGATCGGTCTCCAGAAATGCCTGGTCATGATCTGTTGCAACCCACCATTTCCTATAAGAGCAACCAAAAGACAGAGATCAGCAAGTCTCTAGCATGACACTAAAACACCATGGCTGGCAATCAACACACATTTCGTAGACATGCCATTTAAACAGGCTGAATCATTAGAGCCTCTTTGGAACTTAAACTTCAGCCAGCGGTGCAGATGGGATTTTTAAACTGGGGGGGGGGGACGCTAATATCGCCTAATCAGCTGTGCAGAGTTATTAACTGATGCTAGTCGCCTTACGTAGGGAGAATGGTGGGGAGTCTGGGGACGGATCGGGGTCACTATGAATCTGGGGGGGGGGGGGGGGGCATGTCCCCCCCGTCCCCAGTGCTATCCGCGCCCCTGACTCCAGCATATTATGGGATGTTAGCAACTAATGGCTAACAGAAGTACTCAAACTATAGAGAAGAAGAAGAAAAAAAAAAACGTTTCTATTTTTAGTTAGACACTCATGTTAGTGTTCTTTGGGACCACCAGACCAGCCCTACTTAAAGCCGAGGAGTTTCTGCTGAGCCGAGACACTTGAAAGAGCATGGCACTCTGCCAAGACAGCCCCCCCCCTCCCCCCCCCCCCCTCACGGCCATTATTTACTCTGGAGCCGAGGCTTATGAAACGTGCATAATGCCAGTCTGTGGCGGGGTACCCTGTAATGCAGTGGTCAGCCAGAACTACACACACAAGCAGTGAGAGGCTAATGTAACCCACACACACGAGGGGGACAGCTATGCCCGAGGAACATTCAATCTCTGGCCACTGCGGTTTAGCCATTGTCTGCCTGCGGGGGTAAAGATAGCTCACACTGTAGTATAATGATGAGTTTATGTTATCACTGACCCCAAAGGGTATTCAGAAAAGCTAAGAATTTCAGAGGCCTTAACTTGTGCTTTGTGTGTGTGTGTGTGTGTGTGTGTGTGACTGTGTGTGTGTCTGTGTGTGTGTGTGTGTGTGTGTGTGTGTGGTATAGACCTACCTACATTTTCACGCACGAATTCAGCAATGACCATATTCATGGGTATTCTGTTTTCAAAAGATGACAAAATGTTATAGTAAAATTAGAACAATTTTCAAATTACCTTTTGAATATTCTTATGGAACAAATGCATTCCTTGTCAAAGCTGAAAAAATCACAACCATTAATCCGCAGATCCAAACCTCACACTGTCTCAGACACCCAGACCAGGAACAAAAGAGGTCCTCCTCCACAAACCTGTACACCCAGACCCACATCATCCGTCCAGAACACAAAACAAATCCAGGCCTCCACAACGTTTCCCCCAACTCCAGTTTGTCTGTAAACAGCTCTGATTCGTTAAATGCTTACAGCACTTTTGGCCAAGAGTCTGAGTTTCAATTCCAATTGGCTTGGAGTTATTGAAACCAAACACAGAGGAAATGACATCACTGGGGAGGGGGGGGGGTCCCAGTGAGCCCTGCGCTATGCACTTCTCTCAGTCAGCTCACCCCAGTCCGTCACTGGGACCCATTAAAAAGGGGGGGCTGTGCTGACGCTCTCTCTTGCAATGAAAGCATTGTCCTGGCAGCCCCTGCGCACACACACACTCACTCACACACACACACACACACTCACTCACACACACACACACACACGCACACGCACACGCACACACGCACACGCACACGCACACACGCACACACACACACACACACACACACACACACCTTGCGCTAGGGAACACAGCTGTGGGCAACAGCGATGACTGACCACTCCTCGACTTTCACCAAAAAAGCTCTTCTAAGTACATTTTAATTATTGCAAATGGCAACGGATAAATGTACTTTAAACGTACCACTTTAAATGTATCCATGTAAGGATCGTTGTTGTTGTTCATCCACGAATAAGGCACCGGTCTTATGGATGTGATTTGAAGATTTGGGTCTGAGATTAGGTCATCATAACATGAAAGGCACAAAACGCTTGTCTTGAACATGCACCAACATCTCCTCCTGGATGCTGATGGCATCGGCCCTGATAAAGCTTTCTGCTGGGTGGTGCCGGGCATGGGCACCAAAGCAAACACCCGCAGTGCCGATAAAGCAGAACAGTGGGAAGAGTTTGCATAGTCCAGCCTACAGCCTCATGGTCCTGACACAACACCACAGAGAAATGTCCGCCTGAAACAGAACACTCTTTATTGGGTGTTGCAGAGAAAGTCACCAAGTTCAAGCTCTCAGCACTCAATGGACGTTTGAGAATGGAGTGGGTGTGATTGTACAGGATCATGAATGAAGTTTTCTCACAGTGAAATACAGAGAAAAAAAGAACTTCTTCACAAAGTTATTTCACAGATAGTCATCTGTTAATAAATAAAACAGAAATAGGCCAGTCATTTACAATAAACAAAAAAAAAACATAAACAAATACATTCATGGTTCAAGTTTAGATATAATACGAGATGAATCATCATCATCGTTCCTTTAGGCATCTTGGCATAATTTAGGAGGTCTGACTGTTCTTATTTGATTTGAGGTCAGCGGATTGCCCTTTAACTTATGTAATCATTTGACTCCTTAGTTCATGCACAACTAAGCCGACATTATACGACTCATTATTTTAAGCACATTAAACTCTAGAGCATGTTATACTGAGTGACCTAACGCCAAGTGCATCTGAGGTCATGATGCACCTGCGCAAAAGGGTGTTTTGTCACTAAAAAGATTGTAAAGCTATTTTACAAGCCTGTGGTCAACTAAATAAAACCATATTTTGTACCGTTCAACATGTGTCCACTAATGTAAATGCAAGGTACTTACCATGTTACCATTTGCCCGTAGAAGCACAAGCAGGTCCCTTGACTTTAACTTGAGCTCTTCGATGCGCAAGAAACACGCGCTACCGAGCGATCAACAACCGTTACAGCCTCGAAGTCATTCTGGTCGAAGTGCGAAGTCAAGAGAGACAGACATCAGCTCGCTCCATTGGCAAGTCTGAGTGGTGAGAAATGTCAGTCTCGGTACGTGTGTCTCAGCCTTGATTCTGGCTAAACGCGTGGCGTGTTGCTGGCTGCCCCAGTTTTTGCCCATTTCCCTCGTTCTGTGAAGAAACTAGCAGGTTTCTTATAAACGCAGTTACCGTTTCTGGTCAATATGGCTGAGACAGGCAGAGAGTCCATCCAAAGGGAGTTTTCACAACGCTGAAAAAGTAGAGTCATGAGAGAAGTGAGCCAACTCCAGTGGTTTTAGCAGCATATG
>NC_137926.1:3412119-3427119 GCF_963457725.1 Sprattus sprattus | reverse complement strand
GCAGGTACCCAGTTAGCTTAGCTCCATATAACACTGGAGAAACCCACTCTGCAGGTACACAGTTAGCTTAGCTCCATATAGCGCAGGGCGTGTTGATAAAAATGTGCTTATTTGCTCAAGCAGAGGGCAATAGTGCATCTCCACAGAAAAAGGGAGTGTCTCCCTGTAACGCTCCCCTGTGCTGTGGTGGTTCGTGCCAAAGGAGGCGAAGGCAGTTGTCTGGGGCTGTGTGTGTTTGTGTGTGTGTGTGTGCTGTGGTGGTTCGTGCCAAAGGAGGCGAAGGCTGTTGCCTGGGGCTGCCTCAGTGGGGGGTGGCAGCAGCAGGGCATACAGGTTTCTAAAGAAGGAAGAACGCTTAATCGGAACATGATGTTTGATGTGATTTTAAAATTTGAATGAGGGGGGTGTGAAGTTGTGTAGTTGCCCGAGGCGGTTACTAAGCCAGAACTGCCCCGGCTCCTGTTTCACACCTATCTGTGGGGTTGTGGGGCAATAAGAGTTCATGCAGTTTGGTCTGACGGGGGTGGGGGTGTGTTTAGATTTCATTCATATGAATGCATAACCATCACAAACAAGCTCTTTTGCATGGCAGTGTAATGCATTTTAAAGTGCTGAGCTCTTCAACCCTAGGGGCATATCTGTCAGTAACTCTGTCAAATGTGAAGTCATTATTATAAACCAGTATATTTTTCATCAAATGTAGCGATGTTGTTCCTCCAGCTGTCTGGCCTGTCCAACTGGCCCCGCCTCCATTGTTGGCACACAGTCCTGGCTCTGTAAACAGGACGGAAACTAATTGGCTCGGACCGAACCACCCGCTATTCCAGCCAATCAGCAACGTCGCTTCAGGACTCGGATTGTGTTTGATTGGCTGTTGAGCTCAGATATCAAGAACCTTTTCTCAGGATCAAGGACTATACCTTTAACGGATGTTTTTTTGTGTGTCTGTGGTGCTGTAGTGGGCTTTCACCATTGCCACTGGGCTGGGGGGGGGGGGGGGGCTGTAAGAGGCCAGTGAACGAGACCCCCTCCCTTCCCCTCCCCCTGTCCAATGATTTATGGAATGTGATATGAGGGCACCACATTAAAACAATCATTGCAGGCTCTCCTGACAGGCTACAAGAGCCCCAGATGTTGACCCCAGTCGGGGGTCGGTCTAATTGCAGCGCAGCATGCTAGCGCAGGAATTCCAGTCAAAACAGAGCGCCGTCTGAAAGGGCCATTGTTCCGAGTCCTGCGCCGCATGCAGCGGTGAGCTGCACTCTACCAGCCATGCACAGACCTGCTAGGGGGTCCCCACATCATGCGAGGGGGTCCCCAACACCCTGCGAGGGGGACCCCACCTCCTGAGATGGGGACACTAAACTGTAAAGTAAAATGGCTGGAGGTAATCAACAACAGTCACCCTGTAAGTGCCATGGAAACTTCTCACTCATTTGAATATTAAGGATGGTGAATGGCAGTGTTACAGAATGTACAGTACACGTATGAAGGTTAACGTCAGAACAGAATAGAGCAGAGCTGACTTTAAAGGACACTTGGCTGATAAATATGGACTTTCATCTGGTTCAGACTCAGAGAGGCCCGTCAATCTCTCTTGTTATCCGTGTTTGTGAGTGTCCGGTGTGGGTCAGAACATCACTAGCTCCCTCTGAGAGGAGAGACGGCAGTGATGGGTCAGTAGTGGTTCTGATGTGTCTTATGTGGGGTACCGTCTTCAATCATTCAGTTCTGCAATGCCCAATGTAGCCTGCTCACACTGGACCTGTCCTGGGGTGAGGAACTGGGTCAGCTGAACCGCATTTCCTGAGAAATGTGAATGTTATGAATCAAATTTGACCAATATTTACAAACTGCATCACTTTCTTCACCCAGGGCTGTTGACACATCTGTTTTTGTCCGTTTTCAATAATCTTGTCAATACTGTATATCTAGTATCCCTGTGAGTATGGTGCACAACAGTCCCATCAGTCACACCAGTCAGTGTGAATGTGCTGCACCAGTATAGTAATGTTTCTATCTCCCTCACTCTCTCGCCCTCTTTCTCTCTACCTCACTCTCTCTCTCTCTCTCAGTCTGCCTGACTCTCCCCTTACTGTAAGTCTTCATAATAATGACAATTTTCATTGTTTGTCTAACACAGTGCAGTGTCAACTAACAATGGACACAAAATGTTGCAGAAGACTGAACGTCAGTGCAAGAAGAAGAAGGCTGTCACTAAACACTTCAGAAAGCCATAGCACTGCAACAACAAAGGGTGCATTTACAGTACTGAACTAACATCCGGAGCACATAAGCATTGGCACGGCGGAGCGGACTTGGAATCAGCATTAGACTCGCTCACTGGAGCCGGGCCCAATGGGAGAAGAAGCACTCTCTTTGTTCTCCGCTTCACTCAAAATGGAGTCAAAAAAGCATCATTATGTCAACTGCTTTGACCTTGTCCCCCTGGCTCGTGAACTTGGCAGTAAAATGACCTTAAAGGGATAGTTCGGTTTTTAAGACATGAATATGTATGGCTTCCCCGTCAGCAGTGTCATGCAATCATGCATCACTTACCCCCGACAGCGTCCTGTGAGCAGAGTTCTCGTCCAGTTTTGGTCAAACCGAAAGTAGTCCGGCATGTTTCCAGACCCAGGAAAATAAAAGGTTTCTCTTCCCAAAACATTATGTGTTCAAAAGAGTGATATATTTGCATCCCAAAACCGTTGTAGTGCAAAAAGTCACACCTCGTTATCACTTGGCCCTATTTTCAATACGCTTGTAGCTGCCAAATGTGAGGACCCTGCCTGATGTGTGTCCGCCAATAGGATGTCTAGAGTCCGCCGCTGCCTGATGTGAGTCCGCATGCGCAAACACAAACGGTTTACGGCAGAAGGCTCAGGAGCAAACTATCCAAGACGTGCATTCTCATACATGGTTTAATATCAACGTATCTGGCTTCTCTTAACGCATAATGTAGGTTTATTTAACGTAGTGTTTTATAATTTTGTCAACGGTTTACAGCATATGGCTCAGTGTCAACATATGGGGCTATGTTGTATTACTGTTACTAGTAGGCTAATGAATGCACTGCTTAACTAATAATTCAATAAACATGAAGCTTAACATCATAAACCTTGGTGGATTTCAAACGTAAACAAATGCGCTTGTCATTCCACTTCATGCTGTAGCCTACACCACCGGCATTACCTGGCTCGTTGTAGGCTACTACAATAGTGTCGCAAAGTTTGCGCATGCGGCCTCACATCAGGCAGGTCCTCACATTTGGCAGCGACAACGCTCGATACTGCAGAGTCTACGGCAGATACTACTAGAGAGTCTACATGTTTTATTTCGCGAAAGTTGATTCGCGAAAGTTTGATTCACCAAAGTTGCCTGAGAGAAACGTCCATCACAAAATAACGATGCTTTATGTCAATTTTATCAAATGTTGTCTCAGTTTTCATCGTTTTCCTGTGATGGACGTTTCTCTCAGGCAACTTTGGTGAATCAAACTTTCGCGAATCAACTTTCGCGAAATAAAACATGTAGACTCTCTAGTAGTATCTGCCGTAGACTCTGCAGTATCGAGCGTATTGAAAATAGGGCCAAGTGATAACGAGGTGTGACTTTTTGCACTACAACGGTTTTGGGATGCAAATATATCACTCTTTTGAACACATAATGTTTTGGGAAGAGAAACCTTTTATTTTCCTGGGTCTGGAAACATGCCGGACTACTTTCGGTTTGACCAAAACTGGACGAGAACTCTGCTCACAGGACGCTGTCGGGGGTAAGTGATGCATGATTGCATGACACTGCTGACGGGGAAGCCATACATATTAATGTCTTAAAAACCGAACTATCCCTTTAATGTGCGGCCCCCACAACACGACCTTCACAACACGACCTTCACATGCCAAAGCAGTCTGGTGGGACAGAATATATCACACAGGGCCATTCCTAGAGAAAACACACACACACCATAAGTATATCACACAGGGCCATTCCCAGAGAAAACACACACACACAAACACACACACACACACACACACACACACACACACACACAGGGCCACTCCCAGAGAAAACACACACACACACACAAACACACACACACACCCTAAGTGTGGACCTGATGACAGCAAACACCGGAGGTCTCCCAATTCTATTTTTTTTTACTGGCAGTACGTGCACCTCACAGTGCATTAAACCTGATGTGCAGAGTTCTGCAGACCTGTAGTTTAAACACACACACACACACATACATACACCTGATGTGCAGAGTTCTGCAGACCTGTAGTTTAAACACACACACACACACATACATACACCTGATGTGCAGAGTTCTGCAGACCTGTAGTTTAAACACACAAATCAGGGTAGAAACCACCGAAACCACAGGCATAGAAAAATAAAAACAGTTTTGATATATGATCAACCCTGAACATGAGCGATGGGCGTTTTAATGAGGTGCCCGCGGCACTGAACACCCATGGGATGCACCTGCACGCTTTGTTTGAACAGTTCCTTTACCATGAAGTAATCGCCTGCAGGGCCGTCCAAGACAAACTTGTAAAAAGGCATGTGGAAGAGGTGCAGGGTACACGGAGTGTTGAGTTAGATTAAACCGCTGTTAATGTAATGTAAGTCAAGATGCCATTTGGTAAAGGACGTGTTTTGAAACATCTTGAGAGGTTTTTTTGTGTTTCATCAAGGAAGGGGATAATTATAGCTGGCAACCTTTCGTTTATTTAAAGTAAATGTCTCGGTAAATACGGAGTTGTGTGACGCGTAGGCAAGGTACATTCTTTCAACAACCCACGGTTGGTTAAATAATCCAAACAAGTCCTCCCATCAATCCATCATGGAGAGGGTGTGTTGGTAAGGCACTATGCATTTTTAATGAAGTTCCTCTTTCCATATATTTTATTCATGTATAACACATACGTTGGTACAATCACAAAGTGTGTTTGCTCTTTGTCATGGAGAGAAAATAATGACTTTGACCTTTTTGGGGGGGGCTTTTTATGCCTTTAATTGACACAGCAGTGTAGACTGTGAAAGGAAATCAGAGGGAGAAGAGGTGGGGAGTGGACAGGAGAATTGGCATCAGACCGGATTCGAACCTGTGACCTCCTTGAGCTTCAAGCCCAAATGTGGTACGGGCTACTGTTTGAGCCACAGGGCCCCCCTAAGTTATAGTTGTATAAACATATCCCTACATTGGATGGACCCCTCCTTGTTGGCCATCACCTTGTGTTGGACACCGTTTCTGCTGAAGATCAATATGCTCCCCACGTGCGCTCTGAGTGGCTGCCTTGGACCAGCAAGTGTTTGACATCTCAACAAAGCTGACTTTCATTGGGCTGTTCTTAGATACGAGGGCAGCATGTTCCAGCATTCTCAGGCTCTGGATAGATGGATAACCTAAAATCATTCACATCATGATGGCATCCAAAAAATAAATAGAAAATAATTCACAGGAATTCAACATTGCCACAAAATGGAGTAAAAGAAATAAACTATATACCCAATAAACTGAAACAATCAGACATGGTATGGACCTGACCTTATATGAAAGGCCATTGTTTACATGTCCAGGTAAAGAGTCACTATATGTTTACAAATATCTCAAATCATGTAAGGTAAGATGTCACTGAGGTTATTGCAAGTGTATGTACAAATATCTTGAATAAGACTGCTGTGGGAAGGCTTCCATCTGCGGTGCTTATTTCAAGATGTCAGCTGTGCAGTCTCCACATCACATCACTGCTATGCACACACACACACACACACACACACACACACACACACACACACACTCCACATCACATCACTGCTATGCACACACACACACACACACACACACACACACACACACACACTCCACATCACATCACTGCTATGCACAAACACACACACACACACACACACACACACACTCCACATCACATCACTGCTATGCACACAAACACACACACACACACACACACACACACACACACTCACTCCACATCACATCACTGCTATGCACACATACCACAGTCCCCAAAGTTGCGGTCAAGTTTTTCTTTCCCCGTTTCTTTTTTTTTGATGATAGTTGCCTTGTCTTCCCTTGTGGCTAAACACATCTGTCTGATCCATCTCCACATCCAAACCGCTCCTCTCTGGGGCGCCACACACACACACACACACACACACACACACTCTGTACGATCCATCTCCACGTCCAAATAGCTCCTCTCTTGGGCTTCGCTGTGGAATGTCCTCGCTGTGTCAGTGCAACTCCCAACACGGCCTGCCAACATCAAACACTCAACAAGGCACAAACTGTCCTTGAGCCACTTCTAATTACGACACGATATCATGTCAAAAAAGAGAGAAAGAGGGGAAAAACAGTCCACAGAGGCTTGACACGATACGATCAGTGGTTACATAAACACAGGCAAATTATAGAGTTCCGCTTTAGCGTGGATCAGGAAATGATTATTGCCTCTCAGCTAATACGCTGCCCTTTTCTCAACTGTATGTTTTGTGAAACAAATGGAGAATTAGCATCTGAAGTTCTGGATTCCTTCCTTGCAAACAGTTGTTCCTACCTGAGGTTTTTTTTTGTTTAAAAGAGCCCATGAAACAGCAAATAGTGCTGAAGAATGTTTAGAACTGTGGCCATCTGCAATAGGAATATGTGGTTTGTATTAAGGAATTCGTTTGGTGATGTTAGTGTTTCAAAGCACTTTCAGCGAGATTTGCACAGCTGCATCGATGGCAGTCATCCTCTCCCGGTTGAATCCAAACACAGAGGATACCCAGTGACATTCCTCATGACGTGGCATAGGGGAAACAAGGCTAAATCTATGGCAACTCACGTTGTACAATAAATTATGCCTTGGATCTGAATGGTTCTAAATAGGGACATGTTTTACCTCTGAATCGAATCTAATCTAATCTATCTAATCTGAGTAGGTTTACACAACTTTGATTTAAGTCTGTTAAAAGTCAGTGCACTAGATCCGTTTGATTTGATCCCGAAATAGTATAGCAACCCCACACTTATACTCCTAACTATATGCTGTGTGTATCTACACAAGTAAATTAACTTTTCCCCCAGATGACTTTACTGACATTTAGCAAGAGACAAGATTTATGGCCCTCATTGTGATTGTAAGGGCTAATATAAAAGCTGCCAACAAATTTGGTACAAAGACTACAAAGCCTAGAAACATGAAAAAGAGCTTTAACTTCCTGATCTCCCGCCAATGGAATACTAATGCATCGCCTCGTCAGCTGCTTACAGGACATGAACTCTGCTATAGTCTCAAACAGCCTGCTGCACACAAACTGATGGGGATTTATTGTGCAAACGTCGAGTGCTTGTCCAAGTCAGTAAGGGTTTTTGTTTGTTTGGCCATTTGCTTGTTAAATGAGAAACACTGGCCATGCAGATGACATGATTACCACGTCTTACAGAAGACTGTAGCTTATCCCCTGATTAAAGCTGAAGTGGATTGGAGTTAAGTGTAACTGATCAGGAACAAATAGAGAGGTAATGATTTAATTTGTATAAGTATTTTGTTGTTGTCCATTGTCTTCTGGTTAGACAGAATTAATTAAAATGGTATGTGCATTTTCTTACTTGGCACCTTACCATTACATTGACATTCCTGTAACACAAATTCGAAGTGTTTTAGATCCCATATTTTACACATCATGAGTGCCCTCTACTGGTTGATTTAGAATTCAGAAGTTTTTGCTCTAGACTTGCTGTATCCGCAAGTCCCCTGGTAATCATAAAATCTACTGGGATTTGATGGGTTGCTGCCTGGGGTTCGACCAGTAATGAACTGTAGTTTTAGCCCATGAAGATTGCGGAACACAAGCATGTAGATAAAGTAACATCAAACTTTTTTTCTGTTTTCAGTAATACATATAAACAGGGCCATGTTCCTCTCCAGAAAAGTTTTTATAATCTTTCAATACTGATTTTACCTTCAGCCTCCATCCCCACAATGACTGTCTCAATTTCTGTCTGGAAATGTAGCCCATTGAAGTAGAACCTGGGACCTGCGTCAGAATCAGAATCAGAATTATTTTAATGGCCAAGTATATTCACAGGAAATTGACTTGGTGTAGGTAGCTATGAGGGTTTAAAACATGAATAGGACACATATCAAACATATCAATTAGATTTTTTTTAATGAATCTTTACTGGCTCCCTGTAGCTGTCCATGTAACGTTCAAGTCGTTAATGTTTGCTAGCTACTGAGGAATCTGCATAACGGTAGGCTACCTGATACTTTAACTCTTTCCAGGTTTACCGGAAAGGAGCAATAAAGGACGTCTGCTGGTCCAACGGCACCACAACGACTATTCAATATATGATGTCATGACAGTAAATGTTTCAGCCCAAACAATAATTGTGTTGTAGCTATACCTTTTCCTAAGAAGAAACCGATAGCGTGTAGGTCCCCCTCTCACCTGTAGTGATTTACCCCCGTCGTCATCAGGGCGTGAACATGCTCTGGTGGGCAGTGTGTGTTAGCATGGAAAGAATGTATCATAGAATGAGTCGAACGAACTGTGTCAATCGCTTTGTGTCTCCCTAGTCGACCATTTAGTCTTAATATGGATATTTCAACTTCAATGGGTGGATCAAGTGTGGACGCGTAGGAAAACATACCATTGGTGAACGTGAGTAGGCATTTCTCACGTCTTTTGATAAGGGTAGACTAACTTAATGTAGTGAACTTCCACCGGTCAACTCTTTCGGCATATAGTGGGGTACGAAATGTGTTCACATAAAATTGGTTAAATTCCCGGGGGAACTTTGAATGGTTACGCTATACGGAGTTTGTTCGTCACACAGTTAGTCATTGCTTAAACGAAGAGAGTGATTTATTGATTTTGGCTTGTGTAAATAATCCCCTTTATATACTTAAGCGTCCCGGACGTCCTACAAACCGATATCTGTACTAACAAACTTCAGGTGCTTTTTTGGAAACCCTCCAAGCGTTCAATTCCTTAACCGCTGCTTCGCAAAGTGGTTTACTGTGAATTTGCTTGTCTCCTCTGAAAAAAAATCTTGTGACATTCTGAAGTCTTTTGGCACCTGAGAATACTTGGTGACTATGTTTTCTATCTTATGTAGGCCTAATTGTTTGCATAGGCTACAGAGACATGTCAAACATTCCTGTGCACCTGCGCCCACAGATCAATTTACTGTAATGTCTGAAAAAGGAACTGAAATAGCCTACTTGTGGGCCTATCATAAAACAACCGACTTTTATTTTGTTCATGTGTCCTTAGTTAGTTTTCATTTTCGATGTCAACTAATTACATTCCAGGTATATGTGTGGGTTTATCTCAACGCCGTAATGGCCTACATAATGAATATTTTAAGGAAGGAAGTGTCGACATGTTCACAACAAACACACATGATGTTTATGCTGGGGGCATTTCAACACTCCATGGGTTGTTTTTCACAGACTGTTTGGGTTTATCTGGGATCATAGTTTAAGCTCTTCTGTCTGATAAGTGTGAGTAGGGTTATGTTATGATAGTGAAAAAATATCCAAAATGACACCTTTTCTCTTATTTTCAGCAACACATATGGACATATCCATGGACCACTCGGCACGAGGATTATAATCCTTCAATACAAATTCACCCTTTGAGTCTCACAGCCAACAGACAACAACTTTTCACTTCTGTTGGCCTGTTTGTGTCACCAGCCCAAGATGCTGCAGCAGATATTGACTGACGGGTTCATTGACCCCGAGCTCTTAGCAGAGCTAAACGAGGACCAGAAGCAAACGCTGTTCTTTAAGATGAGAGAGGAACAGGTTCGCCGTTGGAAAGAGCGAGACGCCAAACAGGTGAAGAAAGAGGCTGGGTCGAAGAGGCCCAAGAAGGGTAAGAGACCTCTGTGTTTGGTCCCTGCTATTCCCTTTATGTCTTAGAATGTTGGAGGGGCTCTTTAGTTTTAAAGGGACTAAACAAATAAAGCCAAAGCGACTTAATCATTTCCTTTTGTTTTTGACTATGCAAACTGAAACATACTAGCCAAGTGATGCATGAGTTATTTGGTAGAGGGCTAATCTGTCCTGGTGATCTCTGTCAGACACCTTTTAACTGGCTTAGTTCAAAACAAAACAAGGGCCACTGTTTTTAAACATACTTTTTTATTTACTATTGGTGCTCAGACCCTGCCAAGGCCGTGTCCTGGATGAAAGCGTCTGACGGTGATGATTGGGTGTGGGTGATGGGAGATCACCCTGACGACCAGTCCTATGACCAGATCTGTGATGGGATTATGGCCCAGAGGGCAGCGCTACAAGCCCAGCAGGAAGCTGAGGAGCTCAGGTGAGTCGTCATGGAGACAATAGGCAAACAAATGACTACTTAAGCAATATAGTACAAGTGGGAGTGGGGTAGGTAAGGGATATTCCCACAGGTGGTGTTCGGCCAAAGCCACCAAGGCCGGAGGCCGAGTGGCGTAGGCAACAACAACCAATTAACATTTCAACACAAAGTTATTGATTCAAAAATGTTTATTTCGCCATTGTTTCTCCGCAACAAAAAATAGTTCCATTGTCAACGTCTTGGTTTGGAATTATAAGAACTTTGAATTACTGGCTATCTTCAACTCACTACAGAATGTTTCATCTAGGAGTGATTTATTATTAGCTGTGAAAAGTCCGAGTTGGGTTGTTCTGGGATAATCCAACGCATGGAGCATCTCTCGTCCAATCAGAAACAGCTAAATAACGCAATAGAACCCAATTGTTTTATAAAGTTCTACAGACTATGATAAAGTCCACAATCGAATACACGTCATGTCAAATTCCACCAATTGCTCTTCACGGTCCACTTGCTGTCCAGTTAGTGTATGTGCTAAAAAAAAACAACAACAACCTTTCATGTTCATACGAAGTCCTGCCACTGTAAATGAGAAACAAAAGTCAGTCAGACCGAGCCACGAACAACTCCAGCAAATACGTTGTCACACGTTGTCTCAGGAGCACGGAAGGGAGCAGTGTAATTTGATTGGTTGTTGAGATTAAACTACTTTTTAATGTCTCTACTTGATTGACGACTTGGCAACAGTTCACAGCTGCCGGCCGAAGCCCTGGGAAGAGAGGACAAGGTTAGACTGCAACCTACAATTACGGGGCGTTGGATTTGTTGTTTGGCAGTATGGAATGCTCAGTGTGAGGTTGGGTAAGCTCATTCAAGGGCGGTCTGTGTGAAACATCAACGTTATCACAAACTTTTATGGCCTAGTTAAATTTACATGAGTGCCTCTGACTAACCGCAATATGACACAGATGGCTGTCAGTACATGAGAGCAATTTATGACTTGAGATCATGCAGGAGCACCCTGCTCTTCTACAAAGATGAAGATGATGAATGAATCGATCTGATGAATGAATCGAGAGTTTGGATCTCCAAAATTTGGCCTGCAGAGCATACATATCCAAATATCCAATTAGGGTTTTTCACCACAAGTTGTGTCGAGCCTGTGGTGAGCCAATATACAGTGCATTCAGAAAGTATTCAGACCCCTTCACTGTTCACAATTTGTCATGTTGCAGCTTTACGCTAAAATCATTTAAATTCATGTTTGCCCTCGTCAATCTACACTTTATACCCCATAGTGACAAAGGAAAAAAGGAATTTCAGATTTTTTTTGTGCAGATTTAGGGTTAGGAAAAAACTGTAATTACATTGGTATAAGTTTTCAGACCCTCTACTGTGCTGAACCACCTTTGGCAGCGATTACATCCTTGAGTCTTTTTGGATGACCAACAAGCCTTGCACACCTGGATTTGGGGGTTTTCTGCTGTTCTTCTCTGCGGATCCTCTCCAGCTCTGTCAGGTTGGATGGGGACGGTTGACGGACATTTTCAGTCCTCCCCAGAGATATTTGATTGGGTTCAAGTCAGGGCTCTGCCTGGCATCTCAAGGACATTCACACAGAGTTGTCCCTTAGCCACTTCTCTGTTGTCTTGGTTTCGTGCTTACGGTGCAAACCCATGCCACCGTTGTGAGCGACGCGATCTCTAAACCCAATGCATTTCAATGGGAGCCAATCCATTGTGACGTAAATTAGCGATCTGAGCGACGCGTCCGTTGAAAATTCGAACATGTTGAAACTTATGCAAATGAGGAGCGATATTTCCCGGCAGCAGCCAATGAGATTGTTTGGTGTCGTCTTTGACAGTTGGACTGTATGCTATTTCCACACGCTACACCACGCCCACTCAAAGCGATGGAAGTCGCTCACAACGGTGGCATGGGTTTGTACCGTTAGAGTCATGTTCCTGTTGGAAGGTGAACCTTCGGCCCAGTGTGCGGTCCGGAGCGCTCTGGACCAGGCTTTCACTAAGAACATCCCTGTACTTGGCTTAGTTCAGCTTTCCCTCAACCCAGACCAGTCGCCTGTCCCTGCTGCTGAAAAACAACCCCACAGTATGATGCTACTGCCACAATGCTTCACTGTTGGAATGGGCAGGTGATGAGTGGTGCTGATGGGATGGTATCGGCCAGGTGATGAGTGGTGCTGTTGGGATAGTATCAGGCAGGTGATGAGTGGTGCTGATGGGAGGGTATTGGACAGGTGATGAGTGGTGCTGATGGGAGGGTATTGGCCAGGTGATGAGTGGTGCTGATGGGATGGTATTGGCCAGGTGATGAGCGGGACTGATGGCCAGGTGATGAGTGGTGCTGTTGGGATAGTATCGGCCAGGTGATGAGCGGGGCTGTTGGGATAGTATCGGCCAGGTGATGAGCGGGGCTGTCGGGATAGTATCGGCCAGGTGATGAGCGTGTGTGCCTATACCAAATCAATCAATGAAAGTTACTTCAGATGGACTCCAATCAAGACGATCAATAGAAATGGGAAACTTCTGAGCTAAATTTCAAGTGTCATAGCAAAATGTAAATGTGATGTTTCAGTTTTTCCTTTTGAATACATTTGCAGAAATATGTAATCATGTTTTAGCTTTGTCATTATGGAGGATTGAGTGTAGATTGAATAAAATCTATTTCCACCATTTTAGCAAAAGGTGGCAACATAACAAATAGTGAAAAAAGTGAAGACTAAATACATTCTGAAATTATTGTAATTCTTGTATACTTTTGCAAATGTTCTTTTAGATTAGATTGATAGCCTTTAAGGGTTGAAACCAGTGCACAGGGGATTGGAATGGACTCATGTGTGCTTATGCTGCATTCGACATTTCTAGCATGCAGGTTTGGTGTACCTGTGTGTCTGAAAACTGACGTGTCATGTGTTGGCTTTGGTGTACCTGTGTGTCTGAAAACTGACGTGTCATGTGTTGGCTTTGGTGTACCTGTGTGTCTTGAGACTGACGTGTGATGTGTTGGCTTTGGTGTACCTGTGTGTCTGAAAACTGACATGTCATGTGTTGGCTTTGGTGTACCTGTGTGTCTGAAAACTGACGTGTCATGTGTTGGCTTTGGTGTACCTGTGTGTCTGAAAACTGACGTGTCATGTGTTGGCTTTGGTGTACCTGTGTGTCTTGAGACTGACGTGTGATGTGTTGGCTTTGGTGTACCTGTATGTCTGGAGCCTGACGTGTTATGTGTTGACATCTGGTGACGTGGATGCGAACAAAGAAAGCAAGAACAGGTTTTGTATTCTGGAAGCATGACCTTTGTGTGACTATGACTTGAGAATTAGGTTGCCCTTGTGTGTGTAAAGCACGGTATGTGTCCTAATGAACACGACCAGAGCCACTGGGTATTCAGCAGGCTGGCATTAGAATTAGGAAGTTAAACATTCCCTGAGCCCTGACCAGTTCAAGCATGCAGTATTGACACAAGACACTTCCCACATAGCATGAGGTGGTTTCCACAGTGTGTGTGTGTGTGTGTGTGTGTGTGTGTGTGTGTGTGTGTGTGTGTGTGTGTGTGTGTGTGTGTGTGTGTGTGTGTGTGTGTGTGTGTGTGTGTGTGTGTGTGTGTGTGTGTTTCCACAGTCTTATTTGCCTCATAACCTCCCGTTCGTCACAGCTTTGACCCGCTAGTCACTGGTAAATGTTTGACACCACAGGTAGACCAATGCACTTTGACAGTTAAGCTCACGATAAGGGTGACCCTATAGTGGACATGTTTCTCTTTGAAAAGAGTAGCTTGGTACAGCATGTGTTTACTGAACTCAACTGGGCTTGGTTGGCCCTGTCGGCAGAGTAAACGTGTGGTCCAGAGATACCGCTTAAAACCCGATGTCGTCACTTTTACTCTCTGGTTGGTTAAACCGTTCTCTGCCGACAGGCCCTTTGTCGGTTTGGATAACAGTGGCAGAACAGAAGTGTGTACTTCCTGTAACTAATACCAATAAATCCTATTCTGTAGCCATGGCGATAGCTTTTTTACCCCTTCTCATGTTCTATTTGCATCCAGAATCATCATCTGTAACATTATATTGTGCAGATTTATTCATTATTTATTATTTTTCCATTTATTGTCAAGTTTTACTGTTCATGCTTTACTTTTACTTAGTTTGTTTAGTTTTTTGTTTAGTTTTTTTTACGTGGTATTACCGGGTTTGCGAGGCTTTGTTTGAACGCTGTGAATAGTCACTGCCCCGGGGGCTATGTGTCCCAGATTAAGTGTCCCTAACCTGTCAGTTGATAGGATCTCACTTCAGCAAGTGCTCGTGTTTAACACACACGTCATTTGCAAATGCTGGGTTTCAACCGACCTCTCTAAAATGGTGGACGCCTGCTGTGGTCTCAGGGCTAAGAAGGAGGCCGAGCTGGAGAAGAGGTTCTCAGCGGTGCACCTGGACCCAGAGCTGGTGCTCGCCGCCAAGGAGGAGGAGCTCCGGGAGAAAGAGGAGGAGCTCAGGGAGGAGGAGGCCCGACAGGCAGCCGCCAAGGAGCAGCTGAGGCTGATGGAAGAGCTGAAGGTATGGCTGCCTATCTGGCACACACACAAACACACGCACACACACACACACACACATACACACACACACACACACGTACG
>NC_137926.1:3289619-3404619 GCF_963457725.1 Sprattus sprattus | reverse complement strand
AGAGTCTCAAAGCTGATTCGATAGTTGAAGATGGGTACAGATCTGAGACCAGTTCGTGTTTATATCTTGGAATGGCCTTGATGTGGATATGCGGTGGGAAACTGGTCCTGAGCCAACTGAGAAGGACAACTTGTAACCAAGAGCAACCAAATAAGGCTGTGTGTCTGTTGTGTGTATTCTAGGTAGAGCTGTGGGTACAACAGATATGGAGGCCTTTAAGTTTGTTGCTTCAGCCTTATTTTATGTCATTCAGATACATCAAGTCATATATCAGAATAGGTGAACTTTGTAACACTGGTCCATCAAACTCACATGTGTTATGGGAACGCCATCTCAACATCACGTGCAGTCAGTTTGAAGGACACAGTATTTACATGTCCATGTTTTAGTGTTAAGTGCCTTACTTGCAGATAGACTGTGTTATTCTGCTGAACAGAAAATGTACAGCAACTGAATTGAGACCTAACTAATTGAAGTCCGCATCAGTTGTTGTTGTTGTTGTTGTTGTTGATGACCTGTGTAATTTGTATAAATTAAATCTGTTTGGGTGCAATGATCTGTTGTGTTGTGTCCCTTTGGACCCACTGAGGAAAGATGGACTGATCTGGTATTGCCGTCTCCTCACACGACACGAGTTAGTCCCCTCACACGACACGAGTTAGTCCCCTCACACGACACGAGTTAGTCCCCTCACACGACACGAGGACGTCCCCTCACACGACACGAGGCCATCCCCTCACACGAGGCCGTCCCCTCACACGACACGAGGCCGTCCCCTCACACGACACGAGGACGTCCCCTCACACGACACGAGGACGTCCCCTCACACGAGGTCGTCCCCTCACACGACACGAGGCAGTCCCCTCACACGACACGAGTTAGTCCCCTCACACGAGGCAGTCCCCTGACACGACACGAGGACGTCCCCTCACACGAGGCAGTCCCCTGACACGACACGAGGACGTCCCCTCACACGAGGTCGTCCCCTAACACGACACGAGGCCGTCCCCTCACACGACACGAGGACGTCCCCTCACACGAGGTCGTCCCCTCACACGACACGAGGCCGTCCCCTCACACGACACGAGGCCGTCCCCTCACACGACACGAGGTTGTCCCCTCACACGACACGAGGCCGTCCCCTCACACGACACGAGGCCGTCCCCTCACACGACACGAGGCCGTCCTCTCACACGACACGAGTTAGTCCCCTCACACGACACGAGGTCGTCCCCTCACACGAGGCAGTCCCCTCACACGACACGAGTTAGTCCCCTCACACGACACGAGTTAGTCCCCTCACACGACACGAGTTAGTCCCCTCACACGACACGAGGTCGTCCCCTCACACGACACGAGGTCGTCCCCTCACACGACACGAGGCCGGACTGTTCTCATTTGGGATTCCTCAATGGTGGAACGAGCTTAAAATAGCTATCAGAGCAGGGGCGTCCCTTTCAATCTGCAACAATCTCTTGAAGACTCATCTATTCTAATGTCACCTTCTCTCCTAGCGGCCTCTAACATCCCTCACTCTCACACACACACTTCACACTTCAAGCTCTTTGGCCCTTTTGGCAGATTGACTAGAATAGGTTACACTTAACAGGTTTCCATGGTAACACTCAACAGGTCTTCATGGTTACACTTACTGTAACAGGTCTCCCAGCCTACAGTAACTTGATTGTTGTCCCTCAATTATAAGTCGCTTTGGATAAGTGTCAGCCAACTGAATTATTGTAGTGATACTGGTGACGTGCACTAGTTTTAAGGTGTTGGAGATGTTTTATTTATTTATTTCATACATTTAAAAGGGCTATTGATGAGTATGATGCTATTAGGTGATGAAATATTGATTATGATTGCAGTGAACTGACCACAACCCAGTCATATGAGAAACGATGTGCTTGCGGCTCTGAAGAGTTAACAAGTGCACTCCGTGTCCTCAGGAGACAGGGGGCTTTCTAGACCACAGGGAACCCACAGGATTGAGTGGGTGGTGTTCTGTTCTGCCCTCCACCACATCTTATTCATCTAATTGATTAAACTCTTTCCAATGACGGGAGGTCAGTCCTTATACTCTGTCTGGATTTGGCCTTGGGCCTTAGCCCTTAGGTGATTGTAGAAGAACAAGTTCCGTTGTTTGGGGGGATACCTATGCCTGCTAGATTTACATTTTAACTGTGATCAGAAAAATAGATATTCTAGGTTCTGTAATCAGCTGACAGCATTTCAACACCCTTCAGGAACCCTCCAAAGAGATGAGCAGTCTGGTCTGACACATGTTTTATGTGCCCATTGGAGGGAGGGAGGGAGGGAGGGGGTGGCATCTTGACAATGTCTGACATCACGGTCAGCTGGAGGCCATTACAGACACTTGTCTGAACACAGATGAAGGTAACGATGGTCTTACATTCTACATATTCAACAACAGTGTGAAAACAAAAACATATTTTAAACAAACATATTTTATTGTCACTAAAAGTACATACGCAAACATAAAATATATTGCCAGCAAAGCAACACATATTTACAAAACAGATTAAACCTTTGGAGTTTAAAGTCGTGTGCAAAATTAAGTACATTTCATTTCAACATTTGTAGGCATCTAAAGAAAATTAGGTCACTTCCACAATGTGCTCACCAAACAGAAATCATCCAGCAGGGTTATGTTGCTGCAGTTGGCGAACAAAGTTAGCAAACACAACATTTATGCCTGCTTCAGTTGTCACGGTTACACACTGGTTGCTAGGAACCATTCTCAGATAAAATACAAAGTCCCTTTGTCCATCCTCTCGTATCTCTCCATTTAAAGATGAGGCCACCTTGTGAGAAATCCGTCATCTCTGCCTTCATTCATTCATTCACTCATTCATTCACCCATTCATTCATTCATTCACCCATTCGTTCACTCTCTCTCACTTTCTCTCACTCTTTCTCTCACTCACTCACCCATTCATTCACCCACTCACCCACTCACTCACTCACTCACTCACTCACTCACTCACTCACTCACTCACTCACTCACTCACTCACTCACTCACTCACTCACTCACTCACTCACTCACTCACTCACTCACTCACTCACTCACTCACTCACTCACTCACTCACTCACTCACTCACTCACTCACTCACTCATGTCTTCAGATAACAGCAAAGTGTCAGTTTTGAGTTCTGGGAGTCTCGTGCTGATGCTTTGACCGAAGCTCTGAGAACATGGTCACACCTTGGGTTAGCCTCTTACTAAAACGCCTTCAGAACCACCTCCGCACAACAGCATCAACACCTGTAAACATATTTAACTGTATGGCTCCATAGATGAAAGAATGCAGACATATTTCATCCTTTTCAGAACACCTCTATGAGGAGATAGATATGTATGTATGTATGTGTAAGTAAAAAATATATAATATTCCTTACCCGATAAAAAAAAAGTTTGAATTCATAAGTAAGACTTTAACATCAGAAAATGTTTTTGGTTTCGACACAGGAATGAATTGTAGTGATTCCACTGATGAATGTTCTAGAACTCAAAGATTGTGACAGAAAACCATGACATGACAGAAACACACCCCTGATGACACCCCCTCATGTCTCACAAGTTTAAGATGTTTAGATACAACTTGTGACTTTCTGCATATCATAATCAACTGTGAACAGAGCTGTGGAAATTATAAGAAAACAAAAATCTCCCCATCTGTGGAGCCGTGTTAAGTGTTCGGTAGGGAAAGTAGCACATACAAACCTCAGGGTGGCGTAGTAGCACATTCTAACCTCAAGGTGGCGTAGTTGTACACATCTCTCTGCGAGCCAAAGCTGCTGCACCCGATGACTTGCAGACAGGTTGTGCTAAGCGACAAACTTTAAAGCGACAAACACAGTTCTCTGACTACACCATGACAAACATGATTAGCACACCGTCTAGCAACCCATCCATGATCTGTGTGTAGTAGCACTGAAGGAAACACCAGTCCGAACTAACAACACTCCCTGGGGAAATACCTCCGCAAATACCATTAAACAATTAACACATAATGTCAGTCATTACAAATCAACAGTCATTATTATCAACAAACCATTAAAACACTGACATAGCACCACGTACAATTAAATAAAAACAATTATAACCGGCTTGCAAGTTGGGTTACATTGACATCCCCTGACAATACTGCTGTATTCATCACTGCCTGATGTCAGAATGATGAATGAACCCCTCCTTTTCTGCCGTTTCATCTAAAACCGTAACTCTATTGAAGCCAAACCAATAAAAGGTTAAAATCCAACCGAACATTTCCCATTTGAAAAAAAAAAAAAAAAGCATCGGAGGGCTCCTCATTTCCCCAGGGAGTGCTACCGTCTTAGTTCATCAGGACTACGTTTCCCATCATGCTCTGGGGTTGCAGAGCTACACGAAGATCTGGGCCAGCAGGTTGGCCACGCCCAGCACGATGAGGAAGCTGTGGAAGACGGCGGAGGGCCATCGCAGCTCACCGCGCCGCTTCAGGGAGATCATGTGGATCAGGGCAGGGAACACGAACACCAGCGTCAGACCACACGTCGCCCCAGAGTACCTGAGAGGGGGAGAGAGAGATAGGGAGAGAGAGAGAGAGAGAGATAGGGAGAGAGAGAGAGGGGGGGGGGGAGAGAGAGAGAGGGGGGGAGAGAGAGAGAGAGGGACAGAGAGAGAGAGAGAGAGAGAGACAGAGAGAGAGAGAGAGAGAGAGAGAGAGAGAGATAGGGAGAGAGAGAGAGGGGGGGGGAGAGAGAGAGAGAGGGACAGAGAGAGAAAAATAAATAGTTAACCTCAACATGGATAGATAAATAAATACTTTATTAATCCCGTGGGGAACTTCTGGAAGAAATAACATGCAATCAATTGTCATATAAACGTAAATCACAACTGAGACAGAAATATAATTAAAAAAATTCACTTTCACTGCACTTTCCAACCATAAGTTCTCACACAAACATCTCTGGCTAATGTGCTTTTTTTCTTCCTTTGAAAGGGAGGGTCCCAAATGACTATGTTTTATAGCCGAGATACATTCAGCGCCATCTCACCTGATTATGGAGCCAATGTTGGGGTAAAATTTGGCCATGAGGACCCCAGAGGCGACGATGATGACGTTGAGCCCGAGGACGTGGAAGAACCTGTGAAACCAGAGGTGGACACAGCTCAGTCATACGGTCTTTGGAAAACACCACAGGTGGACACAGCTCGTTCATACGGTCTTTGGACAAAACCAGAGGGACACAACTCGTTCATACGGTCTTTCAACAACGCCAAAGGTGAACCCAGCTGTCATAAGGTCTTTGGACAACGCCAGAGGTATTCATGAAAATCACACAGAGGAATGACCATGTGCTGAATGTGTGGATTCTGGCTTTGCTTCCTGGACATAATGTGCGTGGGCGCGACGAGCGTGAGGCTCACCCGGGGTAGTGGCTGCCGAAGACCTGGCTCATGACCTGCACACGGACCAGGTAGCCTAGCAACGGGTAGACGGTGGTCATCTGAAACAACAGGAAGGTGCGAGCCACAAACACCCACACGTCGTTGCTGGGGAAGTTATCCAGGAAGTTCTGAAACAGACACACGGCTAAGGGTTAGTGATCCTCCACAGTACACATCTTATAGAACAGAAACAGTGCACATCTTATAGAACAGAAACAGTGCACATCTATTAGAACAGAAACAGTGCACATCTTATAGAACAGAAACAGTGCACATCTAATAGAACAGAAACAGTGCACATCTTATAGAACAGAAACAGAAACAGTGCACATCTTATAGAACAGAAACAGTGCACATCTTATAGAACAGAAACAGTGCACATCTTATAGAACAGAAACAGAAACAGTGCACATCTTATAGAACAGAAACAGTGCACATCTTATAGAACAGAAACAGTGCACGTCTAATAGAACAGAAACAGAAACAGTGCACATCTGATAGAACAGAAACAGTGCACATCTAATAGAACAGAAACAGTGCACATCTAATAGAACTAGAACAGAAACCGTGCACATCTAATAGAACAGAAACAGTGCACATCTAATAGAACAGGAACAGTGCACATCTTATAGAACAGAAACAGTGCACATCTAATAGAACAGAAACAGTGCACATCTTATAGAACAGAAACAGTGCACATCTTATAGAACAGAAACAGTGCACATCTTATAGAACAGAAACAGTGCACATCTTATAGAACAGAAACAGTGCACATCTTATAGAACAGAAACAGTGCACATCTAATAGAACAGAAACAGTGCACATCTAATAGAACAGAAACAGTGCACATCTAATAGAACAGAAACAGTGCACATCTTATAGAACAGAAACAGTGCACATCTAATAGAACAGAAACAGTGCACATCTAATAGAACAGAAACAGTGCACATCTAATAGAACAGAAACAGTGCACATCTAATAGAACAGAAACAGTGCACATCTTATAGAACAGAAACTGTCTACATCTAATAGGACAGAAACAGTGCACATCTAATAGAACAGAAACAGTGCACATCTAATAGAACTAGAATAGAAACAGTGTACATCTAATAGAACAGAAAAAGTGCACATCTAATAGAACAGATACAGAAACAGTTCACATCTAATAGAACAGAAACAGAAACAGTGCACATCTAATAGAACAGAAACAGTGCACATCTAATAGAACAGAAACAGTGCACATCTAATAGAACAGAAACAGTGCACATCTTATAGAACAGAAACTGTCTACATCTAATAGAACAGAAACAGTGCACATCTAATAGAACAGATACAGAAACAGTGCACATCTAATAGAACAGAAACAGTGCACATCTAATAGAACAGATACAGAAACAGTGCACATCTAATAGAACAGATACAGAAACAGTGCACATCTAATAGAACAGAAACAGTGCACATCTAATAGAACAGAAACAGAAACAGTGCACATCTAATAGAACAGATACAGAAACAGTGCACATCTAATAGAACAGATACAGAAACAGTGCACATCTAATAGAACAGAAACAGAAACAGTGCACATCTAATAGAATTGGAACAGAAACAGTGCACATCTAATAGTTCTAGAACAGAACAGATTAATAACCAACTTCACAATAACCAGAATTAAATCAGAAGAATGACTAAAGCTGCATTTATACTACCAAACAGAGACCAATTTTGCCCACAGTAGGACCCTCAGTGAATGTGCCATCTCCTCTAACTAGTACTTAGCTCACACTTACAATAGTTACATTCCTTTTGTAAAGTAGTATTTTTCTTGTTACATGAGGTCTCTATTGCTCGTAGCATGATTGTCCATTCCTCTGTACGTTGCTTTGGATAAAAGCATCTGCTAAATGTAAATGTTAACACATGGCATCCAGTTTCTCCAGTAGGCCTTCATCTCGATCAAAATGACTGAGCTAAATTAGCTGTCTTAAATGTTGCATTTTAACAACAGGAATACGCACAAAGTGAGCAAGCAGTTGAGTAGCGAAGAACCATACATTTGGATCCCATGCCTATCAAAGAACCATTCATTTAGTTTCCATGCCTATCCAAACTGACTGGAATGACTAAAGTAATGAAATAATATGGTGCAAAGGGTAATAGGTTAAGCGTTGGCTTGTTTTGTTCTGAAATCTGCAAGGCTACGGTAAAGTTTAGGATATCCTTTGACCTACAAAGTCTGTGTATTGTGGTAAGGTCTCTATTACCAGCATTACACCGCATGCACTTCACAGAAGCTGAACCAACCACACACACACACACACACACACACACACACACACACACACACACACACAGACACACAGACACACAGACACACAGACACACAGACACACAGACACACACACGATCATGAGGGCCAAATCAACTCTTACTGGTTCAATGCAGTCTTTGGAGAGTTCTGGTGACGGGAAAGATGCAAACACACACACACACACACACACACTCTTACTGGTTCAATGCAGTCTTTGGAGAGTTCTGGTGACGGGAAAGATGCAAAGATCAGCACTCCCACATACAGGTAGGTCAGGCCCACCAGCAGGTAGGCCAAGGACAGGTCCCGGACCTGCAAACACAGCAAACACTCACTCAAGAATGTGGACAAAATAATAATAATAATAATAATAATAATTAATGTAATTTATAGCGTACTCTACATTCATAATAATCTCAGAGCAGAGATGGGCAAAAATACATCAAAATGTATTTTGATACAAAATACAAACTACCCCTCAAATAAATGTATCAAAATAAAATACAAAATACTGTTGCCAGAAAATGTAACAAAATACAATACATGTATTTTGTATTTTTAAAATATAGGAAATACTTTTTCTGAATTTTCCGTTTTCCTCCAATTTGGTATAGCAAAACATTCAGGTTTGGGCTATACAGTGGCGTAACATAGTTACCAGAGGCCAAGGTGCAGGCTATTATGACGGGCCCTTGTCAGTGGTTTCCAAACATTTGAGTCCTGTATCCTTTTTTTCTCATGTTTGTAACTGCCACTGCCACCGCCACCACGCCCCTCCCCCCGCACACATATTCTGCCTATAACACCTGTCAGTGTAATTTTTTCACTGAATATGGTATACATCAGTATTTTGGGCAATGTGACTTGGCAATTCAGACTATTTAGATTGACATAAATATATGCCTATGGACCCTGGCTACGGGCCCCCTAAACCCAGGGGCCCAGGTGTGACCCCACCCCCTATAGTTACGCCCCTGGAGCTATATAATGTACACAAAGCTCTGGTGAACCCCACAAAAAGGAAGAACAGTCACAGAATGGCAGTGTAACTAAGCAAAGCTATTAAAAGACAACAACTTGTTGATTAGGTATATATATACTGTATAAATATTTGCAGGCAGCACCTGTGTGACTTTCATGTTTTCACAAAGCAGAGTTCTCATTGCAATCTCGCTTCCGGGAGGGCTATCCCCACCGTGCTTTCGTAATACGTATAAGGACATTATACGGATTTGATCAAGTCACATTCTGTCAAGATGGTTAACATTCAGTGCAACAACTCGATTCGCTCTTTTAATAACCTCCTTTTAGGCGGTGTACTAATGAAGATAAATTGACAAGGATCAAGACAGCTATCTAAGTTTTCGAACACCGCCCTGTTTTGTCAATGAGAGAGATCTGGGGCGAAAAAAGGGGCGGGCCATAAGAAGCACCACTTTTGCCACTATTGGCAAATTGATTCGCCAATGACATTCAGAGGCAGATTAGATGGTCTAGTGGTAGAATCCGACAGAAAAAAAATCTCCCTCTGCCTAAACACTGGAGAAAGTATTTTGAGTATTTTAAATACAAAATTACTCCACTCTAAACTATTTTGTTACAAATTACATTCGATTTTTTATCGGCCATATCAAATACAAATTACAAAATACTCAAAAGTAAAATAACTAGTATTTCAAATACAAGTAATTGAAATACTGCCCATCTCTGTCTCAGAGTGCTACAGTGGAAACATAACATAGTTAAAACAACATATATGTATGTAATACCAACAGGTGATTTTTCTTCTTATGAAATTGTACTGGTAACAATATATTGCTTGATTGGCAGATGGTATTTATCAACTCTAGTTGGATCTTTCCACACTAAACCTACGAAAACATTTCAATCA
This sequence comes from Sprattus sprattus, assembly GCF_963457725.1. Classification (NCBI taxonomy): domain Eukaryota; kingdom Metazoa; phylum Chordata; class Actinopteri; order Clupeiformes; family Clupeidae; genus Sprattus; species Sprattus sprattus. Next base: position 3,394,964 of record NC_137926.1, on the reverse strand, counting down.
GTCCTAACCATTTCTTATTTTATTTCGGCCAAAATGAACCACTGAAGAACCCTACGTAATTCAATCACACGGCAAACCCATGCCTTAAGTTAGAGTCGAAAAGCTAACGTGAAGTGAAAATGCTGCGATGCACACATTAACAAGCACAAATCATGAACTAGCTGATAGCAGACATTTCTCGGCCCGCTGACATGGCAGTTTCAGTTTCCTGCTCGGGTGACTAATACGAGACGCTTCCTCATGAAGGACTTGGCTTTAAGGAGAAGTGGAACGATACGCACGGTCCTGTCTACGGTGAAGAGGTTTCATAGGGGTCATTGACCTTATTCCCACTCACACTTAGACATTTACTATTCACTATTTGACCATTGAGGCCAATTCATTTATTGATCACTATTTGACCATTGAGGCCAATTCATTTATTGATCACTATTTGACCATTGAGGCCAATTCATTTATTGATCACTATTTGACCATTGAGTCCAATTGATGGTCCGCTCCACAAGTGTCCGCACCACAGCTATGTCAACTGGATGTTCACACTCCGTAGTATTCCGTTCACAGTCAGGTGGGAATACACAACACCCATTACTTTACCATTAGGAAAGACTGAGTGGGGATGGGATCATCCATCCCGTGCTGTTTTCCCTGATACATTAAAGGGTTTGCATGTGAAACTTGTCTCAGTGCTTTTCTGCAGTGCTTTCAAACCACGTCCACTGAGTCATCAAGAACTCTCATCTTCACGTTCTCTTTGGTCTCCTTGGTCTGTGGATTTCAGAAGTGGTTTGAAATGCACTCCAACCTACATACAAGTCAACTATACACTAATATGTTCCCATAAATATGTGTGTTGTCCAAACCTATTTAACTTATGATATCATAATGCGTTTGCCACATGCATTGGCAGACAGTGGGCCATACTGCTAATGCTGTTAGCTGTGTTGTGGCTGTGCTAGCTGTGTTGTGGCTGTGCTAGCTGTGTTGTGGCTGTGCTAGCTGTGTTGTGGCTGTGCTAGCTGTGTTGTGGCTGTGCTAGCGGTGTTGTGGCTGTGCTAGCGGTGTTGTGGCTGTGCTAGCTGTGTTGTGGCTGTGCTAGCTGTGTTGTGGCTGTGCTAGCTGTGTTGTGGCTGTGCTAGCTGTGTTGTGGCTGTGCTAGCTGTGTTGTGGCTGTGCTAGCTGTGTTGTGGCTGTGCTAGCTGTGTTGTGGCTGTGCTAGCGGTGTTGTGGCTGTGCTAGCGGTGTTGTGGCTGTGCTAGCTGTGTTGTGGCTGTGCTAGCTGTGTTGTGGCTGTGCTAGCTGTGTTGTGGCTGTGCTAGCTGTGTTGTGGCTGTGCTAGCTGTGTTGTGGCTGTGCTCACATTGTTCTCCTGGTGCTTGTTGCTCTTCATGAGTGTGATGATGCAGTTGTGGATGAAGAAGGCCAGCGTGAGGATCCCGGTCAGCTGTGGGAACTGCAGTCGAAACTCTGAGGAACCAGACCCGAGGGAGGGGAAGATGGGTTGGAGGGTTAAGCCTTGTTGGTACAGACCTCAAGGAAGTTAAGCCTTGTTGGTACAGAACTCAAGGAACACATGTCACTGCCCTTGCAAGTGAATACATTCCCTTGAAAAGGTACCTGTGTTCACATCATGGTGAAATCATGAAATTTAATTGACATTTTTAAGGTCACTACACTGATTTATTTAACTAAAGGAGGTTGACACCACTTAAACCCATTAGCAGTTAATAACTAATAGAGGTTGACACCACTTAAACCCATTAGCAGTTACAGTATAGCAGTTAGCATTCAGACTTCCTCTTTGATAAACTTAAGTTTGTTTGCTTTGAACTGAAGCTATGAAAAGATCATAGCATGATTATAACAAGCCAAGTCTTTGAAAAGCTAATTTGAATCAACAGTTACTCTAAGATCATCTTTGATCTGGTCTGTCTCTTGTCCCATCCTTCACATTCAAAATACAAAAACAGAAAGGAAGGAAGGAAGACAATCATGACAATCATGTCCCCATCATGTCCCATCAAATCAAAGCAATACCTGGAACAAAGGCCTTAGTGTGTTCAAACCAGTGGAACTCCAGGTGGAAGCCCAGGCGAAAAGCTTTCATGGTTACCAAGACGATGAGATACACCACAGATATGGTTCCTGAATGGATCAGAACAAGACAGTATGACAGGATGCAATTAACAGATCAATGGAATACATTATGCATGTAATCAACTTAATAAAGGAGTTCAATAGAGATGTGCAGATAATAGATGTGGCTTAGCAATCATTTTATTCAAGGATAATGTCAAGTGGGTGTAGCTATTTAAGGACCCATGTTTTACCTGTAATGCTCTGGGTAGCAATACAATATCCTGTATGTAGGTAAACAGATCTAAATCAAAGCACTGTGTAATCCATAAATAAATGACACTGCTGTTCAGCCTTTCCTAAGCAGCTGGATCAAGATCCCAGTGCGTATAAAACTATGGAATACTCCTCCTCAGGTCAAAAGAAAGTGGGTGAACCATAAGATGATATCATGATACAAAAGGCACAATATGCACATCTGTTTCCAAGGAAATGTGTGTATGTGCTACTCCAGCACTACCAATAATCCCAGTGCAATTTTACCTTCCAACCTTTCATTCTCCTTCAAAATCTCTTTTTGGGGCCAAAAATGAAAAGACAGAGTTACGCCATTTAAACACATTGGCCCCGCCCCAATCAGGCTGTGAAAGGGAACATGTCAAAAGGTAACTGCTGTTCAGACTGTTGCTCATCGTTTGAATGAGTGTTTCTGCTTTCAGACAATGGTTTCAGTTACCCTCCCAGTAGACGCTGGCCTCAACACACTCTGGCGTGTGCGTGCGTGTGTGTGTGTGTGTGTGTGTGTGTGTGTGTGCGAAAGGGGAACATACCCAGGAAAGTGAACCTGGCGAAGAAGGAGGCGGAGCGGAAGTTGAGGAGGGGGAACAGCAGCAGGATGAGGTAGAGGGGGATGGTGTTGGTCTTGCTCCACCAGCGGTCGAACCCGGCCGTGGAGCTGTTCCCACTCACGTACGCCAGATGGGCGCTCAGGTTGTGGACATGGTGGGTGTCAGGGAAGGGACAGATCACTGGGAAGAGGGAGAAGTTGATTTCATGACAAGACCACACAAAAAAAAACCTCCCTATAGCTGGCTTAAGGTTCTGATTTATTTACACTGGATGTCAGAGCACAACAAATATAAACAAGTTGAAACAAATGAGGTCCAGAGTCAGTTGGACACCTCATATATCATGAAGCAGGCGCTCTTAAAGTCATTTTTGACCCAAATCTTGAGGTGGTTTTCATTGATACATATGCGCAGTTTGCATTATGAATACAATCTCTGACATGCAAACACTACAGACATAAACAACATACATTTTAAGCACACAATGACTGGGCGAAAACTAATCTATTCAGCTGTTAGATCACATGGACTTTCGATATGACAAAGGGAATTTCTTACCTCTATCGGATCCATTTGTTCCAAAGTCAGGATCGGTCATGTTGATATGATGGACAGAGTCTAGCAGGGAAGAGATCAAGTCAGATTAGCATTTAAACCTCATAAGAGATACTATGAAAAAGGGGAGCCTGTCCAGACTACTTACTGTAGATGAATTTGCCCGTGTTGAACAGGAAGTTGGACATGAGCACCCAGTATACCACCATGGCACCAACTAGTGACACCATTGAGAAGATCAGACTCGACCACTTCCCAAACGCCCCAAAATAGTACCTGCACACATCAGGAAACTCCCAGTCCGAGGTGTCCACATATGCTGTGGGGGGGGGGGGGGGGGGGGGGGACAATAAAACTTTCATTTCCTGAGCATGCAAATTCAGCGGGCCAGTGAACAGTGTTAAACAATGTAGAACCCGTAGAACAGTGTAGAACAGCGTAGAACAGCGTAAAACAGTGTAAAACAGTGTCCAAATCGAACATTCGATCACAGTCGAACAGTGTTGAACAGTGTAGAACAGTGTTAAACAGCGTAGAACAGTGTTGAACAGTGTTGAACCGTGTAGAACAGTGTTGAACAGTGTTAAACAGCGTAGAACAGTGTAAAACAGTGTCGAAATCGAACATTCGATCGGGGCTAATACTTGATCACACTTCACTGCGATTGATTGGCTCATGGGAAACTGGGAGTCTACTGTATCACCATGACTCAGGGCTCCTGGCCTCAACTACAATGTGTGAACAGTTGCATCTCCGTGTCAAACGGGCCGCTCCCCTCCCCTCCCTGCACGTGCAGTCAGTGCTTAATAGGCTGTCTTCATACCTACATACCCAGCTTGCCAGAATGCATGACAGTAAGGAAGCAACAAACAGATCCCTTAGCAGGACCCGTGCCAGTATAACGAGCATAACGGATCCCCTGAAATGACACGTGCCAGTATAACGAGCATCACGGATCCCCTGACAGGAGGACACGTGCCATCCTCTGACGCTTGTTGCATAAGCATAATCAGAGGATGCCCCTTAGCAGGACACGTGCCAATGTAACAAGTATCGGAGGATCCCCTTAGCAGGACACGTGCCAATGTAACAAGCATCGGAGGATCCCCTGACAGGACACGTGCCAATGTAACAAGCATCAGACGATCTCTTAGCAGGACACGTGCCAATGTAACAAGCATCAGACGATCTCTTAGCAGGACACGTGCCAATGTAACAAGCATCAGACGATCTCTTAGCAGGACATGTGCCAATGTAACAAGCATCAGACGATCTCTTAGCAGGACACGTGCCAATGTAACAAGCATCAGACGATCTCTTAGCAGGACATGTGCCAATGTAACAAGCATCAGACGATCTCTTAGCAGGACATGTGCCAATGTAACAAGCATCAGACGATCTCTTAGCAGGACACGTGCCAATGTAACAAGCATCAGACGATCTCTTAGCAGGACACGTGCTAGAGTAACAAGCATCAGAGGATTGGGTGTTTTTGAAAGAGCCAGCCTATTGGTGGACAAAGACTGCCATGAAAATAAATATAGGCTGAGTCAATGCTGTAGAAAAAGACTGCAACATTTGCACATTTGATCAGTGATAGGTGGTTGAGAGTGTATCAAAGTATCAATACAAAAGTGTGCTTATGGTAGGCGTCAGTGTCAGTAGTGAGGAATACAATTTGGATCAAGAAGCTGCATTGTACAACCAGAAGAGCTATAGTACGCTTGCATACTTACGTATAGATTTAGTCGACTTCAGCACCCTGTAACAGCAATATAAGGTGAGTATCCCCATTAGGACGAGGATGATAATCCCAAGTGTGAATCCCGCCTAGAAAAAGAAACACATTTAGCCAGCTATTAGGAATGACAAAGCTAAACATCTAGATCTATTTGGCAACTGAACTGGATTAAACACAATTGTTCATATGCCATGTTTGCTCTCCATTGGAAATGGACTTGAAAATACCTGCTTTATTCCAAATGGAATGCTAAGTATTGACGTCCCCATCATTGTGTTCCAAATGGCAAAACTACAAAACAAGGACAATTTGTGTCAAAACAGATAACAGATAACAGTTCATGATAACAGACCATGATAACGGTCCATGATTCATTTTCCTTTTCTAACACAGCTGCTTATCAGAAGGCATTGAAGTAAATCTCCAAGTGTCAACAGGTAAAAAATGTCCCACTTGCTTAATGGAAGCCACATATTCAAACTAGAATATAATGGGTGAAGATATACGATACATACATGGTAATAATGCTGGGATTTTTGGAGGCCCCGTCCTTCCCTTGTACTTTGAATGCAGTCCCCAGCGGGCTGTACACGTAGATATCCTCAGCGGGTGGGATCACATGGTCTGGGGGAGCCTGACCAAGATAGTCCAGACGTAAACAAAACATACAGGCTGTCAACACGGGTCAATCATTTTCAGGGTGATGTCAGAGAGTGGTTGCGTGTTCAGAATGTCAGCACTTCAGAATGTAGAGCTCAAATATGAACATGAACATTCCACTGTGAGTGAGTTTGTGCTGCTGTTCAGGCAAGACAAGTAACACTCCTTAAACCCATCACAAGGCTGGGTAAAGAGAAGGAATGGTGGCTGTCTAATGACTGTCTAATATGGCAAAGTAAAACCATTACACACAGTCTTCAGTCATATAAAGGGACCTTTTGAAGACTGACTGACAGCTTGTGAAACGCCTTTTAACCCGGATGATTTTCAATTCTCATAGCTGAATCAGCAATTACTGTGGAACTGACCGTCTACTCTGGAGCCAATGTCCTCTTTGAACATAGAGCTTAAAGTGGCAAAATCATGCACAATTGTTCTATGTATACATGACATCTTCATTGGATAAAAGGACTCTGTCAGATGAATGAATGAATGAATGAATGAATGAATGAATGAAAAGTAAATCTGATGCGACAGTGGTACAGGAGGTAGAGAAGTCGTTTAGTAATCAGAAGGTTGCTAGCTCGATTCCCTGTCGAAGTGTCCTTGGGCAAGACACTCAACCCCTAATTGCTCAACCCCTAATTGCTCAACCCCTAATTGATGTGAAGTTTGCCATCAGTGTAAATGTAAAAAATGTGTATACATCCTTGTAAGTCGCTTTGGATAAAAGCGTCTGCAAAATGAATAAATGTAAATGATGTTTCTCACCAGAACTCTGTCAGAAGATCCCGTTAGTCGACTGTAGTAATGGATTCTGCTGCTCATGATGGAGGCCTCCGAAGACACTCGCTCCTGGGGGGCATCATCTACGATATTCCTGGGCTCCACATGAAAAGCCCTACAGACAAACAGGCCTATATTAATTAAATAGATCACCACGTACACACACACACACACACACACACACACGCCTATATTAATGAACTAAATCATCACGTACAGGTGTGCAGCACATACAAGACTCCTTGCAAACACGTGAAGACACACACACACACACACACACACACACACACACACACACACACACACACACACACACACACACACACACACACACACACACACACACACACACACACACACACACACACACACACACACACACAGAGCCTGTGTACTTCAGCACGGAGGTGTTAAAAGAACATTCATTGTTCACAGCTACATGGGTGAAGGACTTCTAAGAAAACATTGAGTCGCTGCGTGTTTGGAACATGTATCTGAACAACAGTGTCGCCTCTAAGAACACCAGGTCCAAGGTATGCCACGGACCCTGAGAAGAGGGTGGGGTGTTGTTCTGGAAATCCATGACATAATCCAACAGGACCTCCTGCCTGTTGATCAGTATTTGTGAAATACCAAACTGGATTAATTCAGACATGCTTGCCACTGATGCAAAGTGCTCTGATATGCCAGGACGGTGGGAATCGCCACACAGTACAATATCGAAACAACAAACCCATGAACCACACACTGCCCCTTTTCATTTCAAGATAAATAAAACAGAAATTGCTGTCTGCTACCATTGAGTCAAATATCAACATGTAGAGCCAAGAATGTGTTTATTCAACAAGAAATAAGACACTTGGCAAGGATTCACCACCAATGATGGGGCATGTCAGCAGGAGGCCTAGCCCAGTCAACAGGACACATGATGCTGACACTACTAAGGCAGTAAAACCTTGTAAAAAGTCAGAATGGGTTTTATGTAACCAGATTTTGCATTTGACCTCAGCTTAAAAATCAATCAATAAGTAACTTTGGTCACATTATATGTGTACCTTACAGTAGCAGTTATATTAACAGCAAAACAACACAACACAGCAAAAAGGTCAAGACAAAAGACAACGTTACTGGCACCATTCACTGAAGGTAACAAAACGTGTAAATGTCTGCGTCAAATTATTGTCTAAAATGGTATAAAATGCAACATGCTCATCTCTGCTCGTGACATTAGACTTAGAGTTAGCGTACCTTCTTCCTCTTGGCTCCACCGAATCTGTGTAACTTTCCCCTGCCCGCACGGAGCCCAGTAGTGGTTTTGAGTCGTCTTCCATGTCTTCAGTGTACTAGTCTTTTCACTTCATATGGAGAACCTGTGGACATTAAAGACGCTAGATTAGCTTTTAGACCCCGTCAAGTTTAACTGCTTAGTACAATGCCCAGAAGGACACTGGTTAGGGTTCTGGAGTTACACCAGAACACCCAGATGTATGGTCCCTGTTCAGGCATGTGATGAATTGAGAGGGGAGAACAAAGGTCAACTCACATCCACATTCTAACAGTGACCTTAGCTTAGAAGTGAGCATAACAACATAGCTGCCATTGTTGTTCCATGAGTGAATAATAAATAACTAGTTCACATCGACAAAAAAAACATTTTGGGTACAACTCCTGCTGTTTTTAAAAGTACAATCAAGCAATATGTTATGAGTGAGTGGGTATCTTCTGGCTGTGATATCATTTAAAATCCCCCACGTTTACTTTTATACAACTATACTACTACCAACTAATGGTGTTTGAAGTGTTTTGTTTGTTTCGTTTATTTCGACTTTGTTCATTTTCTGCCCCCCAAATAGTTCATACCTGAGTTTTCGTTATCAAGCGATGACATGCAATGAACACTCAGTAGCCAAGTTGAGTCAGGTTATGTGAGCACATTAATATCTACGCTCAATCTACTTCACGCTACAAAACTATTTGTACATTCCTCCTTCTCCTAATCAAGGCATCTGTATGTTAACATTGTTCTGCAAATCTTGTCAAATCTCTTTTTGACCAAGTAAGTTGATTAGCCTGTTTAAAAATGTGTTTAGCTGACCTAAATTGGGGCAAATCTCGCAAGTTATATGAATGCAAACAAACTCCTATGCAGGGTGTTTCAGCTAAGCCTCTGTCCTCAAAAGTAAACATTAGCCATTTTACAAACTTAACCATTTGCAAAAAGGAACTCATCAAAGCGTTATTTACATCGCAGTCCTCAGGTAAATGGGAATGAATTAAAACAAGCCATGCCAATTAATTTTGACTGCTAAACTACTTAATCGATCAAGGAGTTCACAAACAACTTTCTGTTTCTCTGGCAAGAGATGTCGTTGACGACAAGCAAATCGAGATTATGAAAGCGATTGGATTTGTCTTTAGGATGTTAATGATGATTACCTATGAGTAGTTGGCTTGACAGTTCCTAAACTTAGCCTACCGACTGTTTCACCCGACGAAGTTTTTTGCACCAATGGCAATAAACCGGCTGCTCTTATGTAGCAATAATATTAAACCATTAGCAATCCAGTTCCAGCCTAGGACTTTAAGCTCTTTATATTTCATCGCTTGACATTAGCAAACTGGCTAGCTAGTTACCGTACTGCCTGTTAAAAGAGATAACAACAAATGTAGGCAAATAGGGGTAAAGAGGCTGGCTATTAACGTAAGCCACCTACCTAGCTGATGTTATAAACATAGATGCATCGCCATGTAGCACAAACGTGGTATATTTATAACCGGGAAAAAAGTTACCATCACTCACTGGTGAAGCGCACCCTGTGCCAGCAGTTTGTTGTGCCGAGCAGTTATGTTTGGGAGAAGACCTTTCGGTACGTCAGAAGCACATGCAGGTGGAGGTTTTATTGGATCTGTAGTGACGACTTCATCACGTTCCTTTGTCCTTAACGTCCACAAAACCACAATACCCATAATTCAACGCTGTGAAAGACATCTGATTGCGTTCGCGACTTCAGCTGCCTCACTTGATGGTCAACAGGAGCAACAGTAACACGGGGAGGAGTTGGAAAAGACAGCAGACAAACTGGCCAGTTTCTCCCTGTAGTTGTAGTTTGTTGTAGTGTCCAGCGGGATATTTCCATAGGCAGTAAGAGAGGCTTTTGATTAAAGTGAAAATGATAACTGATTAAATGAATTGTAGTGTTCATTTAATAAATTATTTTTAAACGGGTCAGAATTACAGGTCATATAGGCTACAAGTTGTCTGCACATTTGTATCATTATCCCAGAGAAGACAATAGCATAAAATAATAGTGTAATAAAATGTTTTCTGTGCCACTGTTGAAGAAATCGCATCACATCCAGGTATTTCTCTTCTTTTTAAAACTATTAAACTATGTATAACATATTACACAAACCTCCTTTTATAATCTAAAAAACATCTTCAAAACTGCGCCCCACTTTAACCCTGTCAGGTGCAGAGAAGCTCGTCCACGCCTTTGTCTCCTCAAGACTGAACTATTGCAATTCACATTTCTCTGGGATCACTGGCAAGAACATCCAGAAGCTGAAATACATCCAAAACAGCGCTTCCAGGATCCTGTTGAGAGTCAGGAAATATGAGCACATAACACCAATATTACACTCACTACACTGGCTCCCTGTCTCTTTCCGGATTGACTAAAAAGTCCTAATACTCACATACATGCATACATTTAAATGCATAAATGAGCATGCACCTCTCTACCTGGAAGAACTCATTACTCCCCAGCCTCCACCTGCACCCTCAAATCTACAAACAGCTCACTCCTCCGGGTCCCCAACACTAAGCTCCGCACCATGGGCGACCAGGCCTTTTGCTCGGCAGCGCCACGCTTATGGAACAGCCTCCCTGACCACCTAAGGGCAACGCAGACGCTGTTTTGGCTTTGTGCTGCTGACCCATCTGTTAAACTCCTTAAATTTGCAGACGACACATCAGTCATCGGCCTCATCCGTGATGATGATGAGTCTGCATATAGGCAGGAAGTTGAACAGCTGGCCCTGTGGTGCGGTCGCAACATTCTGGAGCTAAACACGCTTAAAACCATAGAGATGACAGTGGACTTCAGGAGGAGCCCCACAGCACTGCCCTCCCTCACCATACTCAACAGTACTGTGTTGGCTGTGGAATCCTTCAGGTTTCTGTGATCCACAATCTCAAGAAGGCCCAGCAGAGGATGGCCTCCAAACTGGATAAGAACAGACTTCAACGGACAGTCAGGTCTGCAGAAAAGATCATTGGTGCCAACCTGCCCACCATCCAAGACCTGTTCAACTCCAGAGTCAGGAAATGGGCAGGAAAAATCACTGCAGACCCCTCACACCCTGGACACAACCTTTTCCAACTCCTCCCCTCTGGTAGGCATGACAGATCTCGGTTCACCAAAACCTCCAGACACAAAAACAGTTTCTTCCCTCTCACCGTCTCTCTACTGAACAACTTACCCATTGTGGCACTGTGAAATAACCCTGGATCATTATATTAACCAATGTACTATTACTCCCGCAACCATATTTATTTATTTCACCCTTACCCCTTGTATAACCCTCATACTCATACCGTATAGTATTTATTTATTCCTGCACTTCCTGGACTCTCCACTTCTTTGCACTATTCCCCTAGTATACTTTTTAAGACTTATTGGACTGTTAGACCATTGCACTGTTGTATTGTTATGCACTGTTGTATTGTTTTGCACTGTTGTATTGTTTTTGTGTTGTGATGTATATTTTGTGTAATATGTGTAAGCACACTGAGAGCCACTGTACCAGGACAAATTCCTTGTTTGTGCAAACTTACTTGGCCAATAAAACCTGATTCTGATTCTGATTCAGACACAGGTCTATCTCTGTAGGGAAAGAGAGACATGTTGTCAGACACTTTATGAGCTAGTATGAGTTAATTAGCCTTATTAGCTAATATTATTATGAGCCATGTTAGTGGTGGAAACTAAAAGTTAACTTTGATGTGGATGCTTGCCCCATAGGATTACATTGTGAAGCAGTTTTGTGATCGCCGGTGACAGGGTTCTAACCCAAGACTAAACCAATTAAAAAATGTGAACCCCAAAAGATTGGGAAATAGGCCCCTCCTAAAATACCGGAGTTCTCCTTTAACAGCCTTTATTAGTAATCCCAGGAAGTTTGATACCACTGTCTAACCTGGAGGTTTTATACTTTTTTTCACTTTTCACTATGAATCAGTGTTACTTTTATGTAATATTTCACTTGCTGGGGAGGGGGGGGGGGGCTGTCATTAACTTATTTGGAATGGTTCTGCTTATACTTCTCTTTAAAGATGGCTTTAGTGATTCAGATTTGCAAAAAGTTGTTGATATTTTAGATCAACAGCCAATCAAATTACTCCCTCACTTCTGTGCTCCTGACGTGTTGATTGGCTGTGATTGTTTATGCCTCGGTTTGAACCACTATGTTTGTTTCCCATTTACAGAGCAATGACTACGAATACCAGAGTTTTTTGGGGGGACAACCATTGAATGGATAGCTACATTGTGAAGAGAATTTCATGAATTGACTATAAAGCGTGGGAATTAGAATTGCAGACTTTAAGCTGTGTCGATAAATCAATCATATGTGCCTTGTTAAATAGGTTTTACATATTCCTGAAGTCAATGTAAATTGACAAGAAAATAAGGGACAAACAGTGGTGTGAGATGATGCCTATTGATGGTTGGGAGGCTATGTGAAAAATCCTACTGTGTATATAGTGTGCACTTTATATATAGGTACAGTCATTGGGAAAACCAACTTTTTATGAAAAATTGAGTTAACAGAAATAGATCCGAGGGGAAAACAAATATAGGATGTTTTAATGGATAAGTTCATGATGTCTTATAGACATTAAAGGTCAGACAGGCTTCAGAATATTAAAACAAATCATTTTATGTTCTTGTTTTTTCAATACCTTTCGGATACACAGTTCTGAATTGTATATTTAATCCATAAAAATATAAAACTTATATATATGACCTTTGAACCTACTTGCATTAATCCATTTCCCGCCCTGTCGATGGTTTTCACCGCGTGACTTTATTAGGTCTTTCTCTTCACTGGATCGCAGCGCAGCTACAGTGGCCACGGCAGGAGACCCCTCAAGAAACTTACGGGCAAGTTTTACAGGAAAATGTATGTTCACCACGATGTTCGATAAAAAAAGACTTATTAAACACATATCCCTGTGTACAGCAGTACATAAATGCAATAACTGGCAGTACTGAATGTTTAATAACATGTTTTACAAACTAGAAAAATGAATGTGGTGTCTCACTGGCATGCAGTGTACCACATGGTTAGCCTGAATTGAGCAAACTCATGTTAGCTAATGACTAGCTAGTAGCATTTGGTTACTTAACCTTGTACAGGGTACCCGCGAGGTCTTAAAAACTTGAAAAAGTCTTAAATTTAGTATTGATAATTTAAGGCCTTGAAAAGGTATTATATTTTGTCAACCGGTCTTAAATTTCGTCAACAGGTCTTAAATTTCGTTCATCAAGTCCACATTTGTTTATTGTTCGTTGTGACAACGAATCTTAGTACACCCAAACGTCGCATCCAAAATACAAGGCAACCTGTATATGACTCTGAACTGGCTGAGATGCTGACACGATATAGGATAAAACTAGCTAACGTTAACTATTCACTAGCTGCGCTAGCTAGCTAGACAGTTATCTAGGACACTGCCCTGTCAGGGACAGGGTAATGCTAGTTAATAAGCGTCTGCTATCACAGGCAACAGTGGAGCGGGGCTTTTGGGTGATTAAAGAAATTGAAACGTCTAACATTTAAGAACACACTGTTGTACAGGGATGCAACAACAGTTTCAGCGACTGCCGTTTTTTTCACGGCAGTTTGGGTGACTTGATTATAATTTTGAACAACATAAACCCCTATACAGATAAAATAAATTAACAAGGATAGCAAAACCGATTGAAAACGGCAGAAAGGCGTGCATGACAGGACGTCAGATCAGTGACACAGGCAGTTTTTTTCCCCATTATATGTGAAGGCTGAGATATTCATAACACTTTATTCAGTCTTACTGGTGGTCCTTTTGTAATACCAACAGGTGCACTTCGTTGTTGCTATGTACTGTTCTCACTACGTGTTTAGCATTACATCGCATAACTATGTTTCTTGATAACAGCTGTTGCCATTTCCACGAGAGGAACATTTGAATGATGTCAAAGTAAAAGTCCAATACTAAACGGTGTTTGTTTCCATAACAACAATGCAAGTAATATACATTCAACAGCCTATTTTGCTACATTTTTGCTACATCTTTTATTTGGCATGTTGGTGAGGTTATTATTTTAGAGGACCATTTCTCAATGGTTTTGTTATTTAATGAATGTTTGTTTATTAATAACTTATTTTTAACAAATAACTCAATTATAATTACAAAGAGGGACATTTGCAACTCTATCACAACTTCCACTTGCTTCCGCAATTAAATTGCAACAAACACCTCAAAAACACAGCAACTTTAATGGAAAAGCTCCCGCTATAATAAGTTGGCTGAACTCATCATACTGGATGAACAGATTGCTGCCAAAAGCGCAGAGCTCCAAAGGCTGTAGGATCTGTTGTATTACAACCGCACACAGGTTCACCCACAGACGTATCCAGACACGCATGCACACACACACATGTACACAAACACACACTCACACGTCCACCCCTCATAGTTATTGTTTTAAATGGTTGTCTTACGATTACATTTTTTTTTTTTTTTTTCATAAAATTATGCATATCAGGAAAGGTGCGATGTTGGTCTTAAATTTCATCTAAAGTGGTCTTGAAAAGGTCTTAAAAAGTCTTAAATTTGAGATGAAAAATCCTGGGGGTACCCTGTTGTAGATAAGTAGCCAGCAAATACATCGAAGTTGAATTTAATGTTGTAGGATTATGCTAAGGAACCGACTTAGCCTTAATTTGCATTGAATAGATAAAGTTGAATTAGTAGTCTATTGACAATATCTTTATATGCCAGGTTAAATTAGGTCTGGGCTACACTTCATTAAACATAGAACGTGTTCATCCAACAGGCTAGCCTTTTTATCATTTCAGTTAAAGCATCTATTAACATTAATCAAGTCAATGCTTGGTAAATTGGTACAAAACTATTAACTTCACGTTTGCTTGGTAAACGAAATGGATAATGCTTTGGAACATAATGTGATATGCAAATCCATCCCTTGCTGGCATTGTGTAGCTGTTTCTGGAGGTCGATGTTAACGAAGTAATTCGCAAATTGTTGACATTTAGGAGTACTTACAGACTTTCAAATTAAGTTTGAATAGCTAATTTGAGTTTTGTCGTCATCTGTCGAACATGTGCAAGGGATTCCCCGCAAAGGAATAACGTTAGCTCTTGAACTACTAGTGCTAGTTTCTAGGCTGTGTTAGCGACTGACATGCGCTATTTGTCCCAGTGGTTGTACTCTGTCTGCACTGTCTAATGTTGGTCGCCATCTTTCTCTCTCGTTGTTAGTGATTTGCAAAAATGGACGAATGGGAAGAAAAGGTAAAAAAATAAGTGCTTGTGCTGGTTTTAAGTTCAAGGTACATTCTTTTTTATACAGGTATGTTAAAAGCCACAAACAACCGGTAAACGAGTCTTTTTTTTTATTTTCAGGATGCGGCCCCAACTAGCACTATCTCAAGTTTTGGTGAGTCCCCCCTTTCCCTCCTGGTTTTAAAACTTACTGTAATAGATATGGGTCTACTTCCCTGAAAGTATGTCTACTTTGGTTGTCACAATCAAATGAGTGCTAGCTCGGGTGGCCGAGTGGCCATGTGGGGATTTATGCAACATTTAAATGCTGTTTCATGTAAATATTGAGTGTTTATGTGGGAAATGGATTATGGATGGTAAGGGGTGTCATGTTTTATTTTGTCATTTAGGCGGTGGAGGAAACTCGTGGAACAGTGGAGGGCAGAAAAGCAGCTTCTCCAAAAACGGTAAGTGAATTTCATCCGTGACTCATTTATTGAGTGATGTGTAACACTAACAGACATTATTTGTGGTCTCTAGACAACGAGGGTAGTTCCTGGAACAGTGGAGGAGGAAGAGGAGGATTTGGGGAAAGAGGTGGAAGCAGAGGTGAATCCTTGACACTAAAATCATTACAGTAATCTTTGAGTGTTTTAGCACCTGTGAAAGCAGTGAGTCACTTCTGAGTGCTTAAGTCATGTGTATGCGCATATGATCACTCGAAGAAAGTGCAAACAAAAGTGTGTGTGTGAGAGCACAGACAAAAATGCGAAAACACAATTACCTTTATAAAATATGGATTCTACAAGGTACAGCAATAATTGTAGGTTTATTACCCACACTTATCCAAGAGACCTATGAGGCCTATTTGACAATTCAAATGAAAGTTTACTTACCAGGGATGCCTTTCTTGAATGTGGAATTATATTTTGTCTTTGTAATTCTGAATGCTGTTTTGGCTACCATGAGTGTTGCAGAACAGCCATCTTTTTGTCAAATGTGTGCACTGGAGTTAAACTGTTTTCCTTGTCAGGCCGTGGCGGAGGAGGAGGCGGATTCAGCCGTTCATTTTCCTCAGGTCCAGTGTGAACATTCTGTCAAGTAACATATCTTAAGATGTTTTGTGAAAAGTTGAATGGTCCATCTGTAATCTTACTCTGTGACTGAGAGTCTGAGGCTAAAGAAAAAGGATAAGTTAACGTAAGGGCAGTTTAAAAATCGTGAAACCGGATCTTTGAAGCTCTTTTTCTGTATTACAGGAGGTGGTGATGAAAACGGAAATAAGGAAGGTGTGTGTGGAGGACTGTTTGTTTCCTGCATGTTCTGTGTGGATTTGATTGTGTGTTGCCTTAAACTCTGCAAAGGTCTGATCTCTTAATGTCCGATGCAGATGGTGATGGCAGCTCATGGAATGGTGGGGGCAGAGGGGGGTTCCGAGGCAGAGGCAAGTGTTATCATCCGACCAGCAGGAGTCTGAATAACTCAATTTAATTTGTGTTGCCGTGTTAATTCAGTTTTCCACACGCTTTGACTCGATGCACATACAGTAGATTCATTAGAAACACTGTTTAATTCATAGCACTCTGAGACTCTACTGAATGAAAAGTGCGTTCAAAGTAAAATTAGTTGCACTGCCTTTGAACCTGTGTTACCCTTCCCATGGTTTCATAGGCCAAGCTGCAGTGCAACAGTAAGTGGTCTTGTTACAACTGGGGCTTCTTGGCACTTTCACCAAGTTACTCTTTTAAGAGCAAGCTACATCTATGTCTAAAAGGAAATAAAATGAATTATTATTTATTTATTCAATGTACCGCGCTCACTCAGTATTGGGGGGGGGAAATACAGTTAAACATTGATGGTGAATGTAATTACTTGAAAACTATTTGAATGGGTTCAACCCAAAATAGCACACTGTGCTATGCTACACCACTTGGAGTGTTGTGAATAATTCACTGTATTTGAAGGGTTTTAAATACGTTCAAATACTTTTCAGTAAGTAGTCCAATATTGATACTGCCACTGGATGGTGCAAATTGACCTACAGGTTTTTTTTTAGTCGAGGGATGAAGCTGTCCTCTGAATTTTACCCTAGTTTTGAGCTTTTGCGTTGATTCTAACACGGTATTGGTACCATTTTATGATGGACAAAATCATAGAAGTATATAGTGAAAGTTATGAGTAGGTGGTCTTTGTAGCACAAAGGTAAGATTGCTTCTCGAATATGTCCATACAGGTGATGCTTAAGTTGTGCAAACGGTCTGTTTCTTGTTTTTCAGGTGGAGGAGGCTCAAGAGGAGGATTTAGAGATTCGAATAACTCTGGTATACAATCTATACTTAAACTCTGGACAAAAATAAATCAAGACAAGAATAGTGTAGTGAAATCCATATGAATAGATGGAGTTTGTCACACATATAAGTGTTTGCATTCTCCAGTATGAATTGATCATTGTTAATAATTATAATATACGACATTATAACATTCATCAGAGTGAGTTTGTTTCTATTAAAGTGCTTCTTTTGTTGCAGATAACGCTGAAAACGGAAATGACAATGGTAATTTACCCATTTTGGATAACTCTGAAACAGTTTAGTCTTGGAACCGTTAAACATTTGTAGCACTCTAAAAGTAAATCTCGACTGAAGGGAAACTTTTGTTGAAATTGAGATGTTAATGATATGTCTGTTATATATATTTGTCTATGATGGGTATGGTTTCATTTGACCTGCACTGGATGGCACTGAGGTTTGTGAACTGAATCCATTTGCAGAATTCAGAAGCGACTTTGGAAGAGGAAGAGGACGTGGCAGAGGGGGTGGCGGTGGCTTCCGGTCAGGTAAATGGTTGCGAGGATTGGTAACAGCGTTTCCTGTGAGCGAAAACCTAAATGTCTGACCTATATATGTGTGTGTGTGTGTCTTTAAGATGGAGGAGGTGACGACGGATTCCAGGGGAGTGGAGGTACGTTGGGCAACGCATCAGTCACTGTACCAAGATAAGCAAGCTGTGGGAGTGTGCTCATCATCACTGCTAAATATCACCTCACTCTTGACTCACTCTTCATATATTCTTGTCCAGGTTTCATGGGAAAAGATGAGGAATTCGTTCCCAGAGGTGACTGCAATGATACCCCCAAATAGAGTTCTAGCTAGTATCCAGGTAGAATGTGAGGTAGAATTCTGGGGGCGGGGGTAGAATGTGAAAAGGGCCGGTGTGGTTCCATGCCCTTCCTTTCTGAAGAAGAGTCTGTGTGGTACAGATGAGAGTTGAGTTAGTGATGGGCCTGCCTTGTATTGTTGCACGTGTCTTGCAGACTGTTTTCATTGAACTTGCAGTAATGGCATGACTTAATGCATCGGTATATACAATAAGTTGTCTTTACAGTCATTAGGTAGAGTAGTCTAACCACTATTCCTTTTCGGAATGCTCCAGAAGTGCAGTGAGTTAATAACGTATTATTTGAGACACATGGCTATTCCAACTGTGCTGGGAACAAATTCACCTACTTAAAAACCAACAAAGCCTATGTTACAATGGTAAAAATGATCTTTATCAAATTCTCTTCATTAGGCCCTTGTGTCCAGAGAGCATAAATTCTTAAAAAATATGGATCTGTCTAGGAAGAACATGCATCACATGAACTGGAAATTAACTGACATTAATGTGACTAATGTAGCCCATTCATCTACACTACCCATAGTGCCTACGGCAAACGATAAAATACAAATATGTCGCTACATATGAATTCAGAAATCTTCAAAATCAAGGATGCACAGGTTCATGACATGCGGAAGCTACGTGCGAAATCTGGTAACTAACGTCAGGGAGATACGCCCTAGACAGACTGACTGACAGACCCACAGACAGACACACAGAGATTTATGGATTTATAGATAGATTAATGTGACTAATGTAGCCCATTCATCTTAGCTTTTGGTGCAGAATTTTACATTTAACATGCAAAAGACACGTAGTGACTCAACTGAAGACCTCTTAGATCAGTTGAGTCACTACATAGGGGTGTGATCGGCAATTTAATATTACTGTTTAATAAGGAACAGTAAGCCATTCTAAGAAAGTGTAACATGACTTCATGTAGCCTACCTATACAGGTGAAGGTGTCCATCACCGATAAATTTGGTGGTAATTGATCGCTGTTTTTGAACATTGAGCCATATAGCCTTTCCTTTGCGTGTTCTAGGCAGCAATGAAGAGGGCAGTGCTTAATACAACACAGGCCGAACTTCCATATTCGTTTTCAATTTAACTTTTTTGATATGAGATGGTGTGTTCGACATGTGAGATGTCAGACACATTTGGTGATTGATTGATAGCTGTTTTGGACCATAAAGCCACTTTAAGCTTTCTCCTTATGGGGGTCAATGGAGAGGAAAACAACCAGTTTGAAATGTGGCTGCAACAGGTTGTCTTTAGGGAGGGTTTTCTACTACATTTGAATCTGAAGTTTAAAACTGGACTCAGATTGCATAGGCCATCGTAGCTGTTATGGCTTGTTTGTCATTAACCTTTAACTGCTGTGTACTGTGATGATTTGAGCATTGGTTGCCTGATATACTAGTTAAACCACTAGAATTTGGGTGTACTCCTGAAACCCATAAAGAATGCATGGAATAAAACTTTTTAGAATGGTGTAAAAATGTGTTCTTTAGAATGCCTGGTGTAGAATGTGTTCTTACAGCTGTTAACAAAAGACAGAGAGAGAGACTTAAGTAAACCGAGTATGAAACAAACGTTGGTAGTAGTTTGTGGGTTATGAAATGAAATCTATGTCTGCCCCTGATGACAAGTTTCAAACTTCTGTTGCTGTTTGTATCTCTGTAGGAAGAAGGGACAATGACAATGAAGGTGGTGGAGGAGGAGATGGAGAAGATGACCGTGAGTTTGCACCACATGATTGCCCAGGAGATCCAGTCATTATGGCTGCTCCTTCCTGTTGGTGTCGGTACTTAAAGACTTCTGTGCCACAGGTCCAAAGGTACCTATGTATGTACCCGCCCCACCCCCCGAAGAAGAGGATGCTATCTTTGCTAAGTTCGCGACGGGTCTTAACTTTGATAAGTATGACGACATCTTAGTGGATGTGAGTGGAAGCAACCCGCCACCAGCCATCATGGTGAGTTTTTGTTTTTAATCTTTTGCATCAACTGTGTAAATTAGATATTTAAATGTATTTGCATTTAGCACAAAGCTGCTTTGACTGTAACTGGAGCCTGTATGGTTGCTCTCGTTAGGCCTAAAATGAAAATAGTTTTGTTGTACATTGGACCTGCTGTCGTTTTACATAAACATGAACATTAACTCCAGTGGAGGGCCTCCAGAGCAGGCAGTGCTTGTCCAGCTTAATCTAAAAAAAAATATGAATGAATTTCAACTGTATTGTTACGGGAAATATCTGTGGGGTAGCCTTGGTCTCTCCACACACTATCTAATATCACTGTTTTGAGTAAAGTTTTGCTCCTTCCGCCCTCTTGTGGTGGTTGCGCTGTCCTGCAATAATGACTCTGGAATTGATGTCAAACTAGCAGCAGCTTGTTCAGTCCGATTGAGTGTGTGTTTTACTTTTGATGACAGGACTGGTCTCATGTACTAAAGTGTGGCTTGTTAACCTGGCGGGTGATTAGCTTATGTGTTGAATGTTTATGCATGCATAGTTTATTTTGTACTGTATTTGTGTGAGTGTGTGTGTGTGTGCGCAAGCGTATTGTGTATATAGTACGGTATTGCTGACAACAATAGGAGACTAGCTAGGGTTAAATACTTGTATAGATCAACATGGTTACAACCAGCCATCTTAAGCTGACCTAGAATCAGTTATGATGCTGCCTGTGTTATGCATATGTGCAGGGGTTTGTAAAATAATACGTTTTCTCTTTTTGGTTACTGTACCGTCAAAGGAAGGCGGTAACAGGCGTAATAAATAATGTTATGATTTTCACTGGAAGTTAATTCTATTTCTCACCACAGTCAAAAAACATTGTGATGTTGGGAGGTTAGGTGTATGTTGAACAGCTTTAAGCAATCTCTTTTGCATTTACAGTTTACATTTTGAATATGCTCACATAGAGATACAGTTACTGCAAACACAGCCAGAGTTTTCTGTCCAACTTGAGTGGGGTTGCTCTCTTCTTGGCTGCCATCTCTGACCGAAATCTCTCAAACTTATCAGTAGCGATCGCTGTGCTACAGCGTCAGCTAATCAGCGACTAGGTTAGCGTCGGCACTGCTTGCCTGTGAGGCAGTCACATCATGCCGCTGCTTTACCCTGATCTGAAATTGTAACCATATTTGTTTCACATAATTCTGTAAAACTACTTTTTATGAATCCTGTGTTTATAGGGCAGGGCTGAGTAGCAGATTTTATAGTCACTCATTCTTTGAGTGATGTGATGTGGTGTTGCCTATTGTTCGCGACTAAAGGAAGTGCTGTCGCAAGAGGTTTCTCATTTCCTGTGTTTCTCTCCTCAGACCTTTGTCGAAGCAAGCCTGTGCGACTCGCTGAGCAAAAACATCAGCAAGTCAGGTTACGTCAAACCCACACCTGTCCAGAAGTATGGCATCCCCATCATCATGGCCGGAAGAGACCTCATGGCCTGCGCCCAGACTGGATCAGGAAAGACCGTAAGCCCACCTCTGTTTAACCAGCCACCATTTGTTTCTCTGCCATCACTGGGAAAGATATTAGGCCATTCTCTGCCATCTCTGGGAAAGATATTAGGCCATAATACTAAGATGAACAACTGTAAGCCCACCTCTGTTTAACCAGCCACTGGTTGTTCCTCTGCCATCTCTGGGAAAGAGATTAGGCCATAATACTAAGAGGAACAACTGTAATGTAATTCAATTTTATTTTATTTGTATAGCGCCATAACAATACAATTGCCTCTAGGCGCTTAACAGAGCCCAGAGCCTAAAGCCCACTTCTGTTTAACCAGCCACCGGTTGTTTCTCTGCCATCTCTGGGAAAGAGATTAGGCCATAATACTAAGAGCTGATGTGGTCTGAGCGTGTATCTGGCGGTTGGAGCTGCTAACCACATCACGTGTCACTTCCTGCCGCAGGCTGCCTTCCTGTTGCCCATCCTGCAGACGCTGATGAGAGACGGCGTGGCTGCCAGCCAGTTCAGCGAGCAGCAGGAGCCGGAGGCCATCATCGTGGCCCCCACCCGGGAGCTCATCAACCAGATCTACCTTGAGGCGCGCAAGTTTGCCTATGGGTACGAGCTCTCACACACACCTGTGCTGTCGTAGTCCTATGGGTACGAGCTCTCACACACACCTGTGCTGTCGTAGTCCTATGGGTAGCAGCTTTCAATCACCTGTGCTGTCGTAGTCCTACAGGGTACGAGCTCTCACACACACCTGTGCTGTCGTAGTCCTATAGGGTACGAGCTCTCAAACACCTGTGCTGTCGTAGTCCTATAGGGTAAGAGCTCTCAATCACCTGTGCTGTCGTAGTCCTATGGGTACGAGCGCTCAAACACCTGTGCTTTCGTAACCCTATGGGCAGCAGCTCTGACACCTGTGCTGTCGCAATTCAAGACATTTCTGTAGATTGCGAGATGGCACTAAAGTGGAAGAGTGGGCTAATAGTGGAAAGCAGAAGTTGGCCTTGCAGTGCTCACACAGTGCTCATATAGTTTCTTGAGAAGTCAACCAGTGGGGCGTGTATAAATGTCACTGAACAGAAGCCAGTAGTTCATGAGTGAGACCTGTAATCTCTTCTCACAAGCAGAGGTGGTCAGTCTGAGCAGACTAAGGGCCGATCTGATGGTACACCGTGGAGTTCCCTGCCCCCCTTTACTGTCAGGGCTGACTGGTAGAAATCTCTGTGTGCTAATAATAATATAATAGTCAAAATCAGAATACGTTTCGTCATTTAGCAGACTCTTTTATCCAAAGCGACGTACAAAGGAGAGAACACTCAAGCTATGATTAATAGACACCTAGTGTAACGATAAATACTACTTTACATAAGAAACAAGAATGGGAGCATTCAGAGAATGCAAACCTCCGCCTTGTGACCTTTGACCTTGACATCTGAAACTCTAATCAATTATTGCCATTATTTTAACCAATCTCCCCACAAAGTTTGATGGAAATCGGTCCATGCGTTTCTGCGTAATCCTGCTGACACACAGACAGACAAACAAACATACAGGGGCGAAAACATAACCTCCTTAGCGGAGGAAATAAAAAGTGCAGAATGTAACTACTTTAAGTGCAAGTCAAGTTCTAGTTAGAGGAGATGGCATAACAGGAAGGATAAGGAGGGCCAGAAGAAGGGCCATGACCATGAAGCATTCCTGAAATGTGTGTCAAAGCGTTCCCATGTGTCGTGGGATTGTATAGGAGTTTTCCATTCCTCCGTTAGTCTGTTTTATGCTGTTAAATACTACTTCACAAGAAAACTAAGAGAATGGAAGTGTAAACTACTTTGCAAGAATGAATTCCACGCCACAGGACGACACCCCGCACCGCCCCACCCCCCCCCCCCCCCCCCCCCCCCCCCCGTACTCACCCACACACAAAAAAAAGTTCCGGCTCAGGAATTGTAAACTACTTTACAAGAATGAATGTCAATTAATGTTAGACCACCGGAAGGGTTAACTACTTTAGTAGAGTAAATGCGTGTTGTGTCCCTTTGGCTGTGCAGGACATGTGTGCGCCCGGTGGTGGTGTACGGAGGCATCAGCACTGGGCACACCATCAGGGAGGTGCTGAAGGGTTGCAATGTGCTCTGTGGAACGCCAGGAAGACTGCTGGACATCATCGGAAGAGGAAAGGTGAGGCCTGCTTTCTGATTGCAACCATTGTAAACACATAAAAAGATTTAAGATAATGCGATTAGTGTGTGTGTGTGTGTGTGTGAACTCCACTGTGTGATTGTGTGTGTGCTAGGTTGGATTGAGTAAATTGCGTTACTTGGTGCTGGATGAGGCTGACCGCATGCTGGACATGGGCTTTGAGCCGGACATGCGCAAGCTGGTGGGATCTCCCGGGATGCCCGCTAAAGAGGAGAGGCAGACCCTGATGTTCAGCGCCACTTATCCTGAGGAAATCCAGAGGTCTGCACCAACTCCTGGAAATACTGTTTTGTTTTGTTGGTTTTTCATGGTGCCTTGGGACTGTCATTTGTCTCTGTGTGTGTGTGTGTGGGTGGGGTGCATTTTCTCTGCTGTGAGTTTATTTCATTTGGGATTGAGAGATTCACAGGGGAAAGGACTGTACTGTACTTGTTTTGTTGGTTTTCCATGGTGCCTTGGGACAGTCATTTGTTACTGTGTGGGTGGGGTGTATTTTCTCTGGTGTGCATTCTGCTGATGCGGCATGCCTTCATTTAATTTGTGCTTAGGATTGAATACTGTGTGTGTGGGTGGGTAAGTGGGGTGTATTTTCTCTGAGTTTATTTCATTTGGGATTGAGAGAGATTCATAGGGAAAGGAACGTGACCTGACCTCACCATGCCGGGATACAAATATGTATTGGGATATTTATTCATCAGGAAGGCTTACAGTTGCAGTGTGCAAGGCCCTGCCTAGACTAATGGAGGTAATGTGATGACGTTAACTTGTCTCTCGTCTCAGGCTGGCTGCTGACTTCCTGAAGGTGGACTACCTGTTCCTGGCTGTGGGTGTGGTGGGAGGAGCCTGCAGTGACGTCGAGCAGCTGATCATGGAGGTCAACCAGTTCTCCAAGAGGGACCAGCTGTTGGAGATCCTGAAGAATACAGGTGGGCTTCCTTCTCACAGGTGTCTGGCTGAACATTACAGGTGGGGTTCCTTCTCACGGGTGTCTGAACACTACAGGTGGGGTTCATTTTCACAGGTTTCTGAACGCTACAGGTGGGCTTCCTTCTCACGGGTGTCTGAACACTACAGGTGGGGTTCATTCTCACAGGTGTCTGACTGAAAACTACAGGTGGGGTTCATTCTCACAGGTGTCTGGGATGGGTTGGCTTTAAAGGCTGCAGAGATGAACTGATGGACATGTGAAAGGCATACGGCTGTTCTTGTGTTTACACTTCTGTGTTCTTGGTGAAACGTGATTGGTGACTTTGGGAATGTTTGGCTGCTGACTGATATGTGTTTCGACTCTAGGAAATGAGCGTACAATGGTGTTTGTGGAAACCAAACGCAAGGCAGATTTCATCGCCACGTTTCTCTGTCAGGAGAAGTTGCCCACAACCAGCATCCATGGGTGAGTGTTAATCTTAATGCATTGAGGATATGGACACTACAAAACTACTGATAAGGGATTGGGGATATGGATGCTACAATACTACTGACAAGGCATTGTTGCGTAACATTCTGCCATTGGTAATAAAAGCAGAAGGAAGTGGTAACAATAAGGTAAACAAGAAGGTTACTATAGTTAGAGTTAATTATTTGCCCTTAACATTTTTCACTGTGCTGTCTGATGCTTCCTTTTCACTTGTTTGGCAGTCCTCACTTATGACAGGATTAGTGGATATTATCCAAAAAGAACAACGTGAGAGGTTTTCAAATGTAAAAAATCTTGTGTTGCCACAGAGACCGTGAGCAGCGGGAGAGGGAGCAGGCTCTCTGCGACTTCCGCACTGGGAAGTGTCCCATCCTTGTGGCCACGTCCGTCGCCGCCAGGGGCTTGGACATTGAGCATGTGCAACACGTGGTGAACTTTGACCTCCCCAACAACATCGACGAGTATGTGCATCGCATCGGGAGAACCGGTCGCTGTGGTAACACGGGTCGTGCTGTGACGTTTTTCGACCCAGACGCAGACACCCCACTAGCTCGGTCTCTGGTCAAGGTCCTTTCAGGGGTAAGTACGAGAGAATTATTACCATTTCCCCCAGTTGTCTCGCTTCAAGGCCCAGTTGTATTAAGTTATTAAATTATTCATTATTCTGTTCAATTTAGCCGTCTAATTGCCTCTTAGCAATATCCTCGAACAAGGATGTGGACACACACACACACACACACACACACACACACACACACACGCATCTAAATGGTTAGCTCAGTGTGGGGCTAGACCAGAACCTCACTTAAATGAGTTCTTTATGAGGTCTGTGTTCAACATCCTGTCAAGGGGAGTGGTTGGTAACCATTGTCCTATACAGAAAGCTGTTGGGCTCTTAGTTGTGGGCCGTGTGGCATCTGGAGCTTGACTGTTCTTTAGTTTGTTTATTTGATGAAGAGGGACAGTGTACATTAATAAACATTGAAATGTAAATGCACCCAATGTAGCCAAAAGGCTAGTTTCCATTGGCAGTCCCCCTTCCAGAGTAAAAATGGCTAAACAACTTGAAAAAGGCATTAACATGTACATCAAACATAACATTGACAAAATAAAATCCCAATATATAAGTTCTACTGCTTACCCACTAATGCTCACATCTTGGTCGACAGAGTAGCCGTTTTTTTCCCAGGGGTCCAACTCTTTTTTTTTTTTTTTTTTTTTTTTTTTTTTTCATTCCCAGGCCCAACAGGAAGTTCCGGAGTGGCTGGAGAAAGCAGCCATGGGTGCTCATGGGTCCACTGGATTTAACCCGCGGGGCAATGTGTTCGCCTCCACAGACACGAGGAAGGTGAGGAGTGAGCGACTGATCATTGAGAGGGTTGAGTTGGCATCGGGTCTCTGGCGTTAGATCGCCTACACCTGACATCTCCTAACAATGATATTGTGTATCAGTTTTGTCAAGTAATGTTTGCTTTAGATGGAATAAAATCATTATGAGAAGGGAATGTTGAAAGAAATAAGTCAAATATGTATGACCTCAAAGGTTTAAAAGGACTTTTAAAACATCTTCTGGATTTGAAGCGTCGCTGAAACTTGCTCTGGCGTGTTTTTCTCAGGGTGGTTCCTTCCAGTCAGACAAGCAAGCCCCGGCAGCAGGCTCGGGCGCTGCGGCAGACGACGACGAATGGGAGTGAACGGAGAGGACGTGTTTCTTGTTTTGTTTTGTTTTTATAATCAGCAGTTCTCCTTTTTTCGTTTTATGTTCAGATTTTATTTGATTTAATTTTTTTATAAGAATTTTATTTAATGTTTACAAAGTGTTAGCTCGATTTAACTGGTGCAAAATGTAATGCCGTTCAATTCAATGCAGGGTGTATAAATCATGATATTTTGTATAATTTAATTATTTGGCACTTCTTGTCCACACTGTGAAGAATGACGCTAACTTTTTTCTGTGTCACTTAATTAGTGTAGTGCTCATGGGTCGAGCCCATGGGCAAGCTTGTAGCACCAAGATCACTCAGGTTTGATGAATGATGAATACTCCTTGCATTTGAACGAGCATGCCTACATTTTGTAAAGACATGGTTTTGTTCTTTATCTCCAGTTGCGTTTTCCCTTTTCTGAGGCCCAAGTCGGGCTTTCAATGTGCAAAATGGTGGATACTTAATAAAAGTGTCAGCTTTGTGTATGTGTGGTATAACATTTTTTGCAAAGGGAGAGGACTTGGTTGGCGTTGGAGGTAGAGGTGTCGAGTTAGGGTGTGGGCGGGAAGAAACTGTATAGGGTGGAAGGACGGGACTGAAAAACACATGTATACAATTAAACTAAAGCAAATTGTTTGTAATTATACAACTGAATTTAAAAGTATTTTAGACAGCACCGAGAAAAAACCTGCATTTCACATTAACGGACGCAAAATTGGTATATTGCGGGCGGCACATTTTCATGAGTGCAGGCACGGAAGATCCATCCCATATAAACGTCCATCTACTGACTGTTGCGGTTGGGACAAGATATTAGCTTTGCGGCACTCAACAATCCATTCCGCGCATGTAGTGGGAACATCGCTATGATCATTGAGTTTTACTATTTCGATTCTGCACCTAGACGTATTCAAGCACTCTTATTTCCTGTGGGAACTCTCACATAAAAGCGAAGTATCCATGGTCAATGCAAATATTATCTGGTTCTGCTGTGTGCTCATGTCGAATGACGTGACGCGGCCACTAAAAAAACCGCCTGAACCTTTTTCCAGTGAAGTAACTAAATGAGAAGTTAAATCTATTCCAGGAAATTGCGCAAGCACTGGGTTGACGTGTTGTAGTGTTTTCATGGAGCCATAATGAGGTAGCTACTTAAAAAATATGGATCATCTCGGTAAGTGAACGCGTTCATGATTCTTTTTTGTGAATTAGATTGAAAACGACACAACATTTCGGTAAAACTGATGTTACTCCCCGCCTGAAACCATAGTACTTATCTGCTACATCGCTGTCATTTCGAACTAATGTGTGCTTTGACGTCTATGTAATTAAGTAAACGTACAAAGCCGTAGTTTTATCATACCCTGATAGTCACGCAAAAATAATATGTCTCTTTCAGTTTGAAATGTCTACTGTACTCATCGTCACAGCCCTTTCCCGTTTTGTCCCCACAGGCCAAAATTTGTTGGGACAATTTGTTACGTGCATTTTATTGGCTGTGACTTGTTACGGTAAGACTAAAACCGTGGATCCTTTTGGTTTCTAAACTCGTATTGCATTGTTGCCTACTCTTCATCTTCGCCGTTTTAAACGAAATGAAGAATGACATTTCCTGTCACAATAATCCCTCATAACGGTGCATCGTGCCGGATTCAATATGCCAAAATCTGATATCCTGTAGCTTCATAAAGCCAAATGAGAGTTGTTGACTTTTGTGTTTGATCTGTGACGTGAAAGGGGTTTGGTAAAACATGAATTTCTCAGGATTACTGATCTATGTGTCTGTTTCTGATCTAGGATTATTCAAATCGAATCTTGTGTTCAGAAATGAGAGAGATAAACAGAGATATCCTGAAGTTAGAGAAGAATGGGGAAATAGATGTGAGGAAACCCAGTGTTTCAGTCATGGTGGGGGGGGGGGGGTCGTGTTTGTACAAGTAGCCCTATTCAAAGCACATCTTTTGTTGGCAGCTCAAGACACGGACGTATGTGAAGTCATCCCCAAAAACCAAACAGTGAAACTTGGCTCCAATGTCACAGTGGTGTTCAAGGCCCCATTCAGCGGTAATTGCCGAAATAAATTCAAAGACTTTGATCCAAGTAAAGTGTCCTGGACATTAAACAATAGGAAAATCGAGGAACGCTACTACGACCACAATTCCACCTATGCAATGGTCACGATTGCAAATTTCTCTCTTGAATCTGGCACGGTGGAATCCCTCATGTATGGGCAGGTGTTGGGTGGCACCATTGTTCGTACATATGGTGAGTCTTGAGGTGTAAAAGTGATTTTTATTTTAAGATATGTACGATGCACGTTGTATGTTGCAATTGGTTTGTAATCATCTGTATCTGCATGTGTTGTTACAATGTGGCACACTTCTAAAGTTGCAGTAGTCAGTTTTTCCGTTTGTCCGTCTTTGACAGATACTTCCAGCAATACCAGAAGAGGCATAAAACCTCCAAATACGCCTATCAACATACACTGTGTTTTATACTCACTACCACGCCTCGGACAAAACACTACATGTTACTGGGAGGAAGCAGGAGACTCACTGGACACAAGATATAGTGTCACCATGGAACAGTACGTTTCTCTTTCTTAACTACTTAGCAATTGGCATTTGAGGCTACTGTACATGTTTCATTGCATGGTGAATACACCAGCCCTTTGAATAACATGTTTTTCTGATAGGAAATATAAAACTCCCCGCCATTGCAAATCACAACCCGGCCAAAATCATTGCTGGTTGTCTGAATCTGGAAGCCTCCGTGAGAACATCACGGTTACCGTGACAGCTGAAAATTCTGCTGGAAATGTGTCTGCAACTGTCCATTTTCATCCTTATGAAATTTGTAAGTAACCAAACACTCAATACATGTATTTGTATTTATTGTTGTTATACCATACGCAAAATAGGCTGTTCATTGATGATGCTGTATCAAGTCTTGTAGCGTCCAAGTCTCGTGTCCAGGTACTCTTCTGGGCCAGACTAGAACATGTATGCGTGATTGTATCTTTTGTGGTGTATGTGTGACGAGGTGTGTGACGTACGTGTGGAATCTTGTGTGAGTTATGAGGCAGCTTTAATCAATCAAAAAATCAATAATATCAATAATTATAACCTACAAAAACAACATGAAGCAGGTAAAACAACACACACACACACACACACACACACACTAGTAATAAATAACTGCTATGTGTTAGCTTCATATTTACCATATAGTCTTCAGCGTGTATGTCTTTCTGTATGTCTATTGATATCTATTGTATGGTGTGCCCAATTGTGTCGTGTTTATCCAAAACAATTTGTCATATATTGCATTCCTGTCTTCTTACCCTGAGATAGTTTGTCATCCAATTTGCTCACTTAGTAGACAGTGAAGTTTAACTTGAACTTCAACCTTAGAATGTGATAACATATACAGTAAAGACTATAGCATACAACTATACTGTAAAAACATAATTAAGAACGAACCATACTATACTATAAAAACATAATTAAGAACGAATTAAGTACGCCATCATCCATACTATACTATAAAAAACATCATTAAGAACGAACCAAGTACACCATCATCCATACTATGCTATAAAACATCATTAAGAACGAACCAAGCACACCAGCATCCATACACTCAAGACTGGTTAAAACTACTACATACTCTTGTCTTCTGTAGTAAAAATGGATCCTCCGAGAGTTATTCAAGTGGAGCCTCTTCCCACCAGTCTAAGTGTGATTTGGGACGAACTAACTGTTTGCGACGGCTATGAGAAGTGTGAGGTGCAATGTGTGGAGGAAGGCACTAATGTAACAGTAAGTCGGTTTCACTCTGAAATTTTAATAAATGAGTGTGTTACTAACTAATGGAATACATTTCAGTGAAGCACTTTGTGAGCCACCAAAAAAGTTAACAAATGATCATCAGTCATGACTATACTTGTTATTCACATTCACAAGTCACATTTTTTCTCATATTCTGATGAAATCCACAACCCATTGTCGTTCTCTTTTATTTGTAGATTGTGTCAAACAAAACATCACCTACAAAAAACAAACCCATATATGTTGATGATGTGAAGCCTTGCACTAACTACTCTGTAACGGTCCGCTGCGCCTGCAACACCGAATACACCGGCCCGTGGAGTGAATGGAGCCTCAGGAGTACCGTCCGCTCCACACTTAATGGTAACCAAATCATGTCTATACCACTGGTCTTCAATTAAGTTGACTTCTCTCCAAAGGTTAAGCTGATCTTTGAATACACTGCAAAAAATGCCCCTATAGATTTAAGACAAATAATTACATATTTAAGCAGGATTTTGCTTAAAACAAGCAAATTTGGCTGCCAGTGAGTTAAGCAAATTTGGCGTGTTAAGATTTCTTAAAATAAGTAATATTTGCTTGAAATAGGTAAAAATAACCTTACCAAGAAAGCACTAGGTAAGTACAATTTAGCTAGAAACAAGACCAACTAGATTTTTCATCTCAATATAAGAGTAATAACACTAGGTTAGAAAAGCATTTTTTGCAGTGTACATACTGTATATATTCTCACCTTCCAACATGCAAAGGTTCAGAGGAATTAATATTGATGATGAAGGTTGTGTTACAGGTTGTAGTGCCATTATAAAGACCATTTGTGCTTACACAGTCTGTCTTTGTTGCCCCTGTGTTTGCAGTAAGTTCTGTGCCATTCTATTTGTGGAGGAAAGTTCTGGAACGTTACAAAAATGGAACAAGGCGTGTTCAACTCATGTGGAAGGTACTTTCAAGACCTGTCACCGTCTAAACTAACCGCCATGCCAAACATGTTATAACACCATATAGTTATAGTTCTATAGTTTAGATATTTAGCAGACTAGCCAGGTGGAATGCGTGAAATTATGGAGGCATAAAGCTATATTTATAATTCCCCTGTGATAAAAGAGAATGGCTCTTTTACAACTTGAATTAACACAGGTACAGAAGATTTTAAAAAGCCAACCTCATATTCCAATATTATTTTAAAGACAAATATGTTTCTGGTACTTCTATGTGGATACCAATGAATCGCTTTTTAGTTGGAAACTTGTGCAGTGAGATGAGTGAATATAATGTGGAGGATGTTGTGAGACCATGATAATAGTCACTAAATGGACTGTAAGTGTGTCGAGATTTAAGACTCCTTGTTTGTTCAAATCCAGGGGTCGTTCTGCAATGCTACTGCTATTGAGTACAGGCTTTCCGTTGACACTAGAAACGTCTTGAATTCAACTCAGGATTGGACCTCTGTTTTACTCAACGCCAAAGCCCATGAGATTGAGATTGCTGCTTATAATAATAGCAAGATGCTTCGTCACAGTTTTCTCAAGATACCCGTCATTGGAAAGGGTAAGATTTCCGTTTTTGCTGTTAAAACAATCATATCATCAGCATATTTTTGCTGGTATTGCATGCATTTTGTCGTGGAAGATAATTGGAGTGATTGCAACATATGTGTGTTTGTGACAGATCCTGTGCGGAGACCTCTCGCCACGTCTCGTAACGGTCTCATTTATGTCTCCTGGGAAGCCCCCCCAACCGCAGTGAATGATTATGTCATTGAGTGGTTCACAGATGCTACGCAGGATAACATGCCTTCATGGGAGAAAACTCAAGACACAAATATTTCTTTTCCCGGTGATTATCACTCACACTATCAATATTTCCTTCCTAGAAAGCAGTACCAGTGAACTAACTGAACTGTCCCTGAGAATTTGTGAAGAGTCACTCATGAGCAGAATCAATTTAATTGCTTCTTATAAAGAAGAGAATATTTTGACGCAATGTTTCATATATCTTGCTAGGTTTCTGTCATGCATATCTCCTTAGCCAGGTTTTGGCTAAGGAGATATATAAAAAGAATTGGTCTGTAGCACATTAAAACTAGCCTGATAGATTAAAACTCGCCTGTAAGAACTAGCCTGGTAGATTAAAACTAGCCTTGTAAATTAAAACTAGCCTGGTAGAACTATTCTTTGTGGTAAATTCCAGAACAAACTGAGCTAGGAGCAGTTAGTGGGCAAATCCAGGCTACTTTAAAACAATATGTCAGTCACACGGGGTAGCTATTATAATCAATAATCAATAATCAATAATCAAATTAAATAATCGAATTATTTGTATGGTGGACCATTGGGGTACAGCGGTGACTGTCTCTCATACACTGATTATTATTATGAACGAGGTTTTCCATGACTTTGTCTCTCACGTCTGTTCTCTGTAACAGGTCTGTCACGTAGACTCTACACCGTAACCATAACTCTGTTCTCTGTAACAGCTCTGTCACGTAGACTCTACACGGTAACCATAACTCTGTTCTCTGTAACAGGTCTGTCACACCGACTCTACATGGTAACCATAACTCTGTTCTCTGTAACAGGTCTGTCACACCGACTCTACACGGTAACCATAACTCTGTTCTCTGTAACAGGTCTGTCACACCGACTCTACACGGTAACCATAACTCTGTTCTCTGTAACAGGTCTGTCACGTAGACTCTACACGGTAACCATAACTCTGTTCTCTGTAACAGGTCTGTCACACCGACTCTACACGGTAACCATAACTCTGTTCTCTGTAACAGGTCTGTCACACCGACTCTACACGGTAACCATAACTCTGTTCTCTGTAACAGGTCTGTCACGTAGACTCTACACGGTAACCATAACTCTGTTCTCTGTAACAGGTCTGTCACACCGACTCTACACGGTAACCATAACTCTGTTCTCTGTAACAGGTCTGTCACACCGACTCTACACGGTAACCATAACTCTGTTCTCTGTAACAGGTCTGTCACACCGACTCTACACGGTAACCATAACTCTGTTCTCTGTAGCAGGTCTGTCACACCGACTCTACACGGTAACCATAACTCTGTTCTCTGTAACAGGTCTGTCACACCGACTCTACACGGTAACCATAACTCTGTTCTCTGTAACAGGTCTGTCACACCGACTCTACACGGTAACCATAACTCTGTTCTCTGTAACAGGTCTGTCACACCGACTCTACACGGTAACCATAACTCCACTGTATGAGGACGGGCCCGGCCAAGAAGAGATCCTGCAAACTTATGCAGAGGAAGGGGGTATGCTTCCTCAGTGTCTTTTATAATTGGGTAGTATACCCATTTAATTACAGTTCTACTGTAGTACCGTTACTGTAAACATCTGTCACCTAATGAAGCCCATAATGAACGAAGTTAAAATGTCCTAGATTTGGCCTTCCAAGGTATAGTCTGTGATTTCTAGCAAAGTTTGATGATATTTGAGCTCAATAACCAATCAAGTTACACCCCTCCCCACCGTACTCCTGGAAGCCAATGTTGATTGGCTTGAAAAGTGTGTGGCTCGGAAACTGTGTTTCCCATTCACAGAGTACACAGACACACAGACACACAGACACATAGACAGACAGCTAGAGGACTGTGAGGAGCACCACCACCACCACCAGGGCGGCACCACTGAGCAACAGTTCACTCAAAGGAAAATCAGTGACATCTGAGTTTAAGATGACTATTCATGTCTATAAGTTTCTGCATTTTCTGTTGAAAACCGCGGTCGGCAGTTTCCCCACGTATCCAGGAACTCTGGGACATTTAGTGTGGTCAAGGGCTAGAGGGCAACGTTATTACACATCGTTACAAACGCACTTACGAGATGCATGGAGAAATACTTGAATTTAGAGTAGATTTCTTTTAGTTCCTCTTCAATAGCAGTTTCTAATTTCCGATTAACAGGACAGCACTTTTTTTTCCTTTTTCTTTGTATTGTTTTTTTTTTAGTTTTGATTTTTTCTGTCAGGTCTCAGTTTGCATTGAGTAGTTTGTTTTCCATTCCATCACTCTCACGCTTCTTTCCCTGACCTTTTCCCAGCACCGGCGAAGGTTCGGAGGGTGAATGTGACCTCGGCTGACAGCACGTGGCTTAAATTAGACTGGGAGGTGGTGCGACGCGATCAGTGCTGTGGTTTTGTCGTCAACTACACCGTTTTCTACAGGGACTCAAATGGGCCAGAGCTGAGTAAGTCCGACATCTGAGCCATGGCCGACTGGTAGCCTTCAACCACTGATAAGGGCCTTTTTTGTTAATGTTGCCGTTTTACGGAAACATCAGTAGACTAGCCACCAACAGTTTGAAATTTGTCCGCAATCTGAACTAAAACTGAACTGCTGTAGTTCAC
This sequence comes from Sprattus sprattus, assembly GCF_963457725.1. Classification (NCBI taxonomy): domain Eukaryota; kingdom Metazoa; phylum Chordata; class Actinopteri; order Clupeiformes; family Clupeidae; genus Sprattus; species Sprattus sprattus. Next base: position 3,359,591 of record NC_137926.1, on the reverse strand, counting down.
GGGTGTTCAACTCATATGACCCAGGAAACACCATTCTGCCTAAGAAGCAAAGTGAAGAAAGACACTAAAACTGACTGAGAAGCAACCTGTTGTTAAAAAATAGTGGCTTATTCTGTTCATTTGTTCTGCCCACCATGTTGCTGCCCCTCTGACTGTCAATCACACAAGTCGTGTGTGTGTTTCTATGTGTGTGTGTGTGTGTGTGTGTGTGTGTGCGTGTGCGTGTGCATGTGTGTGTGTGTGTGTGTGCTGCCCCTCTAGATGTGACTGTCAATCACCCAAGTCATCAGGTGACACTGAGGGAGCTGAGGCCCAGCACCACCTACAAGGTCCACGTCCGAACGCACTCCGCTGCCGGCTTCAACGACAGTGGCTTCTATCACTTCAGTACAGAAGCATATGGTACAATCTACACAGCATCTTCTGCACGTTGACTGCGTAAAGATAACACTCAAGAAGATAAGCAGAAAGCTTTAGTTAGCTAGTGGTTGTACTTAATCACATCAGCAATGGCAACTTTGAGCCATTTCCACCTCTCTGACAGTGATCTCCTTAACTTCAAATGGTACAACCTACACACCTCTCATCCACATTGATTGTGTATAGATTACAGTTAACAATCAATGCGTAATGTTAAGTGTTTTTTTGGAGCACAGGTGGGAGAGGTGTAATTTGATTGGCTGTTGAGCTCAAATCGCGACAATCTTTTGCGAAACTGACACCGAGGTGTAGACTCCAAAAACTCCAAATCCCAGGGTGCATATCAACAAGAGCCCAGCACTATATCAGGAAGGCTATGACTAACTACACATTTCCTGTAGTTGCAGATGAGTCAGGGCTTTTAGTAATCCCTCGACGATGAATACTATGAATCCATTTTCTCTGGTTTGCCGGTGCCGGGACTGTTAGCCATATATTTTCTCACTACTGTTCTCTGTTTTAATTCTAGGAAGAGCCTTTATCCAGAAACTTGTTTCCATTGCGGGTGGTGTAATACTACTGCTGTTGTCAGCTGTGTGCCTCTTCATGCTGTGAGTCGGAACTCCTTTTCAGAATGGAATTGAATATGAATAAACTTGCAATGTCATTTCAGAAAGAAAATAATGCCATCATTACATTTAATTACATTTCATCAAAGTCAAAAGTCAAGGTAGCTTTATTGTCAATTACTTCACATGTCAAGACATACAAAGTAATCAAAAGAACGTTTACCACTCTTACATATGAAGTGCACAGGCACAACAGATAAGACAAGACATTACCTAATACTAAGTAGAACATACAGACAAGACATTACATGGTACTAAGTAGGACATTACATGGTACAAAGTAGGACATTACATGGTACTAAGTAGGACATTACATGGTACTAGGTAGGACATTACATGGTACTAAGTAGGACATTACATGGTACTAGGTAGGACATTACATGGTACTAAGTAGGACATTACATGGAACTAAGTAGGACATTACATGGCACTAGGTAGGACATTACATGGTACTAAGTAGGACATTACATGGTACTAAGTATTCTCCGTTTTAATGTTATTTCTTTGTGCTTTGGCTCAGGTGGAGGAGAGCCATGAACCTGATGGTGCCGAATCCTCAGCTGAGCTCCATGGCTGCGTGGTCTCTGGAGAAATCTCTAAAGGTATCAAGACTGGTTCTGTTGACTGGACCTTCCTTCCTACTCTTGACCTTATGGGTCTTATAAATAATGTGCGCAATGAAAGAAAACTGAGGAAGCCCAGTGAGGTGTAGGCGTTAAGCCCAGTGAGGTGTATGCGTTAAGCCCAGTGAGGTGTATGCGTTAAGCCCAGTGTGTATGCGTTAAGCCCAGTGTGTATGCGTTAAGCCCAGTGTGTATGCGTTAAGCCCGGTGAAGTATGCGTTAAGCCCGGTGAAGTATGTGTTAAGCCCGGTGAAGTATGCGTTAAGCCCGGTGAAGTATGCGTTAAGCCCAGTGTGAATGCGTTAAGCCCAGTGTGTATGCGTTAAGCCCAGTGTGTATGCGTTAAGCCCAGTGTGTATGCGTTAAGCCCGGTGAAGTTTGTGTTAAGCCCGGTGAAGTATGCGTTAAGCCCGGTGAAGTATGCGTTAAGCCCAGTGAAGTATGCGTTAAGCCCAGTGTGTATGCATTAAGCCCAGTGTGTATGCGTAAAGCCCAGTGTGTATGCGTTAAGCCCGGTGAAGTATGTGTTAAGCCCGGTGAAGTATGCGTTAAGCCCGGTGAAGTATGCGTTAAGCCCGGTGAAGTATATGCGTTAAGACCAGTGAGGGTTATGCGTTTAGCCCAGTGTGTATGCGTTAAGCCCAGGCACCCTCTCTGAAGATGGTAGTGTGCCCCTTGTGTCTGAAGCTGGTAGTGCCCCTTGTGTCTGAAGCTGATAGCGCCCCTTGTGTCTGAAGCTGATAGCGCCCCTTGTGTCTGAAGCTGGTAGTGCCCCTTGTGTATAACGCCAGTGAACATCCTTCTCTTTACCCCATTAGTTTAACCTTCATTAAGAAAAACCACTGTGGATAAACATGCTGTTCTGTTATTGTTTATTCTTCCGCTGTTTTTGTAGCCTTCATTCTCAAATAACCTTGACGTGGACAACAGTCACCGCGAGACGATCCTACTGTGCCGAGTCGATGGCGAGACCATCCCACTGCCCCTAGTGGACGGAGAGATGGACGTCGAGACGATCCAACTGCCCCTAGTGGACGGAGAGATGGACGACGAGACGATCCAACTGCCCCTAGTGGACGGCGAGATGGACTGCGAGACGATCCAACTGTGCCGAGTCAACGGCGAGATGGACCGCGAGACGGACGGTGAGCGTGGCTCAACACCGACGAGCCCTACGGAGGATTGGTTCGGTGACTACAGCACCAATTGCGGAACAGCGGACGACGCTGTACTCGCTGTTTCTTGCGTCGTCTGTGAAACCCAAAACCAGAGTCTGGAGGCCTCCCCGGCTCCCTGCAGCCCGTACCTGGACCAGGGGCTCGTGTGCAGCTGCGGAGGCCTGTTGGACGAACCTCAGGGGCCCGACCTCTCAGGGAAGATGGAGCCCTGCCCTACTGTTACTACATACGTGAGGGTGGACTAGCTTGATGGACAGATAGAGGACTAAAGGAGAAGGCATCGAGCCCCTGCCCTCCTGTTATTACATACGTGAGGGTGGACTAGCTTGATGGACAGATAGAGGCAATGTGCCCGCTGCGTACAAAAGCATTATAAAGTAACCAACTTTTTAAAGTACAGTAACACTGAATCAACTTTCTTTACTCAAAAGCATTGTTGCTTTCCTCACAAGGTTTTGTTATTCAAGCATGTTGTACTCATGATTGGGAGCTGAATTTGCACTGTCTTCAGTTTAGCGTAGCATTTTGTTTTTATGTTTTTATTACAGAAATAGTAAGATGTTTGAAATGAGGGGGGATTGGGAGATACAGACCTAGAGCTGATATAATTGTGGGCCACACCTTGAAATGCACTTACTGATTTAAGTGAGGTGAGAGCATCTTCTTTTCCCTCAGTATAGGCCTCTAAAATCACACTGTTCCCAGGTTTCAGCAGAAATGTGCTCAAGATTATACATGAGATGATCTGAGATAACGTCCTCTTGCATTCTCCCTCGCTGGAAACAAAGCCATGCTAATATGTGTTAGTTGGTTCTAAAGGTACCCAATAGGAACGTCCTCTTGCGTTCCCACTCCCTGGAAACACAGCCATGCTTGTATGTGTTAGTTCAGACCTACAGACAGGCAGAACTAAATATGAACCTTCCACCAGGACATATTACAGACGGGTAGAACTAGATATTAACCTTCCACCAGGATGTATTACAGACGGGCAGAACTAAATATTAACCTTCCACCAGGACATATTACAGACGGGTGGAACTAGATATGAACCTTTCACCAGACATATTACAGACGGGTAGAACTAGAACTAGATATTAACCTTCCACCAAGACATATTACAGACGGGTAGAACTAGATATGAACCTTCCACCATATTACAGACGGGTAGAACTAGAACTAGATATGAACCTTCCACCATATTACAGACGGGCAGAACTAGATATTAACCTTCCACCAGGACATATTACAGACGGGTAGAACTAGATATAAACCTTCCATCAGGACATATTTTTCGCCAAAAACGCTATAGACATGTGTAGAGTATTTTGTACTCTTTGCGTGTTGGTTCAGGACTCGAAAATACACCAATACGGAGTTGTTGTAACAAGATGAGTTTTACCTGGTAAATTGTGGCACAAATATACAGCAATGGTTAACATATTTTGGAGTCAACCACTCGCCGGAGAACCTAGGATTCTGAGTCCTCAGAAAAAAACAGTTATTTTAGTCCATCCTCACTGATGTCATTTCATGGGCCCCTCGTGGGAAACAGGTGGTCAAGGAACCTGTGATCTCTTACGCCCTCAGCTATAAAGACATTAATTATGTGTGAAGTCTCTGCACCTCTGCTTCTCAGGGTCTAGTTGACCATGTCTTATCTCCAGAGGCCAGGCTATAACATACAATGTAGCATAGCTCACATTCCATCTGACCAGTTTGTGGCAAAGGCTGTAACTGCCTGTTCTTTCTAAACTCTGGTCACAGAGAGACAATTGTAAGTTGGAGGGAACAATAAACCAAATCTACTATACTGAACTGAATTTATCTGACACATGCACAGGAAAATAAAAACAAATCCCTTTGGCCACTTGGGTTCAGGTCAATGGTTTGCATTTCCTCAACCTGTTTGGTCTGAGTGCTTCGGTCTAAATTAGCTACACACTTAGTCTTTAATTGCATTCATGGCATCATATGAAAAAAGAAAAAGGAGAGCTATGTTGTGGGGAAGGAAATTAATGTATGACGTAAAATAATCTTGTATAATTGTGAAACCAAGGGAGCTACAGTGACCTGTGCCTTTCACAACAATACACTGTTGCAAACTCTGTATCGCCACGCATAAGAAGCAAAGAGGCTTGTCTTCCAATAAAGTATTAAATAAAGAAAGTTTTTACATTTAGTCACAGTCCCCTCTGGTCCTTCTCTCTAGTCAGAAAGTCTTAAGTAATCGCAGTCACCACTAGTGTGTGATGACACCACACCTTTGATTCGTAGTCTAGCATTTTATCCAATGTGGTGGCGCCACCTTATGGAAGGTCATGGTATATGGTAACAGACGTTTCTTGTAATAGTTGGTCACCAGGTTTACACACATCTCAGGAGGGATTTTGGTCCACTCCTCTTTTAAGATCCTCTCAAAATCCTTAAGGTTGGTTTTCAATGGGAGGGAATGAGGTTCAAGCCCAAAATTCCACGTCGTCCTGTGCCCTTGGCAGAGAAGCAGCCCCAAAGCATAATGTTTCCGCCTCCGTTCTTGACGGTGGGGATGGTGTTATGGGGTCGTATTTAGCATTCTTCCCCCTCCAAACGCGGCATGTCGAGTTGATGCCAAAGAGCTTGATTTTGGTCTCATCTGACCACATCCTGTCTCCCAATCCTCCTTAGAATCATTCAAGTGTTCATTGGCAAACTTCAGATGGCCCTGTACATGTGCTTCCTTGAGCAGGGGGACCTTGCGAGTGCTGCAGTACTTCAAACTATTATGGCATAGTGTGTTGCCAATGGTTTTCTTGGTGACTGTGGTCCCAGCTGCCTTGAGATCATTCACAAGCTCCCCCTGTGTAGTTCTGGGGTTATTTTGCACCTTTCTGATGAGGTTGAAGGTGTGAAGTATGATTCATTGAACAGGTTTCTTTTAAACACGTCACCAGTTGAGATCAGGTGTACCTTGTTAGGCCTAATGAGGACTAATCTGTGTGCTTCTAGGGCACATAACTGGTCACTGGGAGCCAGAATTCTTGCTGTTCGCTTGGGGGTTCAAATACTTATTTTCTGCATGAAATACAAATGAAGTCATAAATGTTATAAAATGCAGTTTTCTGGATTTTTTTTGTTGATATTCTATTTCTCACTGTTAAAATACACCTACCATTACAATTATAGATCACACATTTCTTTGCAAGTGGCCAAACTTGCGAAATCGGCAGGGGTTCAAATACTTATTTCCCCCACTTAAGGCCTCAATATACTTCTGCATCCCTCTCCGTCCTCGAAAAAAAAATGGGCGGGCGGTGGATTCAGAAAAATTTAGAAAAATTTGACTGTACTAGTCGGCCCTACATACTACTCCGACAACTATCCGTGCTGAAACCTATTCAGCGCCGGACCACTGGGTGGGGTAACGACTGTTTGTCGAGGCCGTAGCTACCCCTTTTCCTATTTGTTGGAAGTCATTGATTGATTTTTCTCCCTCCTCCCATCTGTCTCTGACATGACATGTGGGCTCCCTCTGGACCTGTCGGGCAGGTGTTGTTACATGGGTATTGGAGATATGTAGCTCAGTTATAATTAGCATGTCTAATGCTATATATTCACTTGAGAAGGCAAATGTATCTCCATCGTGGTGGTCATTTTTTTGTGAAAAACATAGTAGCGATTTATAACAAAACGATATGCTTGTCTTACATACAATAGAGAAACTATTATGAAACGATCCAATAAAATGAATACATAGGTATTTTTTTCACATTCAGATTTGCAATGATTGCTGGGTAACCTTTATATCACTACAACGCTATGACAACGCACTCATTGTTGGCCACGAGACAGTTGCCTTTGTCCAAAAGTGGTAACGTGAATGTGTCACTATGAAACAAAGCATGCACACTTCGAACAAAATTACCCCCCAAACTCTGAGAAAAGGGCCAGAAAAATAAACCCACGGTAATCATCATACCAATCAACATGCAGTTTTATAGTTATATCAGCCACACAGCAAGAGCATGCATACCTCAACATACAGTTTTGGGACTGCCTTTTCAACCATGAATATGTTGAAAAACACATACAGGAGCACACTTACTTATGATCCTCTCCCTGGACACCTTTAATGCTCAATTTTCAAGAAGACGATGGGCCTCATTTATAAAACGCACTTACGCACAGAATTGATCTTAGACTGTGCGTGCGATCAAATCCACGTCTAAGTACAGATTTATAAAAACCGTCTTAGACGTAGAAAAGGACGTATCTCTACGTCTGGTTTTAGTTCGTGTAAGTACATTTCCTTGTGGCAATACTGGAGTACTGCAGGAATTTAGAACTCAAAGCGCCGACACGCAGTTTCATTATCATCATCGTGCACCACCGTCACCATTAGGGCTAATGTTTCGCTCAATAAAATCAATTCAACTATTAGAACAATTCACACATGAATGAGATTCACGTCTAATAGGTATTCCGTTTTTATTTCACAAGTGTAAAACATTTCGCTCAATCTATAGCCTATAGAAAGTCTAATAGTGGCTTAGTTTTCATTAGGAGATATAGCTGCATTGGCGTTGTTAGAGGATATTGCCAACTGCGCAATAAGGAGAGAAAGGGTTTTTTCGTGATCGCGCACACTTTTTGACACAGGATGATGTATGGCTGATAAGCAGGTAGGCCTACAGCTTGTCGAGAGCGTTGTGCCCAAATAGCCTCTACAGAGGCGCACCAGATGCAACCAGGCCATACACTTTCAGGTTTTGTCTGTTCTTGGATTCCTGGCTACAGGAACGTTCCGATGAGAAATTGGAATTCATTTAGCAGAATTTTGCCCGATGTTCTTCGCAGTATTATCACTTTATATGCCCGTAATGCAGTGGCGGTCCGTGCATTTCACGACTAGGCCTTCAGCGATGTCCTACACGATGTTAAACTGAGTGAATCCACCTCCTAATACCATCATTATGACGCCATGGCTCTCGAACCAGTATATTTTATACAGAAAGGCAGTATAAGTGAGCATTGCATCACCTTAACATAGTCGAGTACAACAGACTTTATTAATATTTCCGGAGCATTTCAAATCAATACACCCGTATTAACAATACATTAAGAGTAGTAAACTCTAAGTTATATGATCGCTTGGATATTACTGTCACAACTTAAAAATAAAAGGCGATTTTCAGGGATTAGTCTACAAAGTTTTATTAAGTCCACCAAAAGTAGCCTATGTGACTCAATGTGAGGTTTAACAAGTTTAACAAGTAACATCGCATTGTCCCACCTGCAAAGCAGTTTCATTAAACTTCCCATCCTCACGATATCCAGTTTTTCTTGAAAGTTCCGTCTTGAAAATGGCGTTGTAATTGTATCAAAAACTGGAATTATCAAGTTTGTGTAAACTAATTTATTTGAGTTGGTTAATGTAATTATATTTAGTCTTACCCAATTGAAACAACTAGAAGAATAAGCATTGAAACCGATGTACGTCGTTTTAGCCAGCTAAACTGAGCACTGAAGCACTGCACCGGTCTGCCTCAGTATCCAATCAAAGGACGTTTACGTGTCACGTTCAACACGAGGAAAGAAATCTTCCGGGCCTTCTAGAAGGCCCAGTGTCGCCAACTCGAAATCTGATTGGTTGCCACAACTGTCTGTTTCAGTTCATTCAACTTAAATGAACTGAAACAGCAAGTTGTGATAGCCAATCAGATGTACACGGGCCTTCAATGTGAATTCTGAAGGCCTCAGGGAAGATTTCTGTTCTCTGGGAAGATTTAAAGGAGCGTGGCAACACATGATAGCGGAAATATGATTGGATGAAAGCTCTAACATAAATTAACAACGCTGGAAGCATGAAATGAAGATAATGGACTATGGGGAATCATTTAATACATATTTATGAAAAGAAAATATTAAAATTAAATTTATTTTATTACATTTATTTTCTGATGATGTTTAGGCCAGCAGAGAAGGCCTTGAAGGCCCTGACGGACCGCCACTGCCGTAATGTATTAGATTTCCATACGGTGCCCAGGAAAAGCAAAATGTGTAAGAGGATTTCCTGCGTAAAACAGGGTTCCCAATGTATTTTCATCCAGATTGCGCACACTCAAACAGCCTAGGAAGACCACTTTAATACAGCACATGCCCGTGCGCGGTTGGTAGTGGAGCACAGCAAAGGCATGCCTAAGGGAAGGTGGCGATGGCCAGCGAGACTCCGATGCTGGAGCAGCAGTGCGACAGTTGCGGCCGCTGGTGCTTCGGAGACGTGCCTTCTACATGTCAAATACTTTGCTTTTGCCATTACTCCACCAGACAGGCTTTTCTAACGATGTTTTGGCCCGCATCTGCTGTTCCATCAGCAGAACGTCGATGTCAGCCTCACTTTAATTCTTCTGTTTACATGTTTCTTTCTTGCTTGCCACTGTCACAGAGAGTTTGTGCATTGAGGATGCGCTCTGTTTGTGCATTGATAATATGCTGATTAGATTAAATAGGGGCGTTTTGAGGGCGGAGATTCAGTTGCGCACAATTTCACGACAATTTGTGATTTATAACCGAAGGATTGGCGTACACGTTTTTTTTGTGTGTACGTCTGTTTACTGTGGATCTCACTTACGCTCATTTCAGGAAATGTCTTAGACAAAATGTAGGATGGTTTCTACGCAACGTTTTATAAATGAGGCCCGATCTTAGAGAAATCGTTGTGTGTGTGGTAGTCGTTTATTGTATAAATACCTCCTCCCGGCAATCCTCACATACAGCGAACGATGGCAACTAGACATTGGGCCTCATTTATAAAAAGTTGCGTAGAAACCATCCTACATTTTGTCTAAGACATTACCTGAAATGAGCGTAAGTGAGATCCACAGAAAACAGACGTACACACAAAAAGCATGTGTACGTCAATCCTTCGGTTATAAATCACAAGTGGTCGTGAAATTGTGTGCAACTGAATCTCCGCCCTCAAAACGCCCCTATTTAGTCTAATCAGCATATTAATGCACAAACAGAGCGCATCCTCAATGCACAAACTCTCTGTGACAGTGTCAAGCAAGAAAGAAACATGTAAACAGAAGAATTAAAGTGAGGCTGACATCGACGTTCAGCTGATGGAAGAGCAGATGCGGGCCAAAACATCGTTAGAAAGCCTGTCTGGTGGCGTAATGCCAAAAGCAAAGTATTTGACATGTAGTAGACACGTCTCCGAAGCACCATCACCTGCGGCACGAGTAGCAACAGAAGCCGCATCTGCGGCAGCAGCACTAAGGCTTTGGTGCGCTCCACTACCGACCTGTGCTGTATTGAAGTGGGCTTCCTAGGCTTTCTGAGTGTGCGAAATCTGGATGAGAATACATTGGGAACCCTGTTTTACGCAGGAAATCCTCTTTCACATTTTGCTGGGCACTGTATGGAAATCTGATAAATTGCGGGCATATGGGATAGTATACTGCGAAGAACATCGGGCAAAATTCTCCTTAATGATGACGGGGATTGCTCGACTGGTCTCCAATTCATCATCGGAACGTTCCTGTTGCCAGGAATCCAAGAATGGACAATACCTGAACGTGTATGGCCTGGTTGCCTATGGTGCGCCTCTCTAGACGATAGGCCATTTGGGCACAACGCTCTCGGCAAGCGGTACCTGCTTATCAGACATACCTGTGTCAAAAAGTCTGCGCAATCACAAAAAAAACCTCTCTCTCCTTATTGCGCAGTTGGCAATATCCTCTAACAACGCCAATGCAGCCATATCTCCTACTGAAAACTAAGCCACTATAAGTCTTTTTATAGGCTATAAGTTTGAGCGAAATGTTTTACACTTGTGAAATTAAAACGAAATACCTATAAGATGTGAATCTCATTCATGTGTGAATTATTCTAATAGTTTATTTGATTTTTATTGAGCAAAACATTAATTTGGCCTTTCACCATTAGCCAAATGGTGACGGTGGTGCTGCTGCTGATGATGATGATGATGATGATGATGATGATGATGATGATGATGATGAAACTGCGTGTCGGCTGTCGGCGCTCGGATAGTCCTGAATTCCTGCAGTACTCCAGTATTGCCACAAGGAAATGTACTTACACGAACTGAAACCAGACGTAGAGATACGTCCTTTTCTACGTCTAAGACGTTTTTTTATAAATCTGTACTTAGACGTGGATTTGATCGCACGCACAGTCTAAGATCAATTCTGTGCGTAAGTATGTTTTATAAATGAGGCCCAATGGTTGATGGTGGAGCTGGACTAGTTTGAGTTATTAGCAGAGGACGTGCTTGTAGCGATTTTTTTTGGGCGACAACTACAACAACAACAGAACAGGAGACAGAGGAGCATGTACGAGTGGTATGTACGTTTACTAGATTTTCCGCTAAATCAAGCGTTAGCGTATTCTCAATAACACTCAAAAGTGTGCCGCTAATGCTTAGACCAAAAACCCATTGAAACACATAGTAGCTAGCCTCGCTGCTAACAAGTACAACGTTATCGTGCTGATATGCTCTCACACGCCACCCTCATTGAGGCAAAAGTAATGTTTGCCTCAAATGTCTTTCACATGCCGTTTTATGTATAGTCAGACATTCTAAATAGGTTCTACACATACATGAAATACATTTCCTATTTAATGGATGCAAAGTAATGCTGCCAGCATTACTCCGTAGCAAATTACGTTAGATGTCAGTTCAAGCTGGTTGGAGAAGGCACTTTCAACACCGAGCCACCAGCCAAGAGACCAACAGTGGTCGGGAGCAATGTACTTTTCGAGGGTTTATATAAAATACGGTAGCCGTAATGCCACAAGCGGTGAGGCTTTGTAGTTTACCAAAGTCGTACTAAAACATTTTGACAGAAAACAGGAAATGTGAGGTCCTGACATGTGTGATTCCGGAAATGATGTAGTTTGGAAATGATGCCGTAAGCTGGCCAATCACAGCCAAGGGGGTATCCGACTCTCTCCGACTCTTTAAGAAAAGTTAGAAAAAAGCGTTCCTCTCCGACCAGCTCTCCGAGGGCTCGGATGGGCGTTAACTAGTGATGGGCAAATTAAGCTTTGTGAAGCACTGAACCATCCCGTCCAAAAATGTTTGTGGGCGGAGTTCGGGCTGGTATCCAGGCTACCATTTAGGCACATTGTTTCAAAAATTGGTTCATTACTTGAAGCTTCAGTAACAGTGACCTCTCCTGGTGATAACTAAATTAGACCAGCTAGACAGTGGCAAGAGGCTTAAAAACTTATTTTTAATTAAAGATTAATTCTTTTTTGTATATTGTGTTATTGGGGAGAGAGTGCTTGGGGAAATTATGTAGTTGTACGTAGGGATTCGGATGTGCTGGGAAAATATGGCACAAGTTCGGTGTGCTTGTAATGTTGGATAGGGTCGAAGATTTTGATTTAAAAACCTATTTTTTTCTACACGTTTTGGACTGAGCCAGTCTACTTTTCATATAGCCTAAATATTTAACAGCCAGCACACCTTATATCATGAGCGATCAGAATAAAATGTTCCCACATGTCAGAACGACCTCTCTTCCTAGATGCTTCCATAATGATGATAAATCATGAAGAACCAAATACAATGTTGGGCGCTGAAGTTTTTATGCTTTGACGGCGCTATAAGTTTGCGCATGCGGACTCACATCAGGCGGGTCCTCACATTTGGCAACTGACTGGTTCGTGTGTGGCGCTGTGAACCACTCAGTTGTAATATGTCACGTGATTTTTCCGTACCAAATCAACCTTCGAAGCAGTGGTTCAATGGTTGGTGTAGTTAATGGTTTGAAGCACGTTCCGGAACTTCAGTGTCAGTCTGCCATCACTAGCGTTAACACCTGGGTGAAGGTGTTGCCAAGGCGTGCCAAGGCGTGCCAAAGTGTCCCTCTACGACCGAATCGGAGAGAATCGTAGAAGTAAAAAACGGCCTTTAAAACCATGATTTGCCAACTACAACAGTAAGTGTTCATTGTTTGTGTAGCCTATACATCTTTCAGTAGTGGTATTTTATTATAGAAGTGGAATAGTGTATTATATTGATTGGGCTTTGTATTGGATACAGATGGCAACATGTCAGAGCCTGTGGGTTTTAGACTGGGTTGAGGTTTACACGAAGATAACTCTAAATGGAGTCAGTAGTTTGTTCTTTGTTTGTGTATATGTCTTTCGGGTGTGGTATTTTATTATAGAAGTGGGATAGTGTATGGATTGTGCTTTCTATTAGCCTAAATATTGTTATGTTGAATGGTTTTCCCACATCCTATCATGTGTTGTTTACGCACCAAAAACGTCATCGTCTGTTGAACCTTTGACAGCGTGGAACAGCAAAAGCGGAATTCAAGGCATTCAGTGGACAGTAAATACAAGACATAGATTTCAACAGAGATGCTCTTGTTTGGCTGGAGAGATATTGAATATGTTAGCACTCTATTACAATTATCTGAGTCATTCTGTAGACTTACAAAATAATTTCATTTTCGGTTTGAGTACTCGAATCGCCAAGGTAGGCTATGGTTATCATTTATAGTAGTCTATATCGTATTGCCAAAGTTGTATTATTAATAAGAAGCCTAGGAATAACAATACAGGCCATTTTATGCACTGTAATTGTATGCCTACCACCACGTTTGAATATATGTAGTGTTGCTTTACATAGACCAGCCTAAACATTAAGAAATGTACTAACACTGTCATTTGTTTTTTTAGCGGCTGTTTGTCGAAAGATTAAACCATGATCCGATATGCACTGGTTTGCCTTCTACTTGCTACTTTGAGTGAAGGTGAGAGGCTGTAAAACTCGGACTGATGAAAAGACAGGGGTTGTAACAAACTATCTAACTATCAAACTATTATTAAAGCTGCCACCTTTTCAATAGGTTCCGGCAGTAGCCTAAACTCGAGTTCCACGTGAAGTCAGTACATAGCAGAATGGAATAGAGATCTTATCTGATAATAATTGTATAATATAAGAATAATATAATAATGACACGTGTTACAGTGGATTGAATGAATTAAAACAGCAGATTGAGAAGAACCAGAGGGCTACCTACAACCCAAATACCGCTTCACACTGCTGCGTTGCGTCGTGTGCTTTTAAAAATGTGTGCATGCTCTGACCTGTTAACGTGGGCAACCAGTCCTCATGTATAGCACATGGTGTTACCAAAGGTGAATTCTTTAAAATATGCCTACCATTTTTGACTTTTGCTATGTAGGCTTGCTTTATATCCTAAACCTAAACCTGTTTGTTTAGTGTTTGTCCAAAGGTTAAACCAGCACGTTATTTGCACTTGTTTGCCTCGTATTTGCTACGATGAGTGAAGTTAAGAGGCTCTAACGATGATGAGGCTGTGTGATGTGTGTGATGTTAAGATAGCGTTTTCGGTCCGTGTAGCCTACATGCAAGACCTGTTTAAAAAACAAAAAAAACTCCGAACTGTTTTGTTTTTTTCATTGTGAGTTAATAAAAAATAGAATAGAAACAGCAAGAAACGGAGAGAGCTTTACAATATTTGTAATTTTTTTTTCATTATTAATCTATTACAACCTAATGCTGCTTTTTTCCCAGATCATTATCATATCATTAATCATTGCCCTCTTATCATATCATTCATCATAGACCTCTTATCATATCATTCATCATATAATTATCATATCATTATCATATTATTATCATAACATTAATCATAGACCTCTGTCATTCTTCAGCAGCAACCTGCGGGTCCTCCAGTATGAGCATGCCTACTGAGACATCTCAGCGTTTGAAGTGTATAGCGCATCTTGAGTCAGACGTCACATGTACCTGGGAGCCCTTGGGAGACTCACAGAACATGCAATATTTAGTCACCATGACCAGGTAATCTTATATCCATTGAATATCAATCTATTCTGTCAATAGAGCTCTTTTTGATGTCACTTAGCCTAGTCCTGTAATCCAAATGTATTTATTTTCTCAAGCGAAAACAGCGGGATAGTGGAAACACAGTCAGATACAACTAAGGACAACTTCTACCGCTTTAAGGAACCAGGGCTCATGGATAACGTCCACGTATCAGTAACAGCACTATACCCATCTGCTAATGAAACATGGCAAATATGTTATGCTCCTCCTGAGGGACTGTATGCTACTGGTAAGTAAGTCAATATAATCCAAAGTATACAGGCTACTCACCAGCCTGCAGTCATCCTCTGTTATGCTTTTTACTGTCATATCTGCAAAGGCATTTAGTAGCAGTTCTGTCATGGAGAGCTGTGAGGCTGATGTGTGTAGAATGTCACTATTTGTGCGGCTGGTCGTCAAGGTCAGTTTAGAGAGGCAGTTTGGTTAGAAGTGGCAAGTGCAGTTTAGAGTGGCAGTTTGGTTAGAAGTGGCAAGTGCAGTTTACTGTCCTAAAGGGTGGATGGGAAGTGCCTCCTTGCCTTCCCAAGATAGACAGATAGAAGTTCACTTTGAGTTTAGTGTTCATTAGACACCACTCACAGACCGCTGCTGATTGCAGATGTATTCCCTGATGTGAGATGATGTGCACGTTATTTGCACTTGTTTGCATCTTATTTGCTACGAAGAGTGAAGTTAAGAGGCTGTAACGATGATGAGGCTGTGTGATGTGTGTGATGTTAAGATAGCGTTTTCGGTCCGTGTAGCCTACATGCGGTCATTTTTTTTTTAAAACAAAGACCTGTTTAAAAAACAAAAAAAACTCCGACCTGTTTTGTTTTTTTCATTGTGAGTTAATAAAAAATAGAATAGAAACAGCAAGAAACGGAGAGAGCTTTACAATATTTGTAATTTTTTTCCACTTATTAATCTATTACAACCTAATGCTGCTTTTTTCCCAGACTACTTATGATATCATTAATCATATCATTATCATATCATTAATCATTGCCCTCTTATCATATCATTCATCATAGACCTCTTATCATATCATTAATCATATAATTATCATATCATTATCATATTATTATCATATCATTAATCATAGACCTCTTTCATTCTTCAGCAGCAACCTGCGGGTCCTCCAGTATGAGCATGCCTACTGAGACATCTCAGCGTATTACGTGTATAGCGCATCTTAAGTCAGACGTCACATGTACCTGGGAGCCCTTGGGAGACTCACAGAACATGCAATATTTAGTCACCATGACCAGGTAATCTTATATCCATTGAATATCAATCTATTCTGTCAATAGAGCTCTTTTTGATGTCACTTAGCCTAGTCCTGTAATCCAAATGTATTTATTTTCTCAAGCCAAAACAGTGTAAGTCACAAGATAGTCGAAACACAGTCAAAAACAACTAAGGACAACTTCTGCCGCTTTGAAGTCCCGGGGCTCTGTGATATCGTCAACGTATCAGTAACAGCCCTATACCCATCTGCTAATGACACATGGCAAATATGTTATGCTCCTGGCGCACTGTATGCTACTGGTAAGTAAGTCAATGTAATCCCAAAGTATACAGGCTACTCACCAGCCTGCAGTCATCCTCTGTTATGCTTTTTACTGTCATTTCTACAAAGGCATGTAGGCTACCACATGCACCATCTGAGCCACATAGAACAAATAACACAGCTATGTGAATGGAAATATGTCATGAAGGACTACACAGCATATAGTATAACAATATACATTGTACACATGTTGCACACATAATGTATACACACCATACAAACAAATATTTACTGTATAAATAAATAATTCCCCCCCCAGGCATGTTCACTGGCAGTTTAAGCAGCTGTTCTGTCAGGGAGAGCTGTGTAGGCTGATGTGTGTAGAATTTCACTATTTGTGCAGTTGGTTGTGAAGGTCAGTTTTGAGTGGCAGTTTGGTTAGAAGTGGCAAGTGCAGTTTAATGTCCAAAAGATGGATGGGAAGTGCGACCTGCCTTCCCAAGATAGACAGATAGAAGTTCACTTTGAGTTTAGTGTTCATTAGACACCACTTACAGACCGCTGCTGATTGCAGATGTATTCTCTGATGTGAGATGATGTGCAGACCACAATGACTCATCCTGATGAGAGATTTACACTTTTGACTCCTCAGTGCAATTGGCCCCACCACATCACGTGCGGGCCGAAGCCTACGCGGGACGTCTCCGAGTTCACTGGACATATGGGTTTATTCCAACCTGCGTAAAATGTGACGTTCAGTACCATCAAGGCACCCTCTACAGAAAGGTAACATGAGATGATATGACGTTTTAAAGAGCAATAATGAATGCATTACATTTAATAATTAGGCCTAACTTTTAACTATTATTTGTTGATTATGTAGATTACAGTACATATAATGGTTGAGGAAAAGAGTGAAGTGAAAGGGGATCCATATCTGACCAGTTTAGACAACGGTTTAGTTTAGAGTGAAGTAATCTAAGTAAAGTGATCCAATCTGTAATTCTTCTGATGTTCCTTCTGTTACATTGGGTTCCTCAATGGGAAGAACTTAACTGTGGCAGGTGTAAACAGTTACTGTATAATAGAGAGAACAGATGTCCTGTCTTGAAACAGGTTTTTATCCACCTTGTCATAGGAAACATTTGAGAAATGAGGTGTAAATAAAATGGCATTTGAATAGAATGGCATGTTTACTGGGTTCTTTTGCCACACAGAAAGAGTGGACTGCCACAGCAGATTGTGAAGAGGAAGGCGGCAGTGTGGACATTACTGATGTGGAGCCGTGCTCTAGCTACAGCATATCAGTGCGCTGTTCTAATGGAGCGCTAACAGCCCCCTGGAGCGACTGGAGTCCGAGTGTTACAGCCTCACCGCTCAGTGGTGAGAGAAAGCTTTTATACGAATGCTTTTATATTTGACTGAGGCTGAAAGTAACACATGTATTCCTCGAGCTCAGCTGTTAGTGGAAGGAATGTTTCATACTCTCTGAATGTTTAATATATTTGTAACCTCAGATTATTCCCTTAAAGGCACCCAGTGCAACTTTATGTAAACATTCAATGAAAAATAAACATTCAATTTCTAGTCTTTTTAACACGTAGTAAGTTTCAATAACTCCATACCATTACATATCGACATTCAAGGAGCAAAGATGAGACGTCGTTGTGTGGTGAGAACTGATAGAAAATCGTAAACAACAACAATCGCCGGTGGGGAGAAGCCATTTTTCCATTGACTGGAAGCCTGCTTTATTTATTGTAGGTTACAAAAAATAAAGAAAATGGCAGCGATTGTTGTTGTTATCGATTTTCTATCAGTTCTCACCACACAACGACGTCTCATCTTTACTGCTTGAATGTCGGTATGTAATGGTATGGAGTTATTGAAACTTACTACGTGTAAAAAAGACTAGAAATTGAATGTTTCTTTTTAAGCCTCGAAAGTTGCACTGGGTGCCTTTAAGCCTGGGCAGCACTCTAGCCTCTGGGCTATTTTCCAGGTTGAGTCCTTGGAGTATGCCCAAATCGACACTATTCCTAGAAAAAAACCAGTTCATAAAAAGTAGGAGGGGTATTCGTCATAACAGATTGCGGGAATCCAAAACAAATGCCTCCTAGGTCAGCCTACTTAACGGGTAATAATATAGCATTAAAACAACAGGGACTAAAGCTGAGTAGCTAAATTGAGTGGAGTCAGATAGGAAGCATTTCATATAGCACTTTGTGCTGCATTCTTTTGCATGAAAGGTGCTATATAAATAAAGTTTTATTATTACTATTATTATTTATATATATACTTGTTTGCATTGGAATGATGTATGCATTTGATGTTAACAAAGTGTTTTCCGAGGCTTAAATAAATAAATAAATCAAAATCAATCACATAGTTGTGTCCTGACTTTGGCGTTCTTTTGTACCCAGTAAGCTCCATTGAACTCCGTCTCTGGAGGAGGGTGTTGCGACCGGATGAGAAGGGCAAGAGGGAAGTCCACCTCATGTGGAAGGTAAGGAGAGGTGAGAGGGGGAAGAGACTAACCAAAGGCCTTCAGAGGTGCAATGCTCACCAATGTGAGTGCAGTTACCGCAAAATCGAGCTGCAAGGCACGTTTATTTACTATAGCTAATTTATCACCATTGGGAATTCAAAGTGCTTTACCAATGAGCAGATACAAGAACATAGAAAGAGAAGACATCACTAATGCAGGCATTAGCAACAGATTATCCTCAAGTCATTTGATCCTGTTCCATTTAATGGCTTATAAACAAGCAGCAGTGCTTTAAAGTCAATTATGTGACTTACTGGAAGCCAGTGTAAGGACTTAAGTATTGGAGGAATATGGTTACTTCTTCTGGTTTTCGTAAGACCTTTAGCAGATGCATTTTGTATAAGCTGGATCCAGGGGTGTCAGCCAGCTCTAACGTCTAGTCTCTCTTCCCTGCCTAGGGCCCTCTTCTGACCTGTCATGCCGTTGATGAGTACAGGCTTTTCGTTGACTCTACATTTAGACTGCGTTTAGAGCCTTCCCAAAATCAGACCTCTACTTTGCTCGACGCTGCAGCCCATGAAGTGGCAATTGTAGCGTATAAGAACAAGACAATGCTGCTGAATGATTCAGTGCTGATTCATCATGTGGCTGATGGTAAGTCTGGAGGGTTTTCAGTTCTTAGTTTTCATTTTCAGTTTCAGATTTTATTTTAAAATGATTCATCATGTGGCTGATGGTAAGTCTGGAGGGTTTTCAGTTCTTAGTTTTCATTTTCAGTTTCAGATTTTATTTTAAAATGATCATTGCAAAGCAATGTAAATGCAAACTGTAAGTAGCCATTTGTGTATAAATATCATGTTGGATGTGCAGTGATACAGTGCCACTTTAAAGTATGTGAACCCCTTGACCACTTAAGAGTTTTCTGTTGTTTTACCATGATTTTTCATTTTTTTCATCACCAATTTTTCATAGAAGGAATGTCAGGTTTATGTTTATCATTTGCTTGACTTTTTTTAGAGGGAATTGTTTGAGTAGCCAAAAGACTACATGAAACATGGAATTAGTCCATTTCAAAAGTAAGTGAACCCCCAGCTGAATTGGTAAAGTCAAGCAGGTAACGGATTCAGTGAAACTTATTTGGGTGGTTAATTAGTCAATTAAGCAAACCGATCATCTGAGACATCCTTAGGGTAAGGTTTGGGCAACACAGCATCTGGGGTAAATGTACATGGGTCTACAATCAGACGAAAATTGAAGAGACATAACATTCATGATCGGGTTGCTAGAAGGAAGCCTCTGCTCTCAAGAAAGAACAAAACTGCCCGTTTCAACTTTGCCCAAGAGCACTTGGATAAACCAAAGGCCTTCTGGAAGTCCCTTCTTTAAACAGATGAGTCCGAGATAGAATTATTTTGTCACGATCAAAACCAACAATTTTCGTCTGATTGTAGACCCATGTACATTTACCCCAGATGCTGCCAGAGAGGTCCGAAACTCTTTAGAGGTGATGTGTGGGTTGACTTTTACCTGATTTATTCTTCTTCTGGTGCTCCTTGGTGATGGTCTTGATGGGCGTCCACTTCTAGGCAGAGATGCGGTCATGTTGAATGCCCTCCATTTCTAAATTATTTGTCTTGGATGGATGGATGGAGCTGGAATCTTTTGGAGATGGTCTTATAGCTTTCCCAAGACTGATGGGCTGTCAGTACCTTCTTCCTGATGTTCTCGGATATCTCGTTTCCTCTCTGCATTGTTGATCTGTGTGGGTACACCTTGACACTACAGTAGTTTGGTTGGTTTCCTCTCTCTTTTAATCTGTGTTGCCCAAACCTTTCCCTAAGGATGTCTCAGATGATCGGTTTGCTCAATTGACTAATTAATCACCCAAATAAGTTTCACTGAATCTGTTACCTGCTTGACTTTATCAATTCAGCTGGGGGTTCACTTACTTTTGAAATGGACTAATTCCATGTTTCATGTAGTTTTTCGGCTACTCAAACAATTTCCTCTAAACAAGTACATGCAAATGATAAACATAAACCTGACATTTCATCTATGGAAAATTGGTGATAAAAAAATGAACGCTTAAGTGCTCAAGGGGTTCACATACTTTCAAGTGGCACTGTAGCTTTCTTCTTATGTATAGATATCATATACTGTAGGGATGTGCACTGATAGCTTTCTTCTTATGTATAGATATCATATCAGGATGTGCAGTGATAGCTTTCTTCTTATGTATAGATATCATATAGGGATGTGCAGTGATAGCTTTCTTCTTATGTATAGATATCATATAGGATGTGCAGTGATAGCTTTCTTCTTATGTATAGATATCATATAGGATGTGCACTGATAGCTTTCTTCATATGTATAGATATCATATAGGATGTGCAGTGATAGCTTTCTTCTTATGTATAGATATCATATCAGGATGTGCACTGATGGCAATCTGCTTCATTCTGTCCTATTCTGATTGGTTGGAGCAGTGACAGGCGGTCCTCCGGTCCAGTCGCCCCAGGGGACCGGCGTTGATGGGCGGGTCTTGGTGTCGTGGGCGGCACCTATCTGTCCCGTTGCCAGCTACATGGTCGCGTGGAACACAGATGAGAACGTTTACGCGTGGACGCAGACTCAGGAGACAAACATCTCTTTTCCTGGTGAGCCAGAGGTCCAGTTTCACTGGGAACTCTGAGTATCCTGATGGCGTCTGTGGGATCTGGTCCAAGACATACAGCCAAGAGGCCAAGAAGCTCCAGACTGTACACATAGAAATCAGTGCTGTTGATTAATTGTATAATAGTGGATTGATTCAGGGAAGTTCATATGTTTGTTTTTTATTGTTAAAACAACAAGGCAGAGGCAGCAAATGTAGAATGTGAAGACACCATTACAGTTAAGTTTAGTTTCTTTCTGTGGTTTCTGTGGTTTCTGTGGTTTCTGTTGAGTTGTGAAGGCTCTGTAGGGTTGTGGTAAGCCATTTCAATGCTGATGCTTTCATCTGTCGAGTTGTGGTAAGCCATTTCAATGCTGATGCTTATTTTGGCAGGTAGACAACGTGCAATTTACACTGTCATTGTGACTCCACTTTATGGCATCGTCCCAGGAAACGACAGCATCCTCTATGCTTATACAGAGGAGGGGGGTGAGTGTTTCCAGAATAGGACTGAGAGCTCGAGGAATTAGGGTGCAACCTCTATGGTTATGGTGTAACATTTCCTGTTACTCAAATCCGGAATAGAACAGCTTCTCCTCTTCTCTCTGTGGCGCTCTGCCTGTGTTCATGCCTGCATGTATGCGACTCATTAAATCACATGATGAGACACACACGCACGCACACACCCCGCACGCACGCACGCACGCACACACACACACACACACACACACACACACACACACACACACACACACACACACACAGATGTCTACAGATGTCAATTCCAGGAAACCATTCTAACTATTTAAAGCACTATGAACCTTACGTCGCTAAACAATAACCAACTTCTAGTTCTGCCGTCTTTACTTTTGCTTAAAACACTTGTTTGGCTGCTATATACTCAAAGTCTGAACATCTGATTGTAATCCACTGTAATTCTCTGGATGATTTTCCCATAGAGCCTGCAAAGGTCGCTAAAGTAGAGGTGACTAATGTTGATGATACATCAGCGAGGGTGGAGTGGGATGCAGTGCGTCCAGACCAGTGCTGTGGCTTGGTACTCAACTACACCGTGTTCTACGCGGCCGGACAGCAGCCAGAGCTGAGTAAGTCCGACGGAAAGTGTTTCACAGATTACTCACACTGTCCATACTGGAAAGCTATTTCAGTAACTGCCATCGCAAAAAGTGTGTTTTAGCAGCTATGGGAGAAAAAAAACCTTGTCAATATGTACAATAAATGGGGGACACTGTGGCGCAAGCCGATAAGCCCCCCATTTACGGGCTTCATTGCCCACGGGGACACAGGTTCGATTCCGGCCTGCTGTTGTTCTCCCGATCCTCTCCCCACGTCTACTCCGCCTCGCTTCCTGACCACAACTCTTCACTGTCCTGTCCAAATAAAGGCATAAAAGCCCAAAATAAATCTTAAAATCTGATCTTATCGTGTTCCTCCAGATGTAACCGTGCCAAGCAGAGAAGGCCAGCCTGGTGAAAGATACTCTGTCCCACTGGACGGCCTCCAGCCCAGCACGTCGTACAGTGTGTACGTGATGGCGTCCGCCACCTCAGGATCCAGTAACAGCACTGCCAATTCCTTCAAAACAAATCAATTTGGTAAAACTCTTTCAGTGTCTCTTTTTTTATCTTTTAACCAGGTGTTTTCACTCATGTGGTCATTTGTATTTAGCGTAAAATGCTAAGGCTACACATTAACTCCCTTTCCACTGTCACTAGTGTGAAAGACGCCTTGTGTGACAAAAAGTTTAATGTTCTGCAATAAATTGTGGGTGACTTGACCCATACCAACATTTACAAAAGATCTCAACCTAGCAAATAGGTACTAGTGAAGTAAAGCAGTAAATTCACCAAGTAAACAAAAGATGATTCATTTATCTACATGTATCATTTGTCTCGTAAAATCATGGGGGCACATGGACCTCGGGGACCTAATGCATTCTGGAGTGAGCATTCACAGGAAGTATTACATAGTTTTTGTGTTTTGGAATGCCTTTGATGTTAGTATACTTGATGTGTCTTATTTTATGAATCCTTACAAGTATGAATCCTTACATCCCAGCAGGACATTTTGAATGTCTCTTCTGCTAGTGCAGCCTTGAGTTAATGTACTTGCAGAGTTAATGAATCGCAAATCAGGATTGAAGATCAGAATTAATAATGATTGATAATAATCAGTAATCCAATGAATCTCATGTTAATTTGTTTTTTGCATGTATATATATATCTCTTAATTAGACTTAGGTTGGACTGTAAAGGCCTTTGGTTAAGTGTCCCGCCATCTGGAATACTGTGTCCTAGGGATAGCAGGAGGTGTGATGGAATGGGTGTTTTCACAATGATGAAAATGAAGAAGGTCCCTACTTAGTCCCATATGCTATGACAAATGAACACGTCTGGATCACATTAGGCTGCCTTTCTTTCATCTACCAACCCATGCTCCCGGGGGAGATTTGTCACAAAGGGGTGCGAGATGACAGAAACACACAAGACACTTCAGGAGAAAATAAACACATGTATTTACAAAATGGTGGGTAATGACTTCAGAACACTCGGTTGATACACAAATCTGAATTCTTGAGTGAACCCTTATGAAGGTATAGTTACAAAGACATTCCCATATTTGATGGATTCTCTATATGGGCCATTCTACCGAATTCGTGTAATATGCAGTCCCTCAACAATAAAAACTATTTACAAAACAATTAGGTATTTAGGCATAGATATTTAATTAGAAAATGTTATGGTCTATATAAACCCAATGCATTACATGAGATAGTGATAAGCTAAATATATACAAAATCATCATTTATAGGGTACTTTCTATTGGGAAGTAGCTGTCCCCAACCCTGACATCTAAATTTCAATGCCTTTAAATAACACTTTTCAATTTTTTTAGATTTTTTTCAATGATTTAATTTCAAAGATCTTTATGATTGGGTTGAAACAGAACTTGGAATATTTAGATTTATTGTGGGTTTAATTTTTAAATCAATTTTCTATACTCAAAAAATCATGTCCCTAGTTTTCATGTCACTACCGAAACACAAGAGTTTTAGTCCATTGGCTGAGCCTGTGTTTTAGCCACGACTCTGCATTTTTGACCATGCAGTGACACTGCATCTCTGACCCCCATGGTTGAATGGTAAGTAGCTAAATCCCATAGTTTTTATATAAATGTGTTCCAAAGTCTGAAAATCGACGTGTAACCTTAAGAATTGTCACTACCGAAACGCATGTTTTCTTCAATTAAGTAAACCTTTTGGGGTTTCATGGAAAATCTTATGTTTGTATGTGTGTTCACCTCTTCAAAGATGTGTTTGCATGCCGTGTGCTTGTTAGAATTCTTTATTTATGCTTAAAGTTAGCTAGAATTGTCACTACCGAAACAGTCACTACCGAAACATATGGTAGTGACCTGATGATTTCAGTAGTGACAAAATGAATTGGTAAGTAGTTCAATCCCATAATTTTTAAATAAATGTGTTGTGTGGACTAAAGGGCGGCCCAGAGCACCTTTTGGAAGATTTTGGGAGAGAAATGAACATCCATCCAACAGTGCAGTCACTACCGAAACACTGGATGTCACTACCGAAACAGTGCAGCACTACCGAAACACAGGATGTTTTGTAAAAAATTAAGTATATTGAGTAATCAACTAAAATGTTATGATACTGATTGGATTAATGTATGTTCAATTTCATCAATGAACAACTCTGGAATCAATATGATCAGTATTTAGCATTTTACAAAGAAATATTGCACTTAGATTTTGATGAATTGTATAAATTGAACTTGAAAATTTGGTAAAAAATTCATATTTATGGATTTCATTGTGAAAACCTTCAAGAAATATTTGTAAAAATACTCTTCAGAGAAGGGAAGGAAACACAATCTGAACAGGTCAATAATAATACTTTTTTACTATAGTAAATGTGATGTTTCGGTAGTGACAATTTTTGGAAGAGGAAAAACATTCCAACACATTCTGAAAATACAATATAAAACTTGACTGTTCTTTTACTAGATAAGTGTACTTTAGATATGGTACAATATACATACGGACAAAGTTTTGGGAATAAAACATAAAAAAAATCCAAATATTTCCGACCTGACTTTGCACCAATTCGGTAGAATGGCCCATATCTCTGAGCATATGTAAATAGTAATACCAAAGTGCTTGTCAAGTAGGGACCTTCTTCAAACACAGGGACTAAGTCTGGCCTTGGACTAATAAACTAGAGTTTATTTCAGAGTGGAGGCCCTCTAAGCTGGTGCTCAGAGAATGGCCTAACTGGTTGGAATTTATATCAGGGGAGACCACACCCTACAGGTGATTGTGGGGTGAGGCAGTGGGATGGTGCGGGTTAGCAGGAAGAGGCTATCTGGGGGGAGGGGTTCACGTGCTAATTGTTAAGGTCTCAGTGAGACAGACAGAGTACACATCCAAGGCTACAGATACAAATTATAAAAAATAACAGTATAATAGCTATTTTTCGGTTCCATCAGTCCCCCATATGAGCATTTCTATGCTCACACAAGAACCATGCAACAAGCAAATAAAAACCGCATCATAAGCATCTTAACATTTTCTCACGGCTGGACCCGGGTTTCTGGATCAACAACCTCCCCATGTGAACCTAAATTATGGCAGTTCATATTCATGTGGGATCAGAGCTATTGGTGGACACCCCCTTCTTCTGATTAGGATACTTAGAATATTTAATTGTCTAATCCGAGATGTGGGTGAGTCCTCACGTGAAACCACTCTCTCTCCCCTTGGTGCGCACCATGGTAAAGAATAAACCTGAATACCATCTTCTTGACTTCTTCTTGAGTCTACATGTATCTGTGGTATTAGAAAATCATCCACCATACCATCACTCAATGGCCACTCAGAAAGTAATACGAAAGTAACTTATATGATGTATACATAATAATAATAATAATAATACATTACATTTATATAGCGCTTTTAACAGTTCTCAAAGACGCTTAAACATCTACATATGTGTCTCTTCATCTGTCCTTCACAGGGCGTGGCTTCATCACGGTGCTGGTGCTGACTGCAGTTGGAGCTTTGGTGCTGCTGACCATCGCATTGACCATCGCCATTCTGTAAGACGTGACATTTTCTCCTGTGCGCTCTTAAACACTAAGAATTGTGAACCTGGCATACAGCTAAACATTTTTTTGTGTGTGTGTGTGTGTGGGGGGGGGGGGGGGGGGGATATACACATGAGCACACCTGGATGTCTGGTACTGTGTTTGTGATTTTGGTTCTTCGTAGTAGTACTAGTAAACATACTGGCTCCGTCTCAATGGTCTTAAATGTAAGAGAGCTGTCTTACAACCTTGGTGTCTCATCCAGACAGCTGTCAGACAGGCGAGGTCATTTTTAAGGGTGGCATTATTCAAAAAAACGTTGTTTACGAACGTTCTTTTATGACGTTAGTATGCTGAAAGACCGTAGGTTACTTACGTAGCTTACGTAGCTAACTTACGTAGGCTAACGTACTGATGTTAGAAAGTTGGCTGAGTGACGCCTCGCAAATCACATCAACCATTATTGATGGTTACAATGATGGTGTTATTGGATAGTGCAGTGTCTATTTCTCGGTAACTTTTGAAAAATCTAAGCTCGAAAACGCTGAAAAACTGTACATTTACATACAAAACACGGCCGTCAGCGGAGTTGGTCCGCCATCTTTGTTTACATTTCCAGTTGCCGGAGGGTCGTGGCGCAAAGGTTTGTGGGTAGTAGACAGCATCAAGGCTACACCGATGGTTCCTTGAAAAATGACCGTTATATGACGTATTCTAAGGTGTCTTATGACCCCAAAGAAAAAAATTAAGCAGAATGGGACAGTACTTCCTTCTCTTCTTCTAAGACACCAGGGTGCTAAGACAGCATTTTAAGACCATTGAGACGGAGCCACTGTGTGGTTGGTGTACCATGTGTGCCCATATGTGCCAATGTGTACCCATGTGTGCCCGTGTGTGATGAACCATGCGTGCCCATGTCCTCTCCACATGTGCTGTGCCGGGCAGACTGAGGAGGTTCAGCGTTCAGAAGATGCCAAACCCCGGACTGAGCTCCGTGGGGAAGTGGGCCCTGGAGAAGCCAAAAGCGGTGCAGACCCCATAACTGTTTATCCCTTATTAACACACTTCCTTTTCCCTTATTAACACTCTTCCTTTTCCCTTATTAACACACTTACTTTTCCCTTATTAACACTCTTCCTTTTCCTTTTATTATCACACTTCCTTTTCCCTTATTAACACACTTACTTTTCCCTTATTAACACACTTCCTTTTCCCTTATTAACACTCTTCCTTTTCCTTTTATTATCACACTTCCTTTTCCCGTATTAACACACTTCCTTTTCCCTTATTAACACTCTTCCTTTTCCCTTATTAACATTCTTCCTTTTCCCGTATTAACACACTTCCTTTTCCCTTATTAACACTCTTCCTTTTCCTTTTATTAACACTCTTCCTTTTCCCTTATTAACACTCTTCCTTTTCCCTTATTAACACTCTTCCTTTTCCTTTTATTAACACTCTTCCTTTTCCCTTATTAACACTCTTCCTTTTCCTTTTATTAACACTCTTCCTTTTCCCTTATTAACACTCTTCCTTTTCCTTTTATTAACACTCTTCCTTTTCCCTTATTAACACTCTTCCTTTTCCCTTATTAACACTCTTCCTTTTCCCTTATTAACACTCTTCCTTTTCCTTTTATTAACACTCTTCCTTTTCCCTTATTAACACTCTTCCTTTTCCCTTATTAACACTCTTCCTTTTCCTTTTATTAACACTCTTCCTTTTCCCTTATTAACACTCTTCCTTTTCCCTTATTAACACTCTTCCTTTTCCTTTTATTAACACTCTTCCTTTTCCCTTATTAACACTCTTCCTTTTCCTTTTATTAACACTCTTCCTTTTCCCTTATTAACACTCTTCCTTTTCCTTTTATTAACACTCTTCCTTTTCCCTTACTAACACTCTTCCTTTTCCCTTATTAACACTCTTTCTTTTCCCTTATTAACACTCTTCCTTTTCCTTTTTTTAACACTCTTCCTTTTCCTTTTATTAACACTCTTCCTTTTCCCTTATTAGCACTCTTCCTTTTCCTTTTATTAACACTCTTCCTTTTCCTTTTATTAACACTCTTCCTTTTCCCTTATTAACACTCTTCCTTTTCCTTTTATTAACACTCTTCCTTTTCCTTTTATTAACACTCTTCCTTTTCCCTTATTAACACTCTTCCTTTTCCCTTATTAACACTCTTCCTTTTCCTTTATTAACACTCTTCCTTTTCCTTTTATTAACACACTTCCTTTCAGTTTGTCTGTGCACAAGCTTGATGGCAATGTCCTGCTGCACCGTTCTGTTGTATTTAAGAATAGTCAGTTAAACAGTGGTAATCTCACGCAAAATAATGACTCCGAATTTCCTGTAAAAGTAACTAAATAGCTCAAGGTAGCTCAACCCCCCACTACAATCAAAATCCAAGTTGTTAATCTGTAGTGTTATCTGCCTTTCTGTTTTAGTCTAGGGTTAGGGTTAGAATTCAAGTTGTTAATCTGTAGTGTTATCTGCCTTTCTGTTTTAGTCTAGGGTTAGAATCCAAGTTGTTAATCTGTAGTGTTATCTGCCTTTCTGTTTTAGTCTAGGGTTAGGGTTAGAATCCAAATAGTTAATCTGGAGTGTTATCTGCCTTTCTGTTTCAGTCTTTCATTCTCTGGCAATTCAGTGATCCTGGAGATCAGGACACAATGTCGTCCATCCTGGAGGACATCTTACCTTGCCATTTTGACTCCGGGGAAACATACCTGTCCAATCCCCCGCTGTGCACGGACTGGACAGGTGACTACGAGAGGGCCTCGCCCACTTCCTGCAACAGAGCAACCAACTCATGGAATACTACCGCCACACCCACCAATGGAGACCATCCTACCGCCATTCCCACCAATGGATACCATCCTACCGCCATTCCCACCAATGGATACCATCCTACGGCCATTCCCACCAATGGAGACCATCCTACCGCCATTCCCACCAATGGAGACCATCCTACCGCCATTCCGGCCAATGGGGGCCATCCCACCGCCACTTCCACCAATGGGGGCCGTCCTAGCGCCACTTCCACCAATGCATGCCATCCTACAACCGCGCCCACCAATGGATACCATCCTACCGCCATTCCCACCAATGGATACCATCCTACCGCCATTCCCACCAATGGAGACCATCCTACCGCAATTCCGGCCAATGGGAGCCATCCCACCGCCACTTCCACCAATGGGGGCCGTCCTAGCGCCACTTCCACCAATGCATGCCATCCTACCGCCATTCCCACCCATGGATACCATCCTACCGCCATTCCCACCCATGGATACCATCCTACCGCCATTCCCACCCATGGATACCATCCTACCGCCATTCCCACCAATGGATACCATCCTACTGCCACTCAGGCCAATGGGGGCCATCCTACCGCCATTCCCACCAATGAATGCCATCCTACCGCCATTCCCACCAATGAATGCCATCCTACCGCCATTCCCACCAATGGAGACCATCCTACCGCCATTCCCACCAATGGATACCAGACCCATGATGAACTCGAGGACATGTCTATGTCACTGTTAGGAAACCATTCTAAGGAGCCCTGTCTGGAACTGGCTCCAGATTATATCTCTTTGGAGACGGGCCAGATGTCTGTGTCAGTGTTAGGAGACCATTCTAAGGAGCCTTGTCTGGAATTATATCCAGATTATATCTCTGTAAAGACAGCCCAAATGTCTGTGTCAGTGTTAGGAAACCATTCTAAGGAGCCCTGTCTGGAATTATATCCAGATTATATCTCTGTCAAGACGGCCCAAATGTCTGTGTCAGTGTTAGGAAACCATTCTAAGGAGCCTTGTCTGGAACAGGCTCCAGATTATATCTCTGTAGAGACGGGCCAGATGTTGGCCTGTACTGCAGGGACCCACGGTTCCTCATTTAAGAACAAAACTGCGGAACTAGAACCTGGGGAACAAAGCACTCTAGAACCCGGGGAGCAAAGCACTTTGATCAATGTTCTGACCTACATCTCCGTGGATCAGTGCTAACCCAGTAGGATGGACTTGTGAAAAAAAAAAATACTATTAAATAAATGTAATATATAAATAAAAAATACTTCAAATTTTATATTTAATATACTGTATATATAATATATTTATAAATGTGTATACAGTGGTTAGCAAAAGTTTTCAGACCCCCTGAAAATCACCACCATTTTCACAAATACGAAAAGATACTTTCCCAATCAGTATTTTCATTGTTAACGTCTAGTGAATTGTCTGGTAAGGTTAAAAATAAATGAAATAAAAACATACACTACTTGCATAATTATTGAAACCCCTGCGTGTCTGAGTTCCAGATTAAGGCAGATGATAAATACTTCACTAATGATAGAGGTGCCACTTATTTGGCAAATACTGATCAAACTTAGGAGCCATCTATGATGATTAAGGAAAATATATCCAGTACTGATCAAACTTAGGTGCCATCTATGAGTGATTAAAGAAGAGATCTCCAGTACTGATCACAGTAACATAGGGAATGAATACCTAAAGAGGGGATTCAAATGCAATTCAAAAGTGAGGAAAAGACTCCAAGAAATCATCCAAGTGTTTTGATGTCTAATTGAGCTCCCTTGGATCCATATGGATCGCTTTGCTACAAGCTCTTCCTCATAACCAATTAGAGGCCTCTTTGCTACAAGCTCTTCCTCATAACCAATGAGAGGCCTCTTTGCTACAAACTCTTCCTCATAACCAATAAAGGGCCTCTTTGCTACAAGCTCTTCCTCATAACCAATGAGAGGCCTCTTTGCTACAAGCTCCTCCTCATAACCAATAAAGGGCCTCTTTGCTACAAGCTCTTCCTCATAACCAATGAGAGGCCTCTTTGCTACAAGCTCTTCCTCATAACCAATAAAGGGCCTCTTTGCTACAAGCTCTTCCTCATAACCAATAAAGGGCCTCTTTGCTACAAGCTCTTCCTCATAACCAATAAAGGGCCTCTTTGCTACAAGCTCTTCCTCATAACCAATGAGAGGCCTCTTTGCTACAAGCTCCTCCTCATAACCAATAAAGGGCCTCTTTGCTACAAGCTCTTCCTCATAACCAATGAGAGGCCTCTTTGCTACAAGCTCTTCCTCATAACCAATAAAGGGCCTCTTTGCTACAAGCTCTTCCTCATAACCAATAAAGGGCCTCTTTGCTACAAGCTCTTCCTCATAACCAATAAAGGGCCTCTTTGCT
This sequence comes from Sprattus sprattus, assembly GCF_963457725.1. Lineage (NCBI taxonomy): Eukaryota > Metazoa > Chordata > Actinopteri > Clupeiformes > Clupeidae > Sprattus > Sprattus sprattus. The sequence goes on along the minus strand of NC_137926.1, from coordinate 3,327,879 downwards.
ACAAGCTCTTCCTCATAACCAATAAAGGGCCCCCTTGCTACAAGCTCTTCCTTATAACCAATAAAGGGCCTCTTTGCTACAAGCTCTTCCTCATAACCAATAAAGGGCCCCCTTGCTACAAGCTCTTCCTCATAACCAATAAAGGGCCTCTTTGCTACAAGCTCTTCCTCATAACCAATAAAGGGCCTCTTTGCTACAAGCTCTTCCTCATAACCAATAAAGGGCCCCTTGCTACAAGCTCTTCCTCATAACCAATAAAGGGCCTCTTTGCTACAAGCTCTTCCTCATAACCAATAAAGGGCCCCCTTGCTACAAGCTCTTCTAGGCTCCTCCATCACTGCCACAGGAACTCAGAGTCGTGTTTGTGTGTATTTTGTATTTTTATTTCAGCAGAGCACTGTGAGCGTTTATAATGGATGCCCTGTCAGACGGACACGTGGTCCAAGGCCATGCAGGGGGAGAGCAGTGTCTGCCTTCAGTAACTCCATGTTACATGTAGTGTATGAGCAAGAAGAAGAAGAAGAAGAAGAAGAAAACAGGCACATGTTTGATAACAAACTACAGGTCACAAAGGTCAGTCACAGCAGAAAACAGACTTACCCCGCAACAGAGTTGGGAATTGTCCTAAACAGTAACATTCATGTAATCTGAACAGATCTGTCCCATTAACAGCACAGTGTTGACTGGTCCACCATCTTTGGTTAGTGAGATTTACTCTCCTACTGCATATATCACCTTTATCACTTTTGAAGTATAATTCAACAGAAGGTTTTGACCTCTTGTGACTATGTAGGATAAAAGAAATGTGCAAACTAAAGCATTGAATTTAACAAATGACCATGATAAGGTGGCTAAAAATGCACTCAAAAAGTTTAAGGCTAATAAAAAGGCAAAAGACAATACGGTACACTTGAAAAATACATCATTATTAATAAGTCAGACCCATTTCACTTCTCAGTTTACATGAAGTCAACTTTGGGCCAAAATACATCATTATTAATATGTCAGACCCATTTCACTTCTCAGTTTGCATGAAGTCAACTTTGGGGAGAAATACATAATCATTAATACGTCAGACCCATATCAGTTTGCATGATGCCAGCTGGCATGATGTCCTCTTCTCCAACCGCATGATGCGATGTGTTCGTTTTATTCAGCCTAGACATCTGATATTGTTCATAATATTAGAAACGCCTCGAAAAACGGTGTGCAAAATAAAAGTTAAATGCACTCCTTGTGTCAAGTCTCATGCTTTTTCTTCGAATTTCACAAAAGTAGATCCTTCCGTTCACGTTTCTACAGCTCCTGGGGGAAATCTTAAATGAAATCCTAATGAATACTGGTGTACTTTCTGTACATCTCTATCACTGCTGGACAACCACTTGGCTAGGCTCAAGGCATACATACAACTATACAAGTATACAAGTATACAAGACAAAGACACAACACGTGAATGGTCAGGACACTGGAAGACCCCTCCTCACTCTTGCCAGTTTCTGTTTTGATAGGGGGGGGGGGGGTGGGTCAGTAACAAAGAGTGAGTTGGGGGGGGGGGGGGGGGGAGGCGAAGGAGAGGACCAGGAAATGTCATTTGACTCAGGTTAGTCTGTCAGTCCCTAAAAGCTTACACGCTTTTTTTCTATTGAAGTGCAAAAAACGCAGCTGTCAATGACTGGGTATGAATTACAAACAAATTAAAACAGTGGATGTCAGTTCATGGCTGTTGCACTTGCAAAAAAGTCTCTTTGCGGCTGTCAGTAAAACAAAGGCACGTGCTCGGGGAATGACGGAGGTGACGGGTGTTATGGGTAGGTGTGGGGGGGGGGGGGGTAAGGTTGGGGTCACTGGGGTCGGTAGCCGCTCTGCTGGGGCATGTAGGACGGGCGGGGGAGCTGGGTGGCGGCGGGCTGCGTCTGCGTCTGCGGCTGCTCTACCGCGGCGGCGTCCTCGGCCGGACCGAACTCCAGTGAGTCCTGCTCGTCCTGCTCCGAGGGGTGCAGCTGCGTCGGACCACCGCTGCCGTCGCCGGCATCGCCGAATCCTCCGCGATGGGGCCTCCTGAATAAGGAGCCGCCGCCTCCCCTGCCCGCCCCGCTCTGCCCACTGCCCTCCTGCTGCTCCTCGCAGTCCAGCAGGGGCTGGGTGGACTCCGAGCGGGCGAAGGTGTGTGCCGGGGCCGGGGTGGCGGCGGTAACCGTGGAGGAGGAGGATGATGATGATGATGAAGATGAGGAGGCTGCGGTGGAGGCGGCTCCCCCCCCGGGCGTCTGGCCCTTGTAGCCCACCACGGAGGAGTACTGCACGGTGCTGGCCGTGGTCTGGCCCGAGTCGGCCTCGTCGCTGTCGGAGACGCTCTGGCGCGGCGAGGACATGCAGGAGGAGCCTCCGATGCCGCTGCTGTGCTCCTCCGACAGGTACTTGTCCTTCTTGAGCGCGGGCAGCGACGTCTTGTCCTCGTCACACAGCGACTTCTGGTCGAACACGTCCACCTCCACCACACTCAGGTCACCCAGCGTCGTCTCTTTGGGCGTACCCGCCTGCCAAACCACAAACAAACAAACAAACAAATAAATAAATAAATAAACAAACAAACAAACAAACAAATAAATAAATCAAACACCAGTGCACTGTTACTGGTAGACTCTCCATGGTACACGGTTAGCCAGCTAACAAGTAACAGCTCTACTAAGCACTTTTTACACACACACACACACACTACGGCCAAAAGTATGTGGATACGTCTCCTAAGTATTTTGGTGACTGTAAACATGGTATGGCCATAGGGGGCCACCTTTAACACCATTCAGTTTGTGACATATCTGCAAAATATGCCCCAGTCAGCTGTAAGTGTGTTACCATATCTAATCTATTATTGTGTCTGTCTTTTTTTAATTAAATGTATTTCTGTTTTTTGTCCTTTTTTTTCTTATCTATTCTTGCCAGGCCTTCTCATCCAACATCAGTGCCTGACCTCATAAATGCACTTTTGCTGAATAGGCACACAGACACACACACACAGACACACAGACACACACACACACAGACAGACAGACACACGGACACACACACACACACACACACACACACACACACACACACACACACACAGACACACACACACACACTCCACAATCTCCAAACTCGTGTGTGAAGCCTTCCAGCAGAGTGGAGGTACTTACAGCTACAAAAGGGGGCAACTCCATAATAATGCCAATGGTGTGTGTGTGTGTGTGTGTGTGTGTGTGTGTGTGTGTGTGTGTGTGTACGTGTGTGTACGTGTGTGTACGTGTGTGTACGTGTGTGTACGTGTGTGTACGTGTGTGTGTGTGTGTGCGCGTGTGTGTGTACCCCCCACACCCCAGCCTGCTTACCCTGGCTGATAGGTCCGGAGACCATTTAGCCACAGTGCTGTTATAGGGATCAGGAACCTGGGGCCAGAACTTCTTCTTGAGCCTGAAGACAAGGTAAACAGAATACACGGTAAACGAACAGAAGACACAGTAAACAGAAGACACAGTAAACAAACAGAGACACAGTAAACAAACAGAAGACACAGTAAACTATCAGAAGACACAGTAAACAGAGGACACAGTAAACAAACAGAAAACACGGTAAACAAACAGAAGACACAGTTAACAGAAGACACAGTAAACAAACAGAGACACAGTAAACAAACAGAAGACACAGTAAACTAACAGAAGACACAGTAAACAGAGGACACAGTAAACAAACAGAACACACAGTAAACAAACAGAAGACACAGTAAACAGAAGACGCAGTGAACAAACAGAAGACATAGTAAACAGAAGACACAGTAAACAAACAGAAGACACAGTAAACAGAAGACACAGTAAACAGAAGACACAGTAAACAAACAGAAGACACAGTAAACAAACAGAAGACACAGTAAACAAACTGAAGACATAGTAAACTGAAGACACAGTAAACAAACTGAAGACATAGTAAACAGAAGACCCAGTGAACAAACAGAAGACACAGTAAACAAACAGAAGACACAGTAAACAAACAGAAGACACAGTAAACAAACTGAAGACACAGTAAACAAACTGAAGACATAGTAAACTGAAGACACAGTAAACAAACTGAAGACATAGTAAACAAACTGAAGACATAGTAAACTGAAGACACAGTAAACAAACTGAAGACATAGTAAACAAACTGAAGACATAGTAAACTGAAGACACAGTAAACAAACTGAAGACATAGTAAACAAACTGAAGACATAGTAAACTGAAGACACAGTAAACAAACTGAAGACATAGTAAACAAACTGAAGACATAGTAAACTGAAGACACAGTAAACAGAGACACAGTAAACCACCTTATTAGGCATTAGGGCATTTATGACATCTATCCATTCTATCTAATTCCATCTTCAATGAAGAGTCTGCTATAGGAAGTCCACAGAAGAACTTTACAAGTTTACCAACACATGTGAGATCTGACTAATTTAGGCGAGAAGATTAAGAATCTACGGTGTCAACAACACAGAGCAGGATGGCAGTAAACACAGAGGTGGGAGGACAGAGCCCAGTGAGAAGGGGAACATATGCTAAGATCGGTGTGGTATGCTAAGATGGGTGTGGTATGCTAAGATGGGTGTGGTATGCTAAGATCGGTGTGGTATGCTAAGATGGGTGTGGTGTGCTAAGATGGGTGTGGCGTGCTAAGTGAGGTGTGGTATGCTAAGATCGGTGTGGTATGCTAAGATCGGTGTGGTATGCTAAGATCGGTGTGGCGTGCTAAGATCGGTGTGGTATGTTAAGATCGGTGTGGTATGCTAAGATCAGTGTGGTGTGCTAAGATCGGTGTGGTATGCTAAGATCGGTGTGGTATGCTAAGATCGGTGTGGTGTGCTAAGATCGGTGTGGCGTGCTAAGATCGGTGTGGTATGCTAAGATCGGTGTGGTGTGCTAAGATGGGTGTGGTGTGCTAAGATCGGTGTGGTATGCTAAGATCGGTGTGGTATGCTAAGATCGGTGTGGTGTGCTAAGATCGGTGTGGCGTGCTAAGATCGGTGTGGTATGCTAAGATCGGTGTGGTGTGCTAAGATGGGTGTGGTGTGCTAAGATCGGTGTGGTATGCTAAGATCGGTGTGGTATGCTAAGATCGGTGTGGTGTGCTAAGGGAGGTGTGGTGTGCTAAGATCGGTGTGGTGTGCTAAGATCAGTGTGGTGTGCTAAGATCGGTGTGGTGTGCTAAGAACGGTGTGGTATGCTAAGATCGGTGTGGTATGCTAAGATCGGTGTGGCGTGCTAAGATCAGTGTGGCGTGCTAATATCGGTGTGGCGTGCTAAGATCGGTGTGGCGTGCTAAGATCGGTGTGGCGTGCTTAGATCGGTGTGGCATGCTAAGATCGGTGTGGTGTGCTAAGATCGGTGTGGTATGCTAAGATCGGTGTGGTGTGCTAAGGGAGGTGTGGTATGCTAAGATCGGTGTGGTGTGCTAAGATCGGTGTGGTGTGCTAAGATCGGTGTGGTGTGCTAAGATCGGTGTGGTGTGCTAAGATCGGTGTGGTGTGCCAAGATCGGTGTGGTGTGCCAAGATCGGTGTGGTGTGCTCAGGGAGGGGACTCACGTCTCTTTGTTCTTGAAGCAAAGCCTTAAGGTCAGTATGGTGAAGAAGAGGAAGCCGAAGCAGACGCACACCACAATCAACTCAATCTCGCCTGGATCTGGGGGGAAAAAGATGAGAGGAGTTTAGATTCATGTCTTTTCACTTCACCTCCAACCTCCAACCTCACTGAAACCCTCAAAGACACATCATCCCCTATCCTTACATTTTAGCACAGCCTCATTCCTTTCCGCAAAACTGTATTCAGCTGAACATCAACTAAGGCTTCTGACAACTAAGACTGTCTCAATTTGGAGCTCGCTTGCAGGGCGACTCGATGAAGTACTGACTTGAGGCACGGAGCCGTCCTTCAGTGTGAAAGAAATATTCTATATAAGTATTATCATGATATGTGTTTGAGTTTGTTAAATGGATTTCTCAGCTGTTTCTTTGTTCTGTTGAGAGGAATGCTGAGTCTGTGAGAAAGGGGGGATGTGAAACTCCGAGGGGTCATGAAATGTTTAGGTTAAGACTGAGTTTGTGTTGTAAGATGCCATGTGTTTTGTGAACTCTTCTTGATTGTTGTGTTAAAGAGGAAGACACCCAGAGTTTGGGTGAGGGGTTCTTAGGTTACTATTTTTATCTCTGGGGAACAGAGACCAGATGGCAACATCGTAAAAGACCTGGGAGTGGTCAATGTATTTTGTAAACCACTGATGTTCAATAAAAGGATTGTTTTGGTCAGAATTCAGGCAGAGGCGATTCTCCGCCTAGGATCCAGGGCGTAAAACAATTCTGTTAAAACTTTGCTCTGGTTTGTGGCGTCTTTATTCTGAGGTAAAATAGTGCGTGTTTAGGGTTATTTCCCTGACATTCAGACAGACAGAGAAGGCGGTTCACTCACCATACTTTGGGGTGCTCATGTAGAAGAAGTCACACATTCATGTACACACACACACACACACACACACACACACACACACACACACACACACACACACACACACACACACACACACACACACACACACACACACACACACACACACACACACACACACACACACACACACACACACACACACACACACACACACACACACACACACACACACACACAGGCGGTTCACTCACCATACTTTGGGGTGCTCATGTAGAAGAAGTCGCTCTTTCTATAGCCTGCCGCCGTCCAGGCCTCGATGTGAACCTTGTAGGTTGTGTCCTTGGTCAAGTTCTTCAGTATGAGGGAGTGCATGTCTGGAGCCACGGTCTCCGCTGGGAACACAATAGAACAATTCAAGAGGAGAGGAGAGGAGAGGAGAGGAGAGGAGAGGAGAGGAGAGGAGAGGAGAGGAGAGGAGAGGAGAGGAGAGGAGAGGAGAGGAGAGGAGAGGAGAGGAGAGGAGAGGAGAGGAGAGAAGAGAAGAGAAGAGAAGAGAAGAGAAGAGAAGAGAAGAGAAGAGAAGAGAAGGGAAGGGAAGGGAAGAGAAGAGAAGAGAAGAGAAGAGAAGAGAAGAGAAGAGAAGAGAAGAGAAGAGAAGGGAAGGGAAGGGAAGGGAAGGGAAGGGAAGGGAAGGGAAGGGAAGAGAAGAGAAGAGAAGAGAAGAGAAGAGAAGAGAAGAGAAGAGAAGAGAAGAGAAGAGAAGAGAAGAGAAGAGAAGAGAAGAGAAGAGAAGAAAGTTGTAAATGATGAGACATGATAGTAAACGAGTACAAGAGCCCATTCCCAACATGACGCCTCTACCCTCGGCTGCAGATTCATGCAAACACATTCAGTCTAATGAGTGCTGCCAACACCACTGCCATAAGATGGGTTCTTCTGCTGATCAAAAATAAATAAATATATAGTATATATTTTTTTTTTTACACTCACCAGTTTTGACGCCTTTGCTCTCGTAGATGATGATGTAGTGTGTGATGAACCCTCGCTGCTTCACTAGGGGGATCTCCTTCCACAGCAGCTCCGCACTGCTCTTCCACGTCTGCAACACTTCTGCCATTGGAACCACGTCCGGCACTAGAGCAGCGACGTGGTAAAAGACCGGGTGTTAAAGACCGGTTTTGCCATTTCATACCTAACCTAGTGACACTTGCCTGCAGTAAATGTGTGAAAGGTTTACAGATAAAATGGATGTGTCCAAATGTTCTCAGTCAAAGTCTAAAGTCAAAAAGTGTATGGGACTGGAATCACAGACAACTCCTTTAACACAATACAAAAAGTGTATGGGACTGGAATCACAGACAACTCCTTTAACACAATACAAAAAGTGTATGGGACTGGAATCACAGACAACTCCTTTAACACAATACAAAAAGTGTATGGGACTGGAATGGCAGACAATTCCTTTAACACAATACAAAAAGTGTATGAGACTGGAATCACGGACAACTCCTTAAACAATACCAAAAGTGTATGGGACTGGAATGGCAGACTGCACTTCCAGCTCAGAAGATCAATAACCCTAATCAATAACCCCATGCTTACCCCCCTCCTCCAGATACGTGGTGACGGTGGCGGCTCTCCCAGGCAGCCTGAGGTGCATGTCCCTGAACCGGCGGTGGTAGATGGGGACCACGGTCACGTTGTATGGTACGAAGGGCTGCAGGTTGCCTAGACACACAAGAGGTCAAGGGGTCACACTAGGATCGGAAGACGTCTCGGTAGTACCCCTCAAGCTGGCTGTAGCCCACAGTCAACACAAAGCTTTCCAACACACTTCAGTGCACTCCGTGAATGGGGAAAATTACGTGGAGCTTTGACCTAGGCGCCAACATCACTCCTGTCTCTCTCTCCCTCCCTCCGTCCCTACCTCCCTCCCTCCCTCTCCCTCTCCCTCTCCTCTCCCTCTCCCTCTCCCTCTCCCTCTCCCTCTCCCTCTCCCTCTCCCTCTCTCTCTCTCTCTCTCTCTCTCTCTCCCTCTCTCTCCCTCTCTCTCTCTCATATCTCTCTCTCCCTCTCCCTCTCCCTCTCTCTCTCTCTCTCTCTCTCTCTCTCATATCTCTCTCTCTCTCTCTCTCTCTCTCTCTCTCTCTCTCTCTCTCTCTCTCTCTCTCTCTCTCACCTTTGACGCAGGCCTTGGTGGCGTTGCGCGGCTCCCTCTGCCAGTCCCACGCCCCGTCCAGCAGAGACACCCACTGCAGCACGTACTCCACTGGCAGACCCTTCAGCACGGGGGCGCTCCACCTCACCCACAGCAGCCCGTCCTGGGCCAACGCACCCACGTCCGACACGGCAGGAAGCTCTGCACACACACACACACACACAAACACACACACACACATACGACCACGGTTAAATGCATGAGGACAGAGACTTAAAGGCCAGGGTGAAATCCATTAGGACAGAGACTTAAAGGCCAGGGTGAAACCAATTAGGACAGAGACTTAAAGGCCAGGGTGAAATGCATAGAGACAGAGACTTAAAGCCACTAACATCTGCGGAATTTGCGTCTGATGTCGTTAGGAATTAATACAGGTGCCATTACGAATCGCACCGGCTCTGGCTGATAAAAACATGACATGGCAATAATACTGAAACAGTAATACATTTATTTGGACTTTGAAAGTGAAATCTTCGGTACCTAGAGCCATCCATGGAACAGCTAGATCCCCTGGGGGCGAGGACCCTACGGAGTTGTTTGCAGTGACGTTAACGTAAGCGACCGACTGCCTTGGCACGGTGAACTCAAACAGTTGGAAAGGCTTTTCACCCTCAAAGGGAAGCAGGGAGGGAGGCTCTCTGGTTACGCCACCCTGAACGATCTTTATCTCATATTGAAGGATCTTCCCATTTGACTCCAAAGGTTTCTGGGGGGGGGGGGGGGACAAATGTAAAATACTACACACGAAGGAAAGAACGCGCATACAATCGAATTTCTGAAAGACTTAAAGAGATTAAAACATCCCACGTGAAGTGCACACAAGTACACTACTGCGAAGGAATCAAGGCTACGTCGCTCATACTCCTGACTGTAAAAGTGGCGGAAGGTCACTGGGCTTTACCTTCAAGAAGACCTGGACGATCTTCTGATCACCATCGACAGTGGTGTTCATCCATAGGTCCGGCTTACTGGAAGGCTCTGGACACACACACACACACACACAGTCAGAACATGCCGGCACCACTAGAATTTAGTTTACAAATGCAGAACTTAATCTCTTCTGGACCACTAGCTGTTTCCATGGTTGTGTAATTAATGTATTCAAATCAACTGTTCAATCAATTGTCAATCAACAAAAGTCACACAATTTAAGAGCAGGTGTTTCATGCTGGTCTAAGAGCAGGTGTTTCATGCTGCTGGTCTAAGAGCAGGTGTTTCATGCTGGTCTAAGAGCAGGTGTTTCATGCTGCTGGTCTAAGAGCAGGTGTTTCATGCTGGTCTGAGAGCAGGTGTTTCATGCTGCTGGTCTAAGAGCAGGTGTTTCATGCTGGTCTAAGAGCAGGTGTTTCATGCTGGTCTAAGAGCAGGTGTTTCATGCTGGTCTAAGAGCAGGTGTTTCATGCTGCTGGTCTAACAGCAGGTGTTTCATGCTGGTCTAAGAGCAGGTGTTTCATGCTGGTCTAAGAGCAGGTGTTTCATGCTGCTGGTCTAAGAGCAGGTGTTTCATGCTGCTGGTCTAACAGCAGGTGTTTCATGCTGCTGGTCTAAGAGCAGGTGTTTCATGCTGCTGGTCTAAGAGCAGGTGTTTCATGCTGCTGGTCTAACAGCAGGTGTTTAATGCTGCTGGTCTAAGAGCAGGTGTTTCATGTTGGTCTAAGAGCAGGTGTTTCATGTTGGTCTAAGAGCAGGTGTTTCATGCTGGTCTAAGAGCAGGTGTTTCATGCTGGTCTAAGAGCAGGTGTTTCATGCTGCTGGTCTAAGAGCAGGTGTTTCATGTTGGTCTAAGAGCAGGTGTTTCATGCTGGTCTAAGAGCAGGTGTTTCATGCGGCTGGTCTAAGAGCAGGTGTTTCATGCGGCTGGTCTAAGAGCAGGTGTTTCATGCGGCTGGTCTAAGAGCAGGTGTTTCATGCGGCTGGTCTAAGAGCAGGTGTTTCGTGCGGCTGGTCTAAGAGCAGGTGTTTCATGCGGACTTACGGTCCTCAGCCGTGCGGGCCGTGGCATTGCGGCTCCAGTCGCTCCAGTAACCCAAATCCTTCTGGCTCTTACAGCGCACCTGCACCATGTACTCAGTGTAGGGCTTCAGTTCTTGAAGCCGAAAGGAGTCCTGGTAGTCCTTCGTGTTCTTCCGAGGCACCTGTAGCATTCGGGAAGACAAATAAAATGATCAAAGAAGCAAACACACTCCCGTTTCCACATATGCAAATCCCTAGATGCAGTTAGCAGCATAAATGTTCAATAAAACAATACAAATAGTGATTGGAAAAACATCTGTAAGTATCCTTTCTTTTCCAGTCAATGGTGAAGACTTTCAATTGGGTTGAATACTTTTGTAAGGCACCGTAGTTAGCGCTGACATATTCACAATACCAGCCAGTCTATTGATTATTGATTGATTATTAGCATTCTGTGAATTAGACACGTACCTCAGACCAAGTGTGCGAGTCTTTCTCACAAAACCTGATGTTGTACTTCAGCATCACATAGGTTTGGTCGATGGTATGATTCCACTGAATGAGAAGAGACCTTGGGATGGCTTGCTCAGAAATAATCCTCACTTTGGCTGGCGGATTCGTTTTGACTGCAAGAACAGACATATATTAAAACAACCATCCCACCTCTTTTGGTTATTTTCTGTTTATTTTGTTTTGTCTTTTCTCTGGGAATTGTCGGTCAGTCAAACTCACTCAAACTATCTGCATCCTGATTCAGGACCTCAGAGGTGGCCTTCCCCAGTCGATTCTCAGCCTCCACCCAGATCTTCACGTCCATATGGTGTGGGAATATCTTCAGCACCACTGTCCCGGAGCTGTTGGACTCTCTTCTGTGGTACACATCCCCTGACCTACACACACCAGGCCAAAGTTAGGGGGGGTGAAAGTTAACTATAAACACACAATTTGTACAATAAAACCAGTTTCATTCAATGATTCAATTCAGCATTTCCAAGAGAAAATAATTCTTGAATATTTGGGGTATATAGGCAAATCTACTTGTTTTAAGTGTAGCTGTACAGTACTGATTTCAAGATTAAATTGCCTAGAATATAGCCTTATTTCAAGATGATGGTGCTGTTATTTGCTGAATATAAGCACATTTTTTTTACGTTTCGAGAAAATAATTCTTAAATCTTTTTGTATTTAGGGAAATGAACTTGTTTTAAGAGTAGCTTTACTGATTTCAAGATAAATTGTCTATGTTGTATATGTAGAGATGAGAAGGATAAAATGCTTGAAATAAGAAATTCTGTCACTGTTTTGTTTCTTTGACTTACTCCTCTATATACAGCGTGTAGTTGGTGTGCATTACAGGGTCTCTAGTTCCTGGGTTCCAGTGACAGGTGACATTATTGGACATCCTGGACCCCACTTGGACTGTCTGGCAGGTCAGGTCCGTGGGCTTCTCTGGAGGATCTGTGGGATTGGAACAGTTGAACGTCACTAGGGGCTTCTGGGTAACGAACGGTCTCCCCATGGCAGACTGAGCCCCAAGCTCAAAAGCACAAGCACACGCTGCATGGAGGTACATGTGATCAGGACACCTAAGGTATACACACATTCAAATGGCCTGGCTACCACTAAGCACCTGTGAGACATCAATGAAACACACACACCAGCCGTACACAGGCGAACACTGTCAATGGAACACACACACCAGCCGTACACAGGCGAACACTGTCAATGGAACACACACACCAGCCGTACACAGGCGAACACTGTCAATGGAACACACACACCAGCCGTACACAGGCGAACACTGTCAATGGAACACACACACCAGCCGTACACAGGCGAACACTGTCAATGGAACACACACACCAGCCGTACACAGGCGAACACTGGAAGGTCATTGAGAATGCTAACTTACATCCTCTATCTAGCAAAATTCCATAGCTGTAGCCTTTGCAGTCGCTTTGAGAGATGGTATGATGGTGGTCAACAGCGCATGTGAAGAAACCCGTCATATCTTGCGTCACGTTGACTGTGATGCTGCCCGCGGAATCGTTTATCTTCCGGTAGGACTCTCGTGGGAGGGTGATCACTTTATGCCCATTGCTATAGGCCCACACTATGTGGTTAGCGTTGAGGTCCTTCTGGCGCAGAAGGCAGGTGGCTGTAAACTCCTTCCCGAGCTCCACAGGGAGGCCTGATATTTGCTCTGGATCTGGGTGTGGGGAGATGTCTACACACCTAGTGTTCTCTTGAAAGGCTGCAAGAGAAGACAAACACAACACTCTAGTCAATAAAAAAACAAAACAACAACAACACAGAAACCAAGCCAGACTATTCCATTTGCTTAGAGCGATAGGGGACGTTTATACAGCCCGATAGATCAGATGCTGCTCAAAGAAAGCATCAAAGATGATTCTGGGACGTACCATGTACACTGGGCAGCAACAACACAGCCAGAAGCAAGGGAAACACTGCCATGATGTCAAAGATCCTGCAGGAGACAATAACAGTTAAATACTTATTTAGTTTTTGTATGACTGAAATGCGGCAGAATATCATCTGATGTGAATCTTACCAAAGGACACAGCCATAACTATCCTACCGTGATGACAATGTTCATCTGGGGGCAACCCAATATATGACAGCCCAGTAGTGTGGGTGAAAATAATTCATGTCTTTACAGGAAATTCTGACCAAAACTTGCACCATATCAAGGCAGAGCTCAAAATAGAAGTGTTAAATTGAAACCGAAAACATCACTGGAGAATGGCATTTTAATGAAGTTGTGGTTGGATTTTCATATGGAAAGCTAGACTTTTTTTGTGGTGGATTTTTGTGTGACCAAACAAACACCCAAATGTCAAGAGGTTTGTGTCCAGACATGTGCTTTAGTTAAAGGTCTGAGAAACATGCCTGTCCCTAGGAGACTATCTGTGGCCTTAAAGTGGTGAAATGGTTTGGTGAAAAACACAACAGCTGCTTAAAGAGCCTACAAAACACTGTACATTTGGTTATAGCTTCACATAATCCTGGTGAACTCATATTGCATTTTGCAGAAAAACTTTTAATTTGTTTTATCTTTCTGGACACATATAAATAGACTCTTAGCACTGTTCCGGGCTAAGGAAGAAGTTGAGTTTGCATTAACCGCATGTGTGAGACTACTTTTGTCTTTCTTCTTATGCCACAACTGTAGTAGTCAATGAATGTATTGAACAACATTTGGCAATGGATGAAGAAACATCATGTGGAAACATGTCTGGGAAATATGTTAGGTTGACCCTCTCTTATAAAATATTTAAATCTCTGTGGTGATTTCTGTGTCAAACTAAATATTGACTTAATTTAAGAAGGAACTCTTCCACTTAGGAAAATAAACAGCACAGCTGTTCGTTTCATTTTTGTAAATCCAAGAATCCATACATGCTTTTACTTTCAGCTTTCTCCACACTGTAAGTGAACTTTAAATAGACTCCTTTATAAAACTGGAAAAAGAATGACAATCAACGTTTCAGGGTTCATTTAAAAGGGGATGGTTGTTCTGTAATAACTGGAAGTAATCGATTTGTCCCCCATTGTCCTACAGGTTATAGGCACGGTTATAATATCAAGGCTACATCTTCTTCGCTGTGAATTGAGAAATAAACGAAGGTTCTTCTTAGCTATTGTTAGTATCTAAATACCTTCTCTTTGAAATCGTCGACACTCTTTTTTAAAAGAAATGTCAGTTTCTACATGTGTTTGAGAGGTAGACTATGTTCGTAGTGCTATAAGGCACAGGGACGTTGTTTGGGTATAGCCTACCTTGAGGAGGTACCGTTACATATGGCTTGTAAACATAGTATCAGTGGTAATGACACGTTTGCTTAGGGATTTTATAGTTGATCCTTCTTGGTGAACCATCAAACTAGATAAATTAACTAAGATAACTAACTATGCAGCATCTTTCGTGGCTATAGGCAGGGGACGTTGGCCAATGCAATGTGCGCAGGCTGTCAAGTTACAAGGCTATACTGCTGTGCTACCTAGCACCACTTTCAGTAGATAACATGAACGACCATCATTCGTCACTAAACCTTAAGTTTCTTTATGAGAAGTCGTATCATGGGAAATAAGTAACATTTACTATGTTTATGTAGACTTTCCGAGATTAAAGTTAATCCAGTAAATCAGTCAGAACATTAAAGGCAATTCGGCTGCAGCGAGCCAGCTACCTATTGCTAGGTATGATAGCTCACGTTAGCTTAATTTACAGTAGGCTACGTCGAGGGTCTTACTTTCCTGATTTCATAACAGCAGTGTCAAACGATACATTCAACAACACAGTTTATGTAAGAACAGGATACTTTATATAATATACATTACCTAAGAAGTCACTATATATCCTTATTATCCCACTGATTCCATGTCTGGACCAAGAACAAATATATCTAGCACTTCAGAGGCACTACTTCGCTTGATGGGCAAACTCCGCCCTAAGTCTCTGCCTACAGAGAAATATACGGATATGAAGGCATGTGGACGAGGCAGAGGTCTGTCGAAAGGTAACACACATGATTTACAAATCTGCGAATTCAACGCACGACAACATGTTTACGTCAGTCCACATTTCCGCTCATATTTCCCGTTAGTCTCCGCCCCCTTACCCGAAAGTCATATATTATGTTAACCAGTTATTGTAGGGCTTGGATGGGCACACTCGCAGTGTGTCTTTTATTTGGTTTGGGTCTAAAATCCTGAAATTACCAGAATTTTAGAGGAAAGAGGCGTAATATTTTCGGATTACAAACAGGCCTGTACATTTCCCACATAGTAGTTTTGTGGAAGACAGAGAACTGGTGTGACCCCTAATTGCAAAGAGATGACTCACAGTCTTCCAAACGCAAGCTGACATATTTCAGGCATTTGCTAAGTAACCCTTAGACGAGTCATTCCACTGCAGAGACAAGTTCAACACCCCGGAATCCTGGAACTTGCTGTGACTTAAATGGCCTAACAGGAAAAGTTGGAGAACAATACTTCCATCTGTGGCCCCCTGGGCTTTTACTGGTAAACCAACCCAGGCCTGTGGTCCTTCAGGAACTGCGGTGGTGAATCTGGAGAACCAGGACTATACAGACAGTGCTCTTTCTATTGTTTCTTAGTAACTACACAATTATTCACTTGCAAGAAAACATTAAGAATAGCCAAGTGGTTACGGTTTGACAGACATTCCTTTCTCTTGCCACCAACATGATTTCTTGTCAACCAGACCAGGTCTTTAACTAGACCAGGCCTTTAACCACGTTGTGAGAGTACTACTCATACTGTAATACCATATGTATTACTGACATGACAAAGTAATTTGTATAATGATGGTACACATGTGTAGACATTATGAATGACTTATGCTGGGTTACAAAATCCTTCATTTGATACATAAAATAGAAAGCAATTGCATTTTAAGATGAATGGAGTTGTTACTGTTGGAGGCTACATACTTGTATGTATTTAGACTACATACAGATCATAACCCAGTAAATCCTGATTATTATCTGCTTCAGAAAATTCTGATAGAAATTTTTGTTTTGAAAAATGTGGTAATTAGGAAAGGGGTGATGCTTTGTGGTCTGCACTAGAGTTAGGAAAGGGGTAATGCTTTGCCCAATCCCTGAATTTGACTTTCAATGGAACTCCCTCTGGTCATTTCAAGAGTGGTTAAACCGCAATACATGTTGCCTTCTAATGCATGTTGTTTATTGGAGGTCAACCCTAACCACCGACTAAAATGTCTTCAGCGTTTGGAGCATCAGTGGTGGAATGATCTCGAGACATGCTGCATTGAGTTATTGATTTGATAATTAAATTCCTTTATTACAAAACAGTCAGATAAGAACTTCAATACGTCACTTGAATGCTTTAAACACGTACATTAAAGAATAATAAGACACAGTGCATGCCTTTAGATAAAGTATTTTGATGAATAAAAATATGTAAAAATAAGAAAGAATCTCTTTAATAAACGTTATCAAATACTTAAACCATTTTTATAAATCCTGTCATTTACTTCTTGTCTGAGCGTATCTTGTACAGAGCAACTAAGACATTTTGACTTTCATATACTGAAAACTGAATGTTCTGTTTCTACTTAAACCTGATGGTCAAAGATTTCCAGTTTACTAGTCAACCCAGTGTTCCGTGAATGAATTGTGTCATGTCTTGACTTGAACTTTAATGATATCTCGATAAGACTTCTTGGCACAGTCTTGTTCGTTCACACAAGACTAAAAACCTCAAAACCTGCAGCGTGTCACAGCCGAACATCAGCGTGGGGCGTCACAGTGGGTTCACCTGCAGTGTGTCACCGCCGAACGTCAGCGCGAGGCGTTACCGTGGGTTCAGAAGGCGAAGGACTGCGTCTCCTCAGAGGTGGAATCTTGGGAAGAACTTGCATGTTCCGCAGCGGTTCTCCGACCGCGGCGGGCGGCAGGGAGCAGAGGGACTGGCTCTGGGAGAGGGCAGATCTGTGGTGCTTGGGGGCGTTTGGAGGAGGGAGGCTGGCCAAGCCCCGCCCGAGCCCGAGCCCGAGCCCGAGCCCGATGCCCAAGGAGCCCAGAGAGCCGAGGGAACCGAGGGGCAGAGATTTGGACTTCTTTACTCCCTGAGAGACCTGATCAGGTGGAAGGGAAACTGAACCAGAGAACAAATATTATAATTGATTATTATTGATTATTTTATCAAGCGGCTACTTGTATGAGATATGAATCTTTAAAAGCTGTTTTGATATACATGCCATATCAGCTGTGGATGCTGACCTCAAGTGATTGCTGACAGCTTTCTAGAGTTTTATAACCTCACACCAAACTCATGACCACCGCTGATGTCATGTTATCTCAATAATGTCTTTAATCTCACATCATCAAATACAAATAAACTCATAGACTCTTACACCAGTGACTGTGATAATGTTAATGGCCAATGTGTGCTATGAATTCTGCAATGCCTCAGAATATGTGTACATTCCTATCTTTCGTCCGCTGAGGGGCATGGTTTATTTACATTTTTTGGGGTGAAATTGAGGAGTACATTTGTATGGATGGATTTGTAATTTCTCTCTCATTGTGAGTGACCCCCTTTATCCTTCTTCAAACTGAGCAAAAGTACAAAAGTACAGTACTTACATCGGTGAGTGCAGTGGTCACGAATAGGTGCCAAGCTGTTGCGTGCGAGGCCGGACTCCCTCGTCCTCAGTCCGTTTAGAGGTAGCAGGTGTGTGTGTGGAGCTGTGAACAACATCGAGAGAGGTAGCAGGTGAGTGTTTAGAGCTGTGAACAACATCGAGAGAGGTAGCAGGTGAGTGTTAAGAGCTGTGAACAACATCGAGAGAGGTAGCAGGTGAGTGTTAAGAGCTGTGAACAACATCGAGAGAGGTAGCTGACCAAGAGTGAGAACATGAACTTGGATTTCTCATCAGGGTCATCTTCTAAAAGACCTCCACTATTGTTACTGCATTTCCAACATTCTCCTCTTTTTGTCTTTATTGTCTTTTCGAAAAGAGAAGTGAAAATGTTCGCTTTATCACAGGATGTGGTTTTGGTGTAGACACTGCTCTGGTATGAGTTTGAAACAAGACAGAGTGACTGAGCTGTGGATTAGATGAATTAAATGAATTCAGTCACCCCTGATAATCAAAGTGAATTGCACTAAGTGCAAATCACAAGTGTTTGTACACAATATACATTGTGGTTTCAACAAGTAAAGGAATATGTTTAAGACTACTCCATCAGTCCTACAGGCCCTTGTCTGTCTTGGTAGGAGAGCTGCTGATGGATCTGTTTGGAAGCCTGTGTGTTTTAATCAGACTATAAAACAACTTCAATCCAAGAGTCACCAAATGGAAATCTGAGGTTAAGTTCACACGAAGCTAGCTATGTGGTCCTACTAATGTTAAGATGCAATGAGGTCTTATGATCGTTCTGTTGGATGGAATGTTTGTTGATGCGTAGGTGACAACCACAACAGTTTTGACACTCAGTAAGCACATTCTCAGTAGGAGGTGCAAACAATCAACCACTAGTCATATTACCAAAACTGCATGCCAAACATGCATAACTACTGTTTCCTTTTCAGCTGTTGTTAGTCAAAAAACTCAAAAGGCAACCTTGCTCAAATATAGAGTGACTATTTGAATGTGGAGTAACCATTTAAGTTAATTAAACATATAAATGCCATAAACATATAAATAACCTCATAATTATTGAGACATAAGTGATTTGAAATACTATATTAAAACTAATCACGTTCACTTCAAGCCATTCATATTTACAATCAGATATATTCCAGCACAAGTACCTTTGTCATTTCTTTGAATGTATGGGGTATGTTTGGGACAGAGCACGTCCAAGGGGCCGGATGTCTCGTGGTGAGGCCGATCCAGCAGTCTCTCAGAGGGGGATGATATCCAAGCCTTGTGGGACAGAACCTGGTTGGACTCGGTCTTCCAGGTCTGACCCGCCAGCGTCTGGCTCTTGGCTATGCTGTCGAACAGGTCGTGCTCACTCTTGCTCTTCTGGGACCGGTGGGCCAGGTGGCTGATCATCGGCCTTTGGCCCACAAACTGACTGGCCAACAGTGAGTTTCCCAGGGTGATGGGTGGAAGACTCTGCGTGCGGATGGGCGGAAGCCCCTTGGTGCCCTTTGATGAGGCGAGGTCCTCCGGGATGTTCGTCTTCTGTGGCTCGCATGACTTCTTCCTCGAGGCCGGTCCGTCTTCTCGCGAGTCCTTCCCCGATGCGTCCGACAGGCAGTCAAACATAGTGATGATGTCGTCCACCTCGGACGTCTCCTCCGACTGGTTTCCGTCGTGGTTTGGTACTTTCTGTAGTGCTGTGTGAAGATCCTTCTTCTTCTTGCAGGAGAAGATGCTGTTGAGCATGCGGAATTTGCCCTCCTTTTTATTGGCCAGGTCGTTGGTCTGGGAATGGAACTGGCGAGTCGACTCTAACCTGTAAGGAATCGTATTTTAGTTAAGGTATGTTTGTGCTTCCTTATCTTTTAGGGCCACTATGTAATACATTTACTGTATAAAATCATAAAATGAACCTGATATGCCATCAGGGAGTGAGGGAAGGTGCTAATCTGAAACACTGGCTTCTCCGACAACTTCCATTTTTGTTATAGTCCATGTGATTCAGGCCTTTGCCCATTTCTCCAGCAACATTCTGACACCCTGGGTGTCACAGCGTGCGACCGCCATGAAAGTAAGCAAACGAATTGGACCAACAGAGATCATGTTTGATTCTACCTACTAAAAGAGCATCTGGGTCCATCTAAAAATGACAGATAAATATTGGAGATGCATAAGAAAGATGGAGACAGCTAAGATCCCAGTATAATTCATTTTTTTATTTTTTTATTTTAAGATTTGTTTTTGGCTTTTTTCATGCCTTTAATTGATAGGTAAGTGAAGAGTGGGACAGGAAATGAGAGGGCGAAGAAGTAGGGAGTGGACTGGAGAAATGACATCGGGCCAGATTCGGATCCCAGTATAATTTTAAGGAGGACGACGAGTTGACTAATTTTCTCCTGAACAGGAGAAACAGCATTGAGCTTCAGTTAGGTTAGCTAATGCGAGTGAGAGACTGCCATGTTCACATTGTGCGGCTCACTATGTCTGTGAAGCAGTTTTAGGCTACTGTAGTCAGTGAAGTTTCAATATTCAGCATTACTGAACAACTTCTCTCAAGGCAAACCAGACCTGTTTACGAAATGCCTTGCAAATGTAACAATATACCTGCGTGTGTTGTCTTTTGTGTGTGTGTGTGCGGTGGGATGGTTCCCGGATTTTCAATCACTATCATGTTAACTTGACAGGTCTGCAGGACCTGCACTCTCTCTTCTCTCTGTTGCTCTTCCTCTAAGTCCTCTTTCTCTTGTAGCGCTAGATCCTGCCTTCTCTTCTCCTCCTTTCTCTTCTCCTCCTCTCTCTTCACTCCTCTCTCCTCCTCCTCCTCCTCTCTCTTTTCCCTCCTCTCTCTAGCTCATCCTCTCTCTTCTCCTCCTCCTCTGTCCTCCTCTCTCCTCCTTCTCTCTCTTCTCCTCGTCTCTCTAGCTCGTCCTCTCTCCTCCTCCTCCTCTCTCTAGCTCATCCTCTCAAAGTTTAATGTTGAGCTGGTCCTGCGCTCCTTGCGTTCAGTGTCCTCAGCCTGGCAACCCGCATGCGTTTCCATGGGAGACAACTCGCTCCGGTTGCAAATGCTTGGTGTCGACACTACAGAAAGCTCCTTTAACAAGCAGCATGGCGCATGGCGCATGGCGCATGGCATCGGGTGTACAGATAGCGTACTGCATCCATTGCCCAAAAAAAGATAAACAAGACAAGATGGTTTCAACTGATGCTTCAGTCATTATAATCATTTGTGAATGGGTCACTGTGAAGCAATTTAGTGTTACACTATGTGGGGACTTGTTTTTCATATTGCCACTTTAGTCAAGGAAGAGTGTATCTGCATGCTGTGAACACTTCTATACATACGAAAACAAATGAGATGAAGGTTGAATTATTTAAAAAAGGTTCTATATACAGTGGCAACAATAGTCATTTGATATGAAGTGTGCAACAGGAACCTCTGTCCATTGCAGTAGTTACCATGCTGCAGCGGATCTCTGTTTAGACAGAGGAAGTGAAACGCTCGTGTGTAAGAATAACCCCTAGAATAAGACCAAGAGGGACTTTACTCCCAGGGGGCAAGGGAGAAAGCAGAATTACATAACAAGCCTTTAATAGTTTCTGAGAGGGGGGAAATGACACATAAGAGTGATAATTTAGTTGAAGCGAAACTGGACGATGAGTTTGATGAAGTTTGATGCAAATGACAGGAGTTATTTATAAACACCAAATGCTAAACCAATGCAATAAATGCAGACCCTGACCAAAGCACACGAACAGAGGAGAGTTTTTCTCAGTACTATATGAGTAAGAAACGCAGTACCACTCTATCAAACAGGAATGAATGGATTCGATGACAGGACATTACATTGAAATATGTCTTCCCTTTAGGCGTGATGGGACGTCCTGCCTCACATGTTGTGGCACCACACAGTGAAGGCAAAATGAACAAATCAACAAGTAAATAAACAAACAAACAAACAAACAATAACAAACTAGCGAGTGTCCCACCTGTGGTCTGAAGAGAGGAGCTTGATGCACGCGGTGTGGCCACAGTACATGGCGTAGGTGAGCGGGGTGTTCTCGTTGATGTCTCGGGGCTCGGGCTCCACTCCCAGCTGCAGCAGGGCCTCCACACACTCCTCCTTCCCCGCCGCTGAGGCCCAGTGCAGAGGCGTCCTGGAGGGGAGAACAACACCACACACACAAAATCACATTCTATGATATAGACAACACAAAATCACATTCTATAGACAACACACTCCTCTTTCCCTGCCGCTGAGGCCCAATGCAGAGGCGTCCTGGAGGGGAAAACAACACCACACACACATTCTTTAATATAGGTAGGATAAAGGATAGGATAAACTTTTATTAATCCCGTGCGGGAAATTCAATTGCCAAAGCAGCAGGGTAGTGGGAATAGGAATCAAGTATCTACATAAAAGAAAAATATGAATACAAATTTGAATAAGAAATCAAATAACTAGATAAAATAGACAAAATAGCAAATTATAGAGAAATTGATAATGAAATATGATAAAAAAAACGTATGTTTGATTGTGCTGGTTGTGAAGTCTAATGGCTACTGGCACGAAGGACAGGCCCTTTGTGGTGTGCGGAGGAGGGATCAGTCTGTGGCTGAACGTGCTCCCCATCTGCAGTAGCTCGTCATAGGGGGGATGGGAGACAACATATAGACGACACATCTTCGGTTGTCTCTCCGTGTTTTTTTTTTTTTATAGATCTTTTTCTTTTTTGTCGTTATGCCAAATTACACGGTTTCTTTTTTTCCCACTGAATTGTTGTCATGTTTATTTTTCCATATTTGGTTGGTATATCAAGTCAGAATTGAAAACATAACTAACAACACCACTAACGCATCTGCTTGTTCGACACGTTTGCACATTGACCAGGAGTGTTTGTGGCTGATTACTGATCAAAGCACGGAAATTAAAGTGAAACACACCAGTATTTCCATTTAGTTTCTCCACACTTTTCAGTGTACACTTGATAGAGGGTGAAGATTTTGTCTGACACTTTTTGCCACAGTACGTGCTAACATGCATGCACCACATACTGGGTTGGGCAGTGTTTGTGATGCATGCATTTAAAAGATGTGTTTTAAATTCAAAATAGTATTTTGCCATTTGTATGTTTGATTAGAAATATACAGTATTTTTGTATTTGCAAAATGCAAACGTGTCATGGTTGCTGTATTCTGCCCATCCCTGACCACAAGTACCTGTGGGAATAAAGATAGTCACAAAGTCTTTAACTGTGTCTTTGACATCATGGTAAGTTCCTGTTTGTGAAAAGCACAATACTAAAACAAACCTTATGCCTTGCAGGCCCTGTTTGAGTATGTAAATGAGTGAGTGCATCCACCTCCCGTAGTATCACCCGACCCTACTGATTTAGTCTTTTTCAAACACATTCTGACTGAGTGTAATGTTCGGCTACGAGGTGCCCAAGTGAGGTTGTGCTTTTGATCAAAATCAGAGGAGTGGACGTTTCACAAGCATCCCATGATCTGATATGGGGCTCTGCAGTCAGATAGGATCTGATTTCAGTCCAGATGCTCTCAGGTGCAAAGTAGCACGTACCGTTCATCATCCACGTCCTGTGTGTGTGTGTGTGTGTGTGTGTGTGTGTGTGTGTGTGTGTGTGTATGTGTGTGTGTACCGTTCATCCACGTCCAGAGCTTGCAGGTTGGTCTGGGCAACGCGCGCCAGCTCATAGATGATGTCGCTGAAACCAGCCGCTGCGGCGATGTGCACGCAGGTCTTTCCGTTCTCGTCGTCGTAGTTGATCACAGATGGACCAAGATGGTGGTCGAGGATTAGAGAACACATGCACCTGCTGCCACTCTATCAGACAAAACAAGGCACAGGTTGTGGCTTCTGGCTGCAACATTTCTCCAAAAGCAAAACCACTGCGTTGATAGGCTTTTCCTGTGTCAACTTTTTGCAACCTTATTTGCGACTCGGAGTTTGCACCATCTTTGCTATGCCAGTTGACCTATTCTACACACACATTTATGTTGAAACAAACACACACACCTACACACACACCTACACACACACACACACACAGTGTTGATATAGAGCATATTTGACTCTAAAGGTAAAAATAGTCTTGATATAGAGTACGTTTGACTCTAAAGGTAAACATAAACTGTAAAATACATAAACATTGTAAACGGTAAATTGCTTAAGCCACACAAAGTAACAGGTTCCAGAAAGTGTGGAACTTAGGCCTCCATATCAACACTATGTTTACCTTTACAGTATATAGAGTATAGTTGACTCTTAAGGTAAACAAAGTGTTGATAAAGAGTATATTTGACTCTAAAGGTAAACATAGTGTTGATAAAGAGTATATTTGACTCTAAAGGTAAACATAGTGTTGATAAAGAGTATATTTGACTCTAAAGGCCAACAAAGTGTTGATAAAGAGTATATTTGAACGACTTCCAGTAAAGTGCAACTCATCCCTTTCTACCTAGCGACCTTACAACTAAATATGCAGTTTGCTTCCAGATAGAAAACAGAAGTTCAACAAATAGTGTAGGTCCATTTTTGTGTTTTACATTTTTAAAGGCGCTTAGTTGAGATACGTTTTCCTAGACTGTCTGTAGGTTTGAAAGATAATGCTCTCCCTTTCTGTCCCTGCAGGTCTTGTGACTGCAATATGCATTTTGGCGCACACACAAATTCTTTGTTCTTAAATTCCTTGGCCTGAACAGTGGCAGGAAAGGCTGATGATGTGCATAATTGACACCGTGGGATGGTGCATGCGATGACAATAACAGGAAGAGTGAAGGGTGCACATAGTGTATTGTGAATGTGTTGTGTGTTTACTATCCATATAAAGGCTAATACAACAGCTTCAGTCATCTGTTGGCTCAGAGTGTCTCTCCATAGGGGAAGACTGAGAGTGTTTCTTTATAGGGGAAGACTGAGAGTGTCTCTCCATAGGGGAAGACTGAGAGTCTCTCTTCATAGGGGAAGACTCTGAGTGTGTCTCTAGGGAAGACTCTGAGTGTCTCCTCATAGGGGGAGACTCTGAGATTGTCTCTTCTTAGGGGAAGACTCTGAGTGTCTCTTCATAGGGGGAGACTCTGAGATTGTCTCTTCTTAGGGGAAGACTCTGAGAGTGTCTCTTCATAGGGAAGACTCTGAGTGTGTCTCTAGGGAAGATTCTGAGTGTGTCTCTAGGGAAGACTCTGAGTGTCTCTTCATAGGGGGAGACTCTGAGATTGTCTCTTCTTAGGGGAAGACTGAGAGTGTCTCTAGGGAAGACTCTGAGAGTGTCTCTTCTTAGGGGAAGACTGAGAGTGTCTCTGAATAGGGGAAGACTCTGAGAGTGTCTCTTCATAGGGGAAGACTCTGAGTGTAACTTCCACAAAAACTCCCCACCCTCAGAAAGTGACTCAGACCACCCCCCAAAATATACAGTTTTGATGTAAAGGGACACCCCCTCCCCACCCCCCACCCCTACCCCATCAAGCTTCTGGGCAGTACATGGATACTCATTTAATACTTTCACAAACCTACTGTTCATGACCTCCAGGCTCTTTTTTTAAAGACCAGCAATATTATGTCACTATCACCTTGCATGAATGGTGCCTCTGCACGGTGAGACTCACAGTAACCTCTGAGATGACTGCATGTCAATGACTAGACTATGGTTGAAATGCTTTGGCAGTTTTCCATGGGTCTGAGGACAAGAGAGCAATGAGCATGCTACAGCGTCAGGTTCATTTCATTACATTTCATCATTTAGCAGACGCTTTTATCCAAAGCGACTTACAAGGATGTTTACACATTGTTTACATATTTACACCGATAGCACACTGGACATCGGGAGCAATTAGGGGTTTCGGGTGTCTTACTCAAGGACGCTTCGACAGGGAATCGAACTAGCAACCTTGTGATAACTAAACGACTTCTCTACCTCCTGTACCACTGTTGCCCAGGTTCATGTGTCTCCTGGAGCCCCTGCCCTTGTGAATAGGCTGCAATGACCCAGAGACGCAGACAGGTGGCGTACCTGCACTGCCCAGTGGAGGGCCGTCTTGAAGTCTTTGTCCACCAGTGTGGGGTCGGCCCCCTTCTGCAGCAGGGCTTGCACGTGCTCCGGACGGTTATGGAAGGAGGCCCAGTGAAGAGCGGTCATCCCCTGTGCAGTGACCAAACAACGACACATGAGAGCGATACACAAGGTATCACGGCAACCTAAGTGATGCAGTACCCACTGGGCACCATGACGACCTAAGTGATGGAGTAACCACTAGGCACCACAGCACCCTAAGTGATGGAGTACCCACAGGGCAACACAGCGACCTAAGAGATGGAGTAACCACTGGGCACCACGGCAACCTAAGATGATGCAGTAACCACTGGGCACCACGGCAACCTAAGTGATGGAGTACCCATTAGGCAACAGGTATAAGTTGAGGTCCTTTCCACGGGCAGCTTGTAAAACCATGGGCGACTAGTTTTTAGTTTAGTAATAGATATTGGTCAGTAACATGTATCTGTGCGATCAATAATTGTTTCCAAATAAAGTGGCCATCAGCATTGGCCATGGTGCTCCCCAGAGTACCTTTGGCATTAGTTTTCAATTTGAAATACACAAAACAAAACATAGGATCAATATATGAT
The DNA here is from genome assembly GCF_963457725.1 of Sprattus sprattus. Taxonomy (NCBI): domain Eukaryota; kingdom Metazoa; phylum Chordata; class Actinopteri; order Clupeiformes; family Clupeidae; genus Sprattus; species Sprattus sprattus. Next base: position 3,301,441 of record NC_137926.1, on the reverse strand, counting down.
ATTCATGGACTATCTGTCCCAACAAAACTACATTTGACTCCACCATTTCCATTGAACAAGATGCTGTCTGTTAGACCAGGGGTCCATCCCAATTCTCTTAAAAGTAAGAGCGCTGTCTTACAACCTTGGTGTCTCGTCCAGGGTCATGGGTAATAGACACCATCAAGGCTACATCTGTGGTACCTTGAAAAATGACCGTTATGTGACGTATTCTAAGGTGTCTTATTACCCCGAAGAAAAAAATTAAGCGAATTGAGACGGTCCTTCCTTCTCTTATTTAAGAGAGGAAGGTAGTAAGACAGCGTTTTAAGAGAAATGGGATGGAGCCCAGCTCTCTTCCCCTCCTTATGCAACCTTTACCTCGTTGTCCTGGTGGTTGATTTCACACAGTGTGGACTGCTGCAACAGAACAGCCATCAGTCTGTAAAAGAACAGCGATCAGACACACACACACACACACACACACACACACACACACACACACACACACACACACACACACACACACACACACACACAAGCATGTGTTGGTGCACAGCCATAAGCCTGTTAAAGAACGATCAGATAAACAAGTATGTTACAGAGATTCTAGGTATAGAGGAAGGCATATGGCATAAACATGCTTTATCTGAAATCAAGATTTTCTCTGACATGGGTTTTTGACCAAATGTTCTTTCCATAAAGCCTCCTTATCGTTTCACTGATAAAAACTCTAGTGGTTTTAGTTTTATAAAAACAAATACTGGACTTCAGGGAGGGATAAAGACATGTAGTTAATATTAAACCAGGTTATAGCGAGTTATAATATCATCAGCTTCAGCAGGACTAGTAGTAATGAATTTGGTCACTAAGGCATTTCCCTCCCTGGCCCTGGAATTCCCTCCCCTAACCAGTGTATCAAGCACAATGTGCTTATTTGCAGAATGCCAGAGAAGCGCTTACAATGCGATTCAGCAATCACAGTGCTTCCCTTTCTGCGCTGATTTGTCTTTCTGTGTAGGCTAGAGTTCTACCGTTGTACTTTTATGTATATTTTTTTTTACCAGATATGTGATCAAGGGTGGCACAAGTAGGTCTATATCCACAGGAAATAGCTGCTGAGCTGAGATACTGGCGTGCACATGTGATTTGTAAACATTTCCGTTCTCCATTGCGGCTCAGACATCACATGTTCATGATCTATTTTAAAATGTGGCTATGCATATTAAAGTGTGAACGCCTACCACAGCACATATTCACAGGTGCATCTGTCATGTGACTTAGTTGAATATTAACCACAAATGTACTTTGCGAGTCCCTCCGTAGCTCTATCAAAGTTTCAACTCGTGTCTCCTCTTCCAATTAGCACGAAAGAGAGAGAGGGATGGAGAGAGAGCACGAGAGAGAGAGAGATGGAGAGAGAGAGTAAGTAGGAGAGAGAGAGAGATGGAGGGATAGAGATGGAGAGAGAGAGAGATGGAGAGAGAGAGATTGGGACATAACAACTAGTGCTGGTCACCGTGTGCAGATCAAAGGTCTTTGGTCACCATGGAAACCATAAATGCATCCCTGGCGATGGAAAACTCTCCGGGAGCAAACGAACTTGCCGCCCTTGACGTGCAGAGCGAAGCGCTCATTAATAGACACAACATCTGCGTCTGCGGCTGATTCAGTGCTGCTGACACAGCAGATTCACAACAGCTCCCTCTCCGCCAACTGTTTGTTGTGTTTGACAGCCCTTATTGTAGGCCTACTTGTATGCTCTCTTAAATGTATGCTCGCTCCTGAAACCGTTCTTGGCCTTTGTACGCCTTCAAAGTCACTAACTTCTTAAAATATAATTCATGGAACAATTATAGTTAAATGTTTGAAAACAATTATAGTAAATGTTTGAAAAACAAACAGCTGAATTTTGTAGTGCTTTTTTTTCATTTGTCAAAGATAAAAGTACCCAAACTGAATAGAATCACAGAACGTGCAACATTATGTTCTTGGCTCTTAAGTGCTATTATACCTGAAGTCAATCTCTGCTGTAGCCGCATGAAGTGGCAAACGTCCATTTTTATCTGGAATGTTCTGTTTGGCTCCGTTACGAAGAAGGCAAACACAGCCTTCAAGCCAGCCCTTGAGGAAAGAGAGGTTTAAACACAACACTCTGTGAATCTTTTTAAATAATACCTTAAAATATTGTTTTGTTGATAAAAACCATCCAGTCACAGAGACACATCTTTGGGGGGTACTTTTAAGGGAGGTGAATACATTTGAAAGGCACGTTATGGAAAAGAAACCATCAACATTCAATTCAAAATAATTTGTTGTATAGAGATCAATACATTTGTTCAGCACACTTTGAAACGAGATATGACTGCCTGTACCATATACCCTCTCTCTCTTTCTCCCTTTCTCTCATTCTTCTCTCTCTCTTTCTCTCTCTCTTTCTCCCTCTCTCTCATTCTTCTCTCTCTCTTTCTCCCTCTCTCTCATTCTCTTTCTCTCATTCCTCTCCACTATACAAAAGAGACATAGAGGTATCAGTGCCTTAATCAGATACCCTCTCTCTCTTTCTCTCTCTCATTCCTCTCTCTCTCTTTTTTCCTCTCTCTCTCTTTCTCTCTCTCATTCCTCTCTCTCTCTCCCTTTCTCTCTCTCATTCCTCTCTCTCTCTTTCTCCCTCTCTCTCATTCTCTTTCTCTCATTCCTCTCCACTATATAAAGAGAGACATAGAGGTATCAGTGCCTTAATCAGATACCCTCTCTCTCTTCCTCTCTCTCATTCCTCTCTCTCTCTTTTTCCCTCTCTCTCATTCCTCTCTCTCTCTTTCTCTCTCACTCATTCCTCTCTCTCTCTTTCTCTCTCTCATTCCTCCCTCTCTCTCTTTCTCTCTCTCATTCCTCTCTCTCTCTTTCTCCCTCTCTCTCCTTCTCTTTCTCTCATTCCTCTCCACTATATAAAGAGAGACATAGAGGTATCAGTGTCTCAATCAGATACCCTCTCTCTCTTTCTCTCTCTCATTCCTCTCTCTCTCTTTTTTCCTCTCTCTCTCTTTCTCTCTCTCTTTCTCTCTCTCATTCCTCTCTCTCTCCCTTTCTCTCTCTCATTCCTCTCTCTCTCTTTCTCCCTCTCTCTCCTTCTCTTTCTCTCATTCCTCTCCACTATATAAAGAGAGACATAGAGGTATCAGTGCCTTAATCAGACACCCTCTCTCTCTTTCTCTCTCTCATTCCTCTCTCTCTCTTTTTTCCTCTCTCTCTCTTTCTCTCTCTCATTCCTCTCTCTCTCCCTTTCTCTCTCTCATTCCTCTCTCTCTCTTTCTCCCTCTCTCTCCTTCTCTTTCTCTCATTCCTCTCCACTATATAAAGAGAGACATAGAGATATCAGTGTCTCAATCAGACACCCTCTCTCTCTTTCTCTCTCTCATTCCTCTCTCTCTCTTTTTCCCTCTCTCTCATTCCTTTCTCTCTCTCCTCTCCACTATATGTACTGTATAGAGATAGAGATTTTCCCGTGCCTTTACCAGATATGTAGCCAAGGACAGGGAGGTCCTGCCGCAGGCGTCCTGAGTGTTGATGGAGGCTCCCATCTTCAGAAGCAGCTTCACCGTGTCCACCTGCCGCCCCGACACCGCGTGCATCAGTGGCGTCGAGCCTGTGCGGCGGACATGAGAAACACCACAGCATGAGTTTGAGGGGTCCATTACCATGACACCTAGATATACCATAGTGGACCTGTTTCCATGTGGAGGAGTGTTATCGCCCTGAGGCCTACATGCACTTCATTGTATACCAGTGTTGCTCTGATGAACACGTTCTAAAGTGTTAAACACATATGTTTTTATTTAAAGTTTATCAGTATTGTTTTAACGAACACGTACAAAAGTGTTAAAGCACATATGTTTTATCAGTGTTACTCTTATAAACACGAACAAAAGTGTTAAAGCACATATGTTTTTATTTAAAGTATATCAGTGTTGCTCTAATGAACACGTACTAAAGTGTTAAAGCACATAGGTTTTTATTTAAAGTATATCAGTGTTGCTCTAATGAACACGTACTAAAGTGTTAAAGCACATAGGTTATAAATAACTGAATGGAACACATGTGCTCTGTGCTCTGTGCTCTGTGCAAACAATTCCTAACGAAAATGTGGATGAGTAAACTGCCATATTTGCCACTGCCAGGGTAAAGGATATCAGGACCATTTACCGGCCGGAGTGGTGTCATCTTATAGCGGACATGTTTATGTCACGAGTAAAACTTGAATCCACTGTCCGAACATATTCAACCCCTTGGTTTTTTTTCTTCTTACATTTGATATGATATGTAGTACAGTAATAGTTGATGTTTTTAACTCTGGAGGTGAAAGGCTTCAAAGAATAAAATACCAACTGCATTTTATAATTTTGTAATGGTAATGGGTGGAGTTGAATCAACACATGTGCTTATAGCTGTTATCTCATCCAGCAGAGTGTGCTTTCAGGGCTGGCAGGGTTGAGCCCTATGCTCCCACATCCTCTCATAGATTGCTAGTGGATGACTATCTGCACTTTTAAACTTAAGAGGCCACTGGCACCTTTTCTTGGAAACCAGCAACTTCACTTCAATTTCCTGTAGACTTGTGATGGGGGACAACTGTTAATGTAGATGTACTGCTGCAACACTCTTTCCCCACCTGTTGCCATTGTGCATGCACTAAGGGGGTTCAGGCTCTGGGCTCTGTAAAGCACCTAGAGGCAATTGTATTGTTATGGCGCTATATAAATAAAATTGAATTGAATTGAATTGAATTGAATTGAATTGAATTGAATTGAATTGAATTGAATTGAATTGAATTGAATTGAATTGAATTGAATTGAATTGAATTGAATTGAATTGAATCAGATGAGGCAAGACATTTCTTTAGCAGCATAACAACTTATACAAATGTGACAAATCTTGCCTCAGTGCCACTCGGTTATATTCACAGTCACTGTCTTAAGTAACCTGTTATGGCTCCATGAAATGCTACCTATAACATAAATGTTAGCGAGCTCATTGTATAGTACCTTCTCCATCGCAACACTCCAGGATCGAAGGATCTTCTCGTATGGTTGCTGTGAGGGTGTTGACATCCCCACTGGCGGCTGCTTGGAACACTACATTCAGGTCAATTTCATCAGTGGAATCTGAGGTACGGCAGAAAAAATAAAGTATAGTACAAATGATATAGTAACCCCCCCCCCCCCCCTCCCTTTTTCCTTCCTACTGTGAGGGCGCACATTGTGTTACCTTTGTGTATAAAATGTGCCGTACAAATAAAGTTTGATTTGATTTGATTTGATAGTGTTTTATTGTCGACATAGCAAAAACTCTCTGTAGTGACTCTCACTTCCTTGGCCTGTCTGACCCGCCATCCACTTCCTCATAGCCTGTTCTTGAATAAGCCACAAGACCACACTCACACCCTCCTTTTCATGGAGGAGGATGTGCCTCCCTGCTGAAGTGTCTCCCCCGCAAAGATTCGTTTCCCTTTTCTCTGAATGGATTACCAGTTACTCAGTATCTCCCTTGTGAAAGTCACACACACAAATACACACACACACACACACACACACACACACACACACACACACACACACACACACACACACACACACACACACACACACACACACACACACACACAGACACACACACACACACACACACACACAGACACACACACACACACACACACACACACACACAGACACACACACACACACTCACACACACACACGCACACACACTCACACACACACACACACACACACACACACACACACACTCACACACACACACAGAAGTAGAGGAGGTATCTCCCTTGTGGAAACCACACAAACTCGTATCAGTGTTGCATTGTGCATATTTTCATTATATTTTATCAGCAAAGGAAATCATGTTTTAAAATACAGTTTATTTACACTGTGATCAAGGGGTTGGGTCTAGGCGTCAGAGCAAAGGTTTAAACATGTATTTACACGTGCTAACAGCCGTTTTAGACCCTTGTGCTGGTTTGATTTCAGTTTTCAGCTTTGAAGTCTATTCTTTGTTTTAGACCAATGAACTTGCTAACCCTAGAACACCCACTCTGAGTCAATGACTGTCTTGCCTCTTTTGGCCCGCAGCACTGCTGTGCCTGTGAGCCCTCCTGAAACGGCAGTAACGTAACCATGGCTCCTCCACCGCCTCTAGTGTTGACTGCGGACCATAATTGGATTCCATTCGTGTCATTTTCTCCCTGCACTGTTGTCATTACACGTGCGCTCTCTCTCCGCCTGGTCGCAGATGCACCTGTGGTGATATCCACTGCACTCTCAGCAGAGAGATCATTTATTCAAACAAGGGCCGAAGCCTGAGTGAATCCTGACCAATAAGACCCGCTCCTAACACATTGCCTCTCAGATAATGTCGCCAGTAATCCTCCACTTTGTCGCCAGGTGATGGTATATTCTGAAGACAAGTGTGATGAGCTGAAGATTTCCATGGCAACAATGGCTAGCTACTACCACCCTCCCTCCTCCTCCCCAACAGACACACACACACGAACACACACACACACACACGAACACACCCACACGTATACACTCCAAGCATAAACACATTTCCTTGTTAAGCATTTACTCTTATAATTCCTTTATGAGAGCGTCTGGTCGCTGCCTACCTTTCTGCTGGTCGAACACGGATGAGGAGCTGAACTCCATGGTGGATCAGCACATCGCTCGCTGCTCGCTGCAGCACTCGGCGCACACACACACACACACGCAGATGGAGGGAGTGGGAGAGAGGGAGACGGAGGGAGAGATGCGTGAGATGGCCTCAGTGGAGGCACCGGAGGACCACTGATGAAGGCATGGTTCACGTCCCGCCCCCCCCCCCCCCGCCCCGCTCTGCCCCCTATCCAAGCTTAAGAGCGTTACACACCAGGAAAAACCATCCTCGCTGTCAGAGCCAGAGACCGGGAGAGCAAGGAGAGAGGACCTGACCCAGCTGCCTGATGACAGAAAGGCAGGAGTAAATCAAAAAGAGACAGGTTTAGCGCTCGGTCTTCTTCGGCGCTGGCTTCTGGGTTAAGCTCTGTGGACGTAGAGAGAGAGAGAAACAAAAAATAAACGTGGAGATTCCCAGCCTTTTCTTTTCACAGTGAAGCAGGCACAGAACAGCAGGCATCCATTCCTGTTGGCTGCGGAAGCAGGGAGTGGACAGCGAGAAGATGAGAGGAGGAGAGGAGGAGAGGAGGAGAGGAGGGGAGGAGGGGAGGAGGGGAGCAGGGGGAGGAAGCGGAGGAGGCTGATGCTGACTGTGTGTGCCGGAGCGATGGATGAATGGAGCCCAGGCTGGATTGTCACAGGGCATGTGCTGCACCAATCAGCATCAAGCCTGCGGTGGCTGCACCAATCAGGAGGCAGCATGCAGTGGCTGTACCAATCAGCATGCAGCCTGCGGTGGCTTCGCAGAGCAGAGCACGGTTTGTTTTCATTGAGATGGGTAGGAGTCAGGGGCTTGGGGGGGTGGGGGGATGGGGGGATTGGGGGTTGAGAGCAGGGAGGGAGATTGGGGAGGGGAAGGGAGGGAAGGGGGGGGGGGGGGGGTACAGGAGGAAATGGAACTGGCATTCATTAATATGCATCCCCATTGCTTCTGGTGAAGAGGCTATTTTTAAACCTGACATTCATTGCCAGAGTGTGTGTGTTGATAATCAAACTCAGTTTTTTTTTTTTCCTTTTTGCTTCCAACCCCTTCTTTGCCTCTGCAGACTGAGAATGAGTCGAGAGGCTGAATGTCTCCATTGATAAATGTCTGTCTTTGTGTTTGGTTTGAGTCTCGCTGGCTGGCAGATTGTCTGATTCTAATTTGACACATGCTTTGTGACAGTAGAATCACACGCACACACACACACACACACACACACACACACACACACACCTACCTGCTGAAACTCTGTGTGGTTTGTCACACACACACACACACACACACACACACACACACACACACACACACACACACACACACACACACACACACACACACACACACACACACACACACACACACACACACACACACACACCTCCCTGCTGATACTATGTGTGGTTTGTCACGTGAGAAATAATGGCATCATTCTAAAAATCCAATGTTGTCTGATAGACACAGTACAGGTACATGATAGGTGTGCACTTGTTTGCAGGGCTGATCATGGCCATTCTTTGAGCTATAAAGCCAATGGCATCTCAGGGGGAAGGGATTTAAAGATGCAGCCTGTGTTGTTGATATTTGAGCTCCTCAATCAAACAAACGACACATGTCCCTTCCGTGCTGTTGAAGCACTGTGTTGCATTGGCTGGGATTATTACTATGTGCGTTTCCCATTGACAGAGCCAGGGCCGTATGCAAACACCCGCGTCCTTTGAGAGCAAACATTGAATGAGAACCAAGAGGACTGTGAGTTGGAATTAGCTGAATTTCGACCAAACATGAATGGGATGAGAATCGCAGACTGTGCCTTTAAGAAGTAGGGAGACCTTTCTAGGACCCTATATGAGTTGATTCCATTCACATTTATTGCTCCGCCTGTCTCCATGGTAACCCTGGAACACAGCTGCTGATGGCCACTCTTGTCTTGCAGTCACAGAGTCAGTACATGCATTGCAGTGCCAACCCCATAGTCTACTAGTGTTGGATAAATTATGATTATTATTATTGTGATCATTATTTTATGCGCTGTTTACTGCGTCGTGTTTGCACACGCGCACGTGAAAAGGAACCGATCATTTAGATCACTACAGAGAGTGACCCGTCTGCAGTCCAGGTCAATACCAGGTCAAAGGTCAATATCAGGCCAAAGGTCAGAGGTCAACATCCCAGTATAACCCTGAAGGACAAGGTACTGTACGTGACCTTTGAGTCCTGGGGTCATGTCAACTATATTCTAATAATAATAATAATAATAATACATTTTATTTGTATTGCACTTTACATTATACAAATCTCAAAGTGCTACATATACATATAAAACAAACAATAACAATGAACATTGATTAGCAGAAACATTTTGAAAAAAGATCTGTTTTTTAGGCCTTTTTTAAAAACGTCAGTAGACTGTGGGGCCCTGAGGTGGTCAGGGAGGGCATTCCACAGCCTTGGGGCAGCAGAGGAGAACAGCAGATTCTATACCTTACCTCCTTGATAGCTGACCATTTATTTCACATTCAGACGAAATGAAGGGGTTGTACAACCTTGATAACTAAATCCGCTGTACCATGCAAGGGTCTTAAGATGGTCCTTTTTAAATACATTTTGCAGCCTGACACCACTGAATGACATCAGTTATGACAAGCTAGGCTACAGTGCTGAAATAAATGTGACTCTACCACACTTAAGGTATACAACTGATAGTGGATAAAGTGGGGAGAGAAAATTCAAGTTTTGTAGAACAGCTTAGTGGGTAATATACAGTGGTGCTGCGTGTGTGTGTGTGTGTGTGTGTGTGTGTGTGTGTGTGTGTGTGTGTGTGTGTGTGTGTGTGTGTGTGTGTGTGTGTGTGCGTGTGTGTGTCTGTGTGTAGAACAGCTTAGTGTGCTTGCAAGGTGACTATTATGTCGATATGTCGATGGTGCCAATTCTTTACATTACAGGTAAATGCCAGCACATAGTATGCGGTAGAATAAGTGCATGACAGTATGGCGGGGGTGGATACGCGTAGGCCGAGGGTTTCTGCAAGTAGATCAGGTGGAGAGACTTCAGCAGCTGATTTTGGCAATATTGCATACATGAGATCTGGTTTATGTGTGAAGTTGGAAATGTTAAAGTCTCTGTAGTAAAATATGATGATCTTTAGTCTCAGTCTAACACTAGGAGAACCATTAGTGGAATGCACCCATGACAAGGCTGTTTCAGTGCTGTGATTGGCTCTAAGGCTGTTTCAGTACTGTGATTGGCTCTAAGGCTGTTTCAGTGCTGTGATTGGCTCTAAGGCTGTTTCAGTACTGTGATTGGCTCTAAGGCTGTTTCAGTATTGTGATTGGCTCTAAGGCTGTTTCAGTGCTGTGATTGGCTCTAAGGCTGTTTCAGTACTGTGATTGGCTCTAAGGCTGTTTCAGTGCTGTGATTGGCTCTAAGGCTGTTTCAGTACTGTGATTGGCTCTAAGGCTGTTTCAGTATTGTGATTGGCTCTAAGGCTGTTTCAGTGCTGTGATTGGCTCTAAGGCTGCTTCAGTGCTGTGATTGGCTCTAAGGCTGTTTCAGTACTGTGATTGGCTCTAAGGCTGTTTCAGTATTGTGATTGGCTCTAAGGCTGTTTCAGTGCTGTGATTGGCTCTAAGGCTGCTTCAGTGCTGTGATTGGCTCTAAGGCTGTTTCAGTACTGTGATTGGCTCTAAGGCTGTTTCAGTATTGTGATTGGCTCTAAGGCTGTTTCAGTGCTGTGATTGGCTCTAAGGCTGCTTCAGTGCTGTGATTGGCTCTAAGGCTGCTTCAGTGCTGTGATTGGCTCTAAGGCTGTTTCAGTCCTGTGATAGTCATAGTGCATCCTGGGAGGGCTATAGGGACATGGAGTCACTGGTCAGTGTACCATGTTTTCTTGTTCTTTTTTTTCAGTGGTGCAACAGTGTCAAGGGTTTAGCAAAGCACACTTGTGACATCATGTGTTAGTAGGTGGGGATGTGCTCTATGCACCTTCAGTGCCTTTCTTGACTAAGAGATGAGGAAAGTGCGGCCGGTAGTTTTGACATGAATTCTGTTGAAGTCTTAAGCAACAGCTGTAGAAATGGGTTGCTTCTGATGTTGCTCAAAGTTCCAACTGCATGTTGAATGTGATTAAGTGATGATCTGAAAGGACAGTATTTTGTGGTAGAACTATAGGGCGGACAATTTCTAAGCCATATCAATCAATTCATCATTATGTGTTTGTGGTAATGAGTTGGCGTGTTTACATGTTGGGAGTACCCAATAGAGTCTATTAGTGATTGGAATGCAATTGAAAGGCTATTATTTCCATTGTCCACGTATTATTCCACGAAATTAAAATCTCCCTACCAAAAACACAACAATTCATTGTTTCAGGTAATTATATACTAGTAAAAACATAATCATGAATACTATACTCTATTTCGTCAAATACATACTGCTAGAAACTACACATTGTGCCATTAACAAAGCAGAAGAAATTTCAGCTGGCTTCTGGCTGTAGTGGCCATTTTTAAGCAGTAGATGTCGCTGCTGCTATATAAATGGTTACTCAGTCAAGTAGTCGTTCAACACCCTCAGTACATTTTCTTTTTTAAATGTACAACTTGAATGGGATCAGATGATCATTTCACCATCAAACTGATTATCTGCGCATTATCCAAATATTGGAATCAGTATGATTACAGATTTAACGCCATTGAAATACCAATAACTATGTATTATATCCAAAGTTGCATATTTAACACATATATCATCACATCAAAAAACGGAACAAGGAATATACTCCTGGAGCACTGCAGCTCTTTCCTCTTATCTTAGAGTAGTTCCTGTTCAGGTTGACAGAGCTGAACTGTCTAGACGGGGAGCAATTTGATGTGATTACAGTACAACTCGCACGCTCAGTCTAGGCAAACAAACTGAGCTGCATCAACAAACAGGAAATGGCCACTGACCTACTCTCCATTCCGGTTTACAAACTACAATTGGCTGACTACAAATAAAGTAAAACAAGATAAGATAAAAGTGAGGTAAATAGCATTTAAATAGTGAATGCATTTATATTTTTATAAACCCCACTAACACACAAAGTACTGAAAACACACATTTGTCTGGATAGGTGTGAAAAGGACGGGTCATGCTCA